>NC_045431.1:153143398-153455065 GCF_902635505.1 Sarcophilus harrisii
AGCCTAAAACTGAAGCCATTATTTTTTCTCCCCAAACCCTTCCTGTTTCTTAATTCTTTTTATTATTGTGTAAGGTACCACCATCATTTCTGGGACTCAGGCTCACAATCAAGATGTTATGATTAAATGAGAAAGTAGAGAATTAATCTGTTGCCAAGTCCTTTCAATTCTACCTTAGAAACATTTTTCTTTTTTTTAAAAAAGTTTCATTATTTTTAATTACATGTAAATTCTATTTTTAACATTCATTTTGGGGAAAAAATGAGTTCCAAGTTCTCTCTCCCTTTCTTCTTTCCCATCATTGAGAAAGCAAGCAATTTGATATAGATTATACATGTGCGGTCACATAAAGCATATTTCCATATTAGTCATGATGTGAAAGAAAACAGACCAATTCCCCCCAAGAAAAAAATATATTTTTTAAAAACTTCAATCTGCAGTCAAGACTCCATGAGTTCATTCCCTGGAGATGGATAGAATTTGTCACCATAAATTCTTTGGAATTGTCTTAATTCATTATATTGTCAGGCATAGTTAAATCATTCACAGTTGATCATCTTTATAATATTGCCATTTTGATGAATGTTTTCCTGGTTCTACTCACTTCACTTTGCATCAGCTTATTTAAGTCTTTCCAGATATTTCTGAACTCATCTAGGTCTTTATTTCTTATAGCATAATAGTATTCTATCACAATGAGATATCACAATTTGGTTAGTCATTTCCCAACTGATGAGCATTCCCTTAATTTCCAAGTTTTTGCCACCACAAAAAGAGATGCTATAAAATATTTTTATTCGTATAGGTCCTCCCCACCCCCTTTAAAAATCTCTTTTTTTGCAATATAGACCTAGTACTGGCATTATGAGGTCAAGAGCTTTGCATCAGTTTTATATAGCCCTTTACAATTCCAAATTGTGCCCCCAAAATGATTATATCAGTTCACAATTGCACCAACAATGAATGCACTAGTCACTTTTTAGTTATATCCAACTTTTTGTAACCCCCTTTTAAAGATTTTCTTAGCAGAGAAACTTGGAATGGCTTGACATTTCCTCCTCCAGGTCATTTATAGATGAGGAAACTGAGGCAAACAAGGTTTAAATGATTTGTCCAAGGTTCCACAGCTAGGAAGTTGGTATATACCTAGTTTCTGCAAAACTACAGTTTTCTCAGCAGTTTTTGAAAAATAGTGAATTTTTGCATCTTTGTATTTATCAAATACCAGATTAATATTGTAACTTGCTATCATGTATTATATTTATGTATATAAACATCTTTAATATACACTTTCTCTTCTCCTCTGACAATACTACCACCAGACCCGCATCATTTTATACTTGAACTATTGCAGTAATCTTTTAGATGGTCTCCCTGCTTCAAGTCTCTTCAAGCAGTCTTTCTTCTCCTTAGCTATTAAAGAGAGCTAACTTCCCAGAGTACTGCTCTGACCATGTCACTCTTGTCTGTACACCCATTTAATAAATAGCAATGGCTCTTTATTACCTCCAGGATCAAACAGAAAATCCAGTGACCCTGATTCTCTGTGCTGCTGCTCCTCTCACATCTGTTTCCATCACCCAATTTTAAATTTTCACTGGCTCTCCTCCATAAGTGGAATTCTTTCCCTCCTTATCTCTACTCTGACTAAGTCTTAGGCAAAATTCTGCTATATTCTTCTCTAAAATGTAAAGTTTTCTGGAAGCAGGTTTCTTTGGGGGGCTTCTGGAGGCAGGCTTAGTTTCAGTTCAATAATCACAAGTGCAGCCAGGGATTAAAGTCCAAATCCTTTATTGTTTCCTTTTAAGTCTTGTCTCCTTCCTGGGTCCCAGTTAGCTTTCTTAGAGGCCTCTCTCTCTCCTTGGTTCTGAGAGCTTAAGCAGACTTCTCTGGCTTGCGAATCTCCTTGACTGAATCTGGCTGAGGCTCTAAGAGCTTCTAGTGAGCTTCTATTCTAGTAGGCTTGTCCTCCAGTGGGCTTGTCTTTCCTGGCCCTGAGACCTCCTTCTTATATATCCCACAGAGTATACACCAATCATTATATCACTAGGAAACCATTATTTGTTGTAGGATTAAATCAATGCTAAACTAGATTTACCACTGTCTCCTCAATTCCACTTACTTAGTACCTTGTAAGAACCCTAACAAAATTCAATTTATATGAAAAGTCTTTCCCAACCACTTTAAAGTATTTCCCTTTAAAATTATCTACATTTTTGTCTTTCATTTGTCTTCTTTATAAATAGTTGTTTAAAATGTTCCTTCTCCATTAGACTGAATTCTCTTGAAAGCAGGACCTGTTTTTGACCTTCATTCTATACCCAGCATGTGGTAGTAGGCACTTAGTAAATGCTTGTTTATTAGATATTGATATTGAATAACCCAGCTTTTAAAAAAGATAACTTCTTAAGTAGAATTAGTCCACTATCAGTTTAAAAAATCTTTTCCTTAACTATTGGGGGAAAAAACTGAATTCATGAAAGAAGTGTACAAAGACTTTTGCTTCATCTCCAAGAAACCCAGGTTCCAACAGTCTTTAAATATTGCTGAAGGCTTTTCATATTATCCTTATGCACCTGCCTGATCAGAACGTCAGCAAATTATTTTCACTGGCAAGTAACTAATTTATGAATAAATAAGAAGTTGGATTCTAAGAAACTGGAATAATAAAGTCAATTCCTTAAAGTATTCATTTAAACATTTGCTTAAAATTGGCACCAAAAAATTTTTTTTTTGGAATTTTAAAATTCTGTCAAGGAGAGCATTTGGGAGACACGAAGATGAGTACATAAAAGATCTTTTCACATGGTAAATCCTGTAGATTGATTTTTTTTTTTCTGTTAACTATTCTGATAGATTCTCAGAATGGTCTATCACTCTGTGTGTGTGTGTGTGTGTGTGTGTGTGTGTGTGTGTGTGTGTGAAAATATCAAGCCAATGGAAGCTTATCCATCAAGTTTTAGTTAAAAAGTTCCCTCTAGGATGAACAATCATTCACTGTAAAACTTTCTGCAGGTGTCCTGGGGTGTCAGCCGGCCTCTGTTTATTATTGGTGTGCTGTGTACAGGGTGGCTGGCTGGGCCATCACTAACAACTCTGTGCAAATGGGTCAGAGAAATGAAAATAAACCCTGTTCTAGCAGGAACTTTTCGGGTCTGGGGTTTTGTTGGCAATCCTTGTCCTAGTTTCTCTTTAGGTGCTACTTAAAATTGCTACTTATTTAACTTGGAAGACACTTCACACAGAGAAGTCTTTGTGAGATATGCATAGTAGGAAAACCAGGTGGAAGCAGGTGTGCAGCTGTTTTATTTTAAGTTTCACTGGAGGAACACTTCCTCTGCTAGTTCTGAGGGTTTTCTCTTCTTCAGAAGTCTGTTTGTGGAATTTGTTTTCCAGGGAGAGTCGGGTGTGTGTGTGCGTGTGTGTGTGTGTGTGTGTGTGTGTGTGTATTTGTGTGTGTGTGTCTGTTGAGAGGGTAGAATTACTATGAAAATAATAAAATACTCATTTGCATGATTTTGAACTTAAATAAAAAATGAAACTTACTTGTAATTAAATTTTTAAAAAAGAAGCAAATACCTATTAAAACAAATTTTTTTCCCTACTTGGCTTTTATGTTGTTTATGGTCCCTCTGGTTTCTTAAGCACTTGATTACTTCTACATCAATTCTCTAATCATTCTAAATCATTTGTTTGTCAGGCTTTTTCCTTTCTGAGAAGGGACCTTAGAGATCATTTCCATTCCCTTTCCCCTAAAATCACTTTGTATTTATTCTGTGTATATGGATGTGTGTGTGTGTGTGTGTGTGTGTGTGTGTGTGTGTGCTTATAAACATATATATACTCACCTATATCCTTAGTGGCAGAATCTGATTTATTTTCACCTTTGTATTACAAACACCTACCCTAATGCCACATACAACGAAAGCTTTGTAAAGATTTGTTCATTTATTAATCTTACAGATAAGAAAATAAAGGCCAAACTTGTCCAAGGCCATACAAGTAAACTGAATCCAGCTCTTCTGAACACAGATTTAGAAGTCTCCCCATCACCCTCTATAAAATGCTCTTGAGTTCAATATGCTTATATGTGTCTTTAGTTCTCAAACTCCCCTTCTTTTGTTTTGTGTGTGTTTTTTTTTGGGGGGACAATTGCAGTTAAGTGACTTGTCCATGGTCACACAGTGAAGTAAGTGTCTGCAATGGGATTTGAGGTCCTTCTGACTCCAGGGCTAGAGTCACTACTATATTCTCTCTTCTTGAGCTCTAAGTAGATGATTCCCAAAGCTATGTATCCAGTTTTAGTCTAATGAATTTCAGTCCTGAATCATCAAACGCCTCTTAGATATCTCCAATTGAGACATCTCAAGATGGCCAAGACAATTCATTATCTTTTCCTCTCCTCTTTTCAGTTTTTCTTTTCCTCTGTAGGATATCACAATCCTCGAATTCATTGAGGCTTACACCCATGGAGTCATCTTCAACTTATCACTTATACTCACCCTACATTTTAATTCTGTTGCCAAGTTGCTCCTTTACTTAATGCATACAATTCTTATCCATGTGCAGGCCTAGACTTCTCTCTGGGCTACTGAAATAGCTTTCTGGTTGGTTTTTCTGGTTTGGCCTCTGTTCACTTCCTCCACTCATTTGCCAAAATGATGTATTCAGAAGACAAGGAGACCAGTGTCACTTTACTATACGCTAGGTAGTATGGTGGTTGGAGTGCTGGATTTGTTGTCAGGAAGACTTGAATTCAAATCTGACCTTCAAGATACTTACTAGTTGTGCAACCCTGGGCACACAATCTCTGCCCGCCTAAGTTTCATGTGGATAGTAATACTTCCTTCACAGCACTGTTGTGAGAACCAAATGAAATAATATTTGTAAAGTATTTAGTACATTGTCTGACAGCACTTTTCTGCTCCCCCCTTTTTTTTGTTCCTTTGCTCCTTCCTTCTACACTTCCTTTTCTTCCTTCTTTCCTTCTCTTCCTCTCCCTCCTTCCTTCCTTTCCAATTCAATAAATTCCAGTGATCCCCTACTATCTGGGGATATATAAATATAAATATAAAACCTTCTGATACCTAAAACCCTTAACATTGGCTTCTTCCTGCTTTCCCAGTCTCTACACAAAACTTCCTCTCCATGTACTTTATACTCCAGCTACACTGGCCACCTACATTTGCTCTTCTAAGTACAACATAATCCAACTTCTAATTCTATGCCTTTTTTGCTATTCCCTCATTCCTGGAATTCTCTCACCCATTATTTCAGCCTTCTGGCTTCCCTGGTCAAAAAACACCTTCCCTACAAAACACCTCAAATCCTATTAGAAATGGCATTTTTCTTAGTCCCTTCTCAAATGCTCATACCTTTCCTATGAGATTAACTACCATTTAGACAGTTTATATCTTGTATCTACATAGGTGTTTGCATGCTATGCAAACATTATATTGTGAGCATTTTGAGTTTGGGGACCCAGTTTTTGCCTTTCCATGCACTAATAGTGCTTAGAACAGTTCCTGAGATTTAATGAGGATTTAATAAATACTTGCCAAATGTCTGACAATTTCAGTTATTTAATATGATTTAACTCAATCTTTTTCTACCACTTAATTCTAGGTGCAGCTCATTTCCATTTTCCACACCTACCTAAAATTATATATACACCAGTTTCCTGACTCTAAGGGGCTGCCTCTACAGCTGCTTAACAAAATATAGAAGTATGTGGTCTACTTTTCCAGTGTGGAATGCTAGTGATTGCCCTTGAGTCACCACAAATTTCACTATAAGATAGTCCAAGTTGTATTGAAGTCTAATATAAATCACTAAAACACCATCCAAACAGAAACATTTCTACAACTATGCTCTCAATCGGAGAATCTAATTTCTTTGTTTGGACTTTGCATAGGATATCAACTATGATAATAATAAGCAGTATTTGTCAAAATACACATGTATATATGCATATATATGTATCTTATCTATAGCTCTTAAACATACAAATAAATGTATGGGGAGTAATGATTGATTTACTCAACTCAATAGGTAACTTAATAACGTGAGAAAAAAATCTCTATCGATCACTCGTAGGCTTTAGATTAAGTCAGGAGAATGCTTGACAAAAGAGTGTTTTATAAATATATATATATATATATATATATATATATATATATACACACACACACACACACACACACATATTATTAAGTCTTTGGGAAAATAATATGTTTAAGATGAAAGTAGTAAATCAATAATCCTATAAAGTTAAACATGCCAATTTTAGATAGAAAACTATTGCTCTACATTTTAGATAAGTTAATTTCAAATTTCAGAGAAAAGTTCATTCTGATTCTTTGGTTAGAGAGAGCTTGCCACTGTTTAAGAATGGCTGTTTCTAGTATGTTTCCATATTATGTGGTGAGTGAGAATTTAATATATATAGTTGCAAATTATTCAAAGATATTTAGAAACTGGAATCAGCTCTACAGAGCAAGCCATCAAAACTGGTTATATGCTATAAACATGCCTATGTCTACTTCATCCTCAAAAAACACTCAATCTATTCATCCCTATTAGCTACTGTCTCCATCTCCTCTCTTTTGTGGCTAAATTTCTTGAGAAAGTAATCTACAATAAGTGACTTTAATTCTTTTCTTCTCCCTCTCTAAACTCTCTACAATCTGGCATTCAACTTCATCATTCAACTGAAACATTTCTCTCCAAAGTTACCAATGATCTTTCAATCTCTAATGGGTTTCTTAAATACTCACCCTTTCCCAAGATGGTAAAGGAACAGGAAAAAAGTACAGTCTATCTTTTCTTAAGTATTACACACATCTAGAAAATGTAACAGATTGAGTCCTTATCATAGGGAGTAATTTTCTTCCTCCAGTTCAGGTTGACCACAGCAGAGAAGAATGCTTTGTGAACACTGGGGATGGAATGCAGAGCATTCCAATACATGAACATCTAGCACAGAAGTGACAACCTGGACAAGAGTACAGGAATAGGGGCCAATAGGAAGGTCTATCACTGACACCCAATTCTGGATCAAGATATTCATGATAACTACAGAACTTTGAAAGGTCTGCAGTCAAATTTGTGTTTTAGGATAAGAAGCTGAGCAATTAGTAGGTATGTGGCTCTAATGCTTGGACAATGGAACTCAATTCCAGCTTCCACTCTAGTCTAAATCCTGTAAAGGGTACCAAAGAAGAGTTTAAAGTTCAATAATTCTGAACCTGCAAAGCTTTCTAGCTGGTTGCTAGTATGTCTAGTAGTAGTCTAGTATAAAGTATAAATCTAATTAGGAACAAACTCATAGGACATCATTGTACACAGCAACAACAATATTATATGATGATCAACTGTGATGGGTTTAGCGCTTTTCAACAATGAGGTGATTCAGACCAATTTCTTTCTTTCTTTCTTTTTTTTTTAAATAACTTTTTATTGACAGAACCCATGCCAGGATAATTTTTTACAATATTATCCCTTGCACTCACTTCTGTTATGATTTTCTCCTCCCTCCCTCTCTTCCCTCCCCCAGATGGCAAGCAGTCCTATACATGTTAAATAGGTTACAGTATATCTTAGATACAATATATGTGTGCAGAAAGGTCTCTTGTTGCACGAGGAAGAATTGGATTGAGAAGGTAAAAATAACCTGGGAAGAAAAACAAAAATGCAAGCAGTTTACATTCATTTCCCAGTGTTCTTTCTTTGGGTGTAGCTGCTTCTGTCCATCCTTAATCAATTGAAACTGAGTTAGATCTTCTTTTTGTCGAAGAAATCCACTTCCATCAGAATACATCCTCATTCAGTATCGTTGTTGAGGTATATAGTGATCTCCTGGTTCTGTTCATTTCATTCAGCATCAGTTCATGTAAGTCTCGCCAATCCTCTCTGTACTCATCCTGCTGGTGGAATATGGTGGATATGGAATATGGAATATTCCATAACATTCATAAACCATAATTTACTCAACCATTCTCCAATTGATGGGCATCCATTCATTTTCCAATTTCTGGCCACAACAAACAGGGCTGCCACAAACATTTTGGCACATAGAGGTCCCTTTCCCTTCTTTAGTATCTCTTTGGGGTATAAGCCTAGTAGTAACACTGCTGGATCAAAGGGTATGCACAGTTTGATAACTTTTTGAGCAAACTGCTCTCCAGAATGGCTGGATGTGTTCACAATTCCACCAACAATGTTCAGTGTCCCTGTTTTCCCACATCCCCTCCAACATTCCACATTATCTTTTCCTGTCATTCTAGCCAATATAACAGGTGTACAGTGGTATCTCAGAGTTGTCTTAATTTGCATTTCTCTGATTAATAATGATTTAGAGCATATTTTCATATGGCTAGAAATAGTTTTAATTTCTTCATCTGAGAATTGTCTGTTCATATCCTTTGACCATTTATCAATTGGAGAATGGCTTGATTGATTCAGACCAATTTCAATAGCCTTGTGATGGAGAGAGCCATCTGCATCCAGAGATAGAATGATCAGGACTAAATGTGGATCACAACATAGTATTTTCACCTTTTGTTGTTGTTGTTGATGTTTACTTGTTTCTTATTTTCCTGTTTGATCAGATTTTTCTTGTGCAGCATGATAGATGTGGAAATATGTTTAGAAGAATTGCTGTTAAGCCTATGTTGGATTACTTGCTGTCGAAGGTGGGAAAGGAGGGAGAAAATTTTGGATAATAAGATTTTGCAAGGGTGAATGTCAAAAACTATCTTTGCATGTACTTTGAAAAATGGGGACTTTCATTAATTCATGACCAATGAGGATTCTAGAAGATTTATGATGAAACATCTTACCTAAATAGTAATAGAGAAATAATGGACTCAATGTGCAGAATGTGACATTTGGAAGTGGGGGGGGGGGGAGGGATCATAGCCAAAATGAATATTTATTTGATTTTATGTGTTCATAATGGGACTTCTGTTTTTCTTTCTTGAGGGACAGTTACATGGCATAGTGAATAGAGCATTGGGCATCAAGTAAGGAAGACGTCATGAGTTCAAATTTTACTTTAGACACTAGCTGCGTGACTCTTGGCAAATCACTTAACCCTGTTTTCTATCTTTTGTTCTTCTAGTATCTTTGCCAAGAAAACCCTAAAAAGGGTCATAAGAGTTCAACATAACTGAAAATGACTGAAAAACAAAACAATAATATTTTCTTTTTTTGGATAAGGCGAAACAAAAGAGAAGGTATATTTTTTTGATTGAAAAAATCTAATTAAAAAAAGAACTAGAGCAAAGACTTGCTTTTTGAATTGATCTGTCAGAGGACATGGATAAGAGACACAAAGAACATGAAGATATGTTATATTACTGGAAGAAGTATATGCATCAATTAGACTACCATGAAATGTTGAAAGTAGATATTTGTTTTTGCAAATGTTCATTTTTTACCTTTTTCTCTTCCTCTTAACTGCAAGAGTGTTTAATCAGACTCTTCTGCCTTAAATCTGAAATACAATATACTCTTCTAAGATCTACCAATCAGGTTCTTCTTTCCTTTGTTTTGCCTTGAATGCTGCCAAACTGAAACCATGCTATCCAATTGCATGTTCCAGTGTTTTTTTATCTTGTACCATATACCTCCAAATTTAACCATGGCTTTCTAGACTCACCATCAGTGAGATTTTTTTTCAGAACCGTAAATGCTCTAAGATAAGGGTATACATTCACTTCCTTTAAAAAGGCCATTTCCTTTTTAACATAAGACCTATCTCAATGATATCAACAAAGACCAAATAACACCAACTCTCTAAAGACCAAAATTCTTCCCTCTTCTGAAAAATATTTTGATTACAATGTAAAAATGCTCTATTCTATTTGTATGTCATCTAATGAAGACTGTCAACATCTTGTAGACAAGAATTACCTTTATAAATTCTCTGCCTACAACCTCAAAAGCAATTTACCATATTCTTTGAGGACACAGAATAAATATGATTTGAGAATGATTAAATTTACTGTGACTCATTAATGTAGTTGTGCTTTTTAAAAATTGGCATGTCCCAGAATGTGGCCATATGACCGTAACAAGTGAAAACATGCTTACAATCATTTTGTTTACTTCAATGCTATATAAACTTTAGTTGAAACATTCTTTCATTTTGGGCCACCACATTTTAAAAAGCACATAATGAAATTATAGCAATTCCACAAGAAAGTATGAAAATGAATGAAACATTGGGACATTGTGTGCTATGAAACTAAATAAATTAGGATTCTCTCAACTGAAGAAAAAAACATTCTGGGGAGATATAATGACTGTTAGAAAGAAAGTGAATGAGTTTTACAAAGAAGATGAGAAATAACCATTAAGGTAAATATTATAAGGCAATAAACTGTAGAAGTGTTAGGTTACACACAAGACAGAGCATGCTGAAAAGGAAGAACTATTTAAAAAAAAAGATATTGTAAAGTATCAGAAGAATGAAATAAGCTAATTATATTTGCCCTTTCCATTTGTTTTTGGGAAAATTGCATCGCTCTTTTACTGACCCTCTTTTTACTTAACATGAAAGCAAAAGCTAACATTTTCAAAACCATCGTTTTATTTGCATTGCAATACATTAATCAGATGTGGAACTTTATTGTCTCTGAAGAAATAAAAATGACTATCATGGAGAGGAGAATAGGGAGGTATGTGATAAATGTGAGAAGGCTGCAACATATAATGAACAAGAAACTAAAGAAAAACAGGAATAAAGGAATTGTAAAATAAGAAAAAAAGATGGATTCAACATATGGGAAGAGTGAGGATTAACAGTGCCCCTGAGAGATTAGAAGAAAGCAAATGCTTTGGTAAGAGCCATATAAACTGGGCAATATGGATGAAATACGCTTTGAAGCATTAGAGAGAATTTCCAAATAAGGAAGATCATAAGTTCATTTATAGAGCCCTGCATTATTATAATTTAATCAGAATATTAAACCTAAATATTATCCCTATCCAGACAAAGAACTAATTGTGTGGAAATACAGACTGAAGCATGATTTTTTTAATGTTATTTTCCTTGAGGTTTTTGTTGGTGGGGAGGGGAAAACTATGTTTTCTTTTGCAACTTGGCTTTTATGGAAATTTTCTGCATAACTTCACATGTGCATTCTTAATGGGGAGGGTAGGGAAGAATGAAGAGAGAATCTGGAAGTCAAAAGTTTTAAAAACAAATGTTAAAAACTGTTCTGGGTTTGAAATTCCTATATTTACTATTTTATTTTTTTTCCATTTGCATGTAAAACAGTGGATTCCTATTGCTTCCAGGATTAAATACAAAATATTCTATAAAATATTCAAAGTCCTTTCATGATCTAGACCCATCCTGCCTTTTCAGTTGTTTTATACCTTATTTCTCCTGTGACATTGGCTTTCTGGTTGTTCTATAAAGAAGACAATTCATCTCTTGGTGGGCATTTTTTCTGACTGTCTTCTGTAATGTTCTGGTTGGTTTTCCGGAGGTCTCTGGTGCAGCCTTTTTTTCAGCAATCATCACCTCGAGAATAACCAGGTGTTAAGTCCAAATTCTTTATTGTCTCCTTGCCTGGGGCTCGGCCAGCTTTCTTGAAGCCCTTCAGATGAGCCTTGGTCTCAGTGGGGAAAGCAGAACAACAGGCTAGTCAGCAGGGTCGTGTGAGAGGGAGTGAATCTGTCTGGCTGAGTTTGTCCCTGCTTTATATACTCTACTCTACTAATTACATTATCATAGATGTGAAGAGTGTAGAATAGTACTAAATACATGTACTGAACTAGAGAACTATTAATCACTATACTAAATTAGATAACCATTGTCTTATCAATTCCACTTAGCACCTAGTAAGAATCCTTGTTTCAAGTACAGAGTTCTGGCCCATAACAGTCCTCCATGCCTGGAATGTTTTCTCTCCTCTCCTTTCATGGATTGTACCTTTTATATCCCTAATGCTTAGCATAGTGTTTGGGACATACATAGCAGGCAAATATTTACTGTTTAATCAATAGAAGATAAAAAACAATAATAAAATATAAGAGGAAGTAAGGGAAATGGAAGAAAACCTTTCAAAAATAACTATAAAATGCATGCATGCAATATTTGGCGATCCAAAAGGAAAAACCTACAAAATATTCACATAGATTGAATTATACAGGTCTACTCCTGAGAGAGATAAAGAACAACTTAAATATTTGGAAAAATATTCCAATACTCATATTGTAATGCCAAAGGTCACTTTTAATGGGGGTGACCAGTTCCTCCATTTGTCCTATTTCATAATTCTGCCTTAAGGTCATGACCGTCCCCTCTTAATGGTTGAAATAAAGGTGTTATAGACATTCCTTAATGTCATTAGAATATCAGTAACCTCCATCTATGAGGCTATCCCTATCTAGGTCTTTCCATTCTGCCATTGTTCTTGTTATTCCATAAAAGGCTTGCTGTCCCGATACTCCGGGCTAGACTCTTTGAGATGATAGTCTCTCATCTAGTCCTGGGATCCAGTGGTCCCAGTATTTCTCTCCATTTAATAAACTATTGAATTGGTCTCTAATCTTTGTCTTGCTCAGTTTCTTTTGGCATTACATTTGGAGGCCCCCCAGCGAGATAATTAGAAAATGAGCAAGATTAGAGATGAGACTTTCGGGTCTCTGCTTTGAGCAGGATGGCTGAGAATCTGAACTCTTGGCCTGGAGAGGTCGGCCCTCCTGGATTTCTTTCCAGAGCCTCCAGGAAAGAGAGCAGTTTCCCAGCCACAATAGCCTGATGGTAGACAACCCCATTTCGGCCAGAGGAGAGTAAGTTTGTCTGGGTACCTTTTGGGGTACCATGTGGTTACTTGTTTTGTTTGTTTGGTTTGGTTGATGAATAACCGGATTCACCGGGTTGCACGGTTGTACGGTTGTCAGGTTGATTAGTGAATAACCGGACACAGGGTCACTTGGGGTGGCCTTTTGGGGGTGCCATTTGCTTGGTTGATGAGTGGCCTACTGGACGCGGGAGGTCACTACTGGAGTGTGATCTAGACACTCCACCGCCTCAAAACTCTTTTAAACTCTTTCTGTCCAACTCTTTTCCAGACATAAAGGCCATCTTTGTATTTCTAAGAGGTCCTCCCACTTCTTCCATCGAGTAGGAAATTTGAAAATGGGACTCAGTTTCCCTGTTTGGGTCATCCTGTGTTAAGAGTAATGCCGGCCCCTCTGGCTTTTGCATGCTCAGGGGGCTATCTACAAAGACTGGGGGTTTTAAAAACACCATTTGGTTTGGCTTTAATGTTAGTGTCCTACTGAATGTTGTAATTGTGCAGTCTAAGTGTGATCAGTGTTCTGTATGTCTTGTATGTTATTGGACAGTCTAGTTGTGCTCTGTGTTCTATGTGAAATTGTAATTTGTCTGTTTCGGTAACTTAAGAGCTCTGTTAAATTTAAGAATAATGATCAAATTTAGGAATTGGTTATTTCACTACTGAACTCCAGTTGGTGAAAACATTTGATTAGGAATTTAAAGATGATTCTAAATTTGGGAAATGGTTTTACTTAAGTATAAGATCTTAAAGGAACAATAGCTTGTTAAAGAAGTTCTGTTAACCTGCCTGAAAGAGGTCATGTGCCTTTAATTTTACCTTAAGTATGTAACAAGGACTTTTCTGAAAGCTTTATCCCTGGCCAAGCTGGGCTTAGGAGAAGTCCATTGGGAATAATGGCCACGTGGGGCCAGAAGGAGAGAAAGAAACTATGTTTTATTTGAAATGAGATAGAAATGGATTATATGCTTTAAATCCAGCTCTGCTGGACATGTAGGTTTTATGGGATTCCCCCATCCACCCACTGATTTCTGCTACTTTAAATGTTGGGTGGGGTAGGGATCTTTTGTAAAGATTTAAACTCAACCCCCCCCCCCCCCCCCCCCCCCCCCCCCCCCCCCCCCCCCCCCCCCCCCCCCCCCCCCCACACACACTACTGCTGCTACTTCAGCTATAGGAGCCATTTAGTTAGCCTGGAGTGATTTCGCTCCCCACCCTTGTGGAATTGGGGGAAGGGTAGTCACATGAAATTCTATTCTCCCCCCTTATTCTTAACTGTTCCAGACATTTTAAAAGCAGCAAACTGATAAGATTATGGTAAATATCTGTTTAGGATTTGTTACTAGAGGTAAAATATCTTGGGTTTGTAGTTAATATGCACTGCATTTTTTCCCTCCTGTAATTGATTTCTATAATGGTCAATAAGAAATTGTTAATTCAATTATGTCATACTTTGCTGTTTCCAATCTGGTTATGTGTAATCACTATATTCTAAATACTCGAGCAAATAAGTATTTAGTCTGGTCATCTATTGGTTACTAGATATTGTGTCTGGAGAAGCCACATCTTGTACCAGTCCTTGTGGACCGGTCTTTCTATCTCAGACTGTTCTAATTTTTCTTTGTTAGATTCGTTTTTATTTCTAGATTTGGTCAAATTGCAGATATACTGACTTGCTTCTGGGACCCAGATCAAACCTTTGTTTGTCAGCTCGCCACACTACAGACCCATCCCCCACCAGGACCGAGCATCGTCCCTGTTCAGCTTGGAAGAAGCAAATGACAGCCATCACCCACTTTTCCTGATGTAATTTGATCTGATGGAGGGGAGTGGGAAAGTGGTTGACTTGTTAGAATTTTCACTGTATTACTGTGCTGTGTTTAAGATTTGGAATGGAAATTGTTACACTTGTGTAACTATTGCTATTATGTTTGAGGGACTTTTAGTCTGTTATGTATATGCATCTGTGTATGATTTGTATGTGGGATGGTCATTTGATAATTCCTTTCCAAAAAAAAAAAAAAAGGGGGAGGAGAAGAAATAGGAAATTGTGAAAACTGGTACCTTGCTAGTTCAGATTTAATTGGAAGTTGGGAAAACTGGTATCTTGCTAGTTCAGATTTAATTGGAAATCCTTTACTCCTTGCTTAAATTTACTAGACTATGATTTGCTGGTTGTGCTTTAACTTGGAAATCCCTTATTCTGTTGGAATTGCCTTGGCAGACTCAGTTTTTGGGATTATTTATTAGAAACAACCAGAAATTGGATACCTGTCTTGGAACTGGCAGTCTCTCTGATCTGTTTCTCCACTCCTGTCACCCCAGGTCCTTAATTAGTATTTCAGCGTACTTAAAAGGACCTTGTTGATATCGAGGCCTCTAAAAAGTTTGGGGTTGCCTGCCTTGGTCTAACTGCATAATCTGCTCCAAACTCTGTATTCTAGTGGCAGCCCTGTTTGTTCCTCTGGGTGGGACAGGTGGGGCTACTCCAAGCCTCTCCCTTCTCTCCTGGAGCCGGCCCTCTGAATGGGCAACACATATTCCTTGAGCCTGCTGCTCTCCGTAAGCAGAGGCCGTGTCATGCACAAATGACCACAGCTGTCCATATATTCCCCAACTGCAGAGGATCTGACAATTGATTGTCAGAAATAATTGAAATAAGGAACCTTGTGTATTGCTGATTAATTCTGGGATTATCAGGGAGAGACTTGTCCTTGCATTGGGCTAGCTTTATTTTGATTTAC
The DNA here is from genome assembly GCF_902635505.1 of Sarcophilus harrisii. Classification (NCBI taxonomy): domain Eukaryota; kingdom Metazoa; phylum Chordata; class Mammalia; order Dasyuromorphia; family Dasyuridae; genus Sarcophilus; species Sarcophilus harrisii. Next base: position 153,158,958 of record NC_045431.1, read on the forward strand.
TTCACATAAGGTTGTTCAAATTATAGTGCTAAGGCCTTTTAGAGTAAGGTAATTCAAAGATTTGAATAATTCCAAGAGAAAAAGGAAGGAATGTAATGCCAAAGGTCACTTTTAATGGGGGTGACCAGTTCCTCCATTTGTCCTATTTCATAATTCTGCCTTAAGGTCATGACCGTCCCCTCTTAATGGTTGAGATAAAGGTGTTATAGACATTCCTTAATGTCATTAGAATATCAGTAACCTCCATCTATGAGGCTATCCCCACCTAGGGTCTCTCCATTCTGTCATTGTTCTTGTTATTCCATAAAAGGCTTGCTGTCCCGATACTCCGGGCTAGACTCTTTGAGATGATAGTCTCTCGTCTAGCCCTGGGATCCAGTGGTCCCAGTATTTCTCTCCATTTAATAAACTTTGAATTGGTCTCTAATCTCTGTCTTGTTCAGTTTCTTTTGGCATTACATTATCTATGTTATGCCAATATATAAAAAATGACAATACAATCATAGTTCTCTTATAATTCTAATTATGCCAATCAAATTACCAAAGGAATACCACAATCAAATAATAACCAAATTCTAAAATATTCAGGAAAATGAAAAAAAAAGTTAGAAATGAAGGGGAGATTGCATTCCATTCCCCAAACTCTATCAAAACAGTTTGATAATCATAAAACAAATCCATCAAAGAGACTAGACCAAGGAAAACCAGAAACAATTACCCAGTATTTTATAAATTTAAAAGACAAATTAATTAGGAAAGAATATATTTTTGTAAAAACTGTTGAGAAAATTGGGCAACAAGTCTAGACAAAATTAGGCTTAGACCAATTCATTCCACAAAATATTTAAAATTGATGTGTTATCTTCATTCCAAAGATCACACCATAACTAGAGAGCAAGCAGCTATACATATTGCCCACTGAAGAATACAGGCAATTACAAAAGAAAAAAAACTTAATAAAACTGAAAAACTTTTGAACAAAGTTAATTCATTTAGTATTAGATATGAAGTGATCAAACTGATAAAATATATCAAATTTCTCAGATAAGGATTTGGAATCATCCAAAATACATAAACAATTAATCTAGAAGAAAGACAAAAAATGATATCTATCAGATATATAAAACCAAAAATTAAATGTACAAAAAAGATGAACAAATCTTAGAAAATCATCCAAAACCTACTTGAAACAATTAACACTTTTTAGCAAAGCTGTAGGATATAAAATAAACCCACACAAATCAATATATTACTGATAAAGCCCAGCAGCAAGAGATAGAAAGAGAAATTCAGTTTAAAATAACTGGTGACAAAATAAAATATTTGGGTGTCTATCTGCCAAGACAAACCCAGGAACTATATGAACACAATTACAAAACAATATAGCAATATTCACTGGGAATGCTGGTATGCTATCAAACTCATTCTTCAACATTTTATCTTCATATTTTAAAAATCTGATTTAAAAATGAATTAAATTCCAAAATGTGCAGTTAATTTATTAAAGCATGACACTTATATATCTTCAATTTCAATATCTGTTGCACTGACAGCTGTAATAGCTTTCTTGGTGTTTATGGTTTCTTTTTTTCATTCTCTTCATCAAAGCCATTTCTAAAAATATTAACCTGTTAGATTATGTGTTGCACGTTAGACATTAACAAATGTGATTTTCAAACAGCCTTTTGTGTGACACATATAGAATGAAATATTTGTGAGAGATTTGATTCAAAGGACCACAATTGCAGGTTAGTTCCCATTCTCCCATTTTTTTTTTTTTTTTCATTTGTTTGTGGCTAGTTTTAATGTGGTCATGGTATACAATCACAAGATTTACGATCAAATGGATTAACCACTAATTTAAGCCTCATTCAAGCATTGTCCATAGGCATACCTTCCAGATGCTGGGCAAAAGCAAAAACATCATTATAAAGAATTATTCAGACCACATATTTTTAAACACAGAAGAAATAGCTTAACATACAACTCCTATAGTATAACATTACAGAAAATGCCCAGATGAAACCAGAATGCCTCTGACAAAGGCATATAATTATTTATAGCCAAAACTGTCTGATTTAGAGCAAACCTATTGCTTCTAACCACATTTGGTGCAGAATTTTTTTGGCTAACTGTAGGACACTTAAGCACTGCATGAAGGCATATGCACTGCGACACACCCTGTAATTATATAGGAAGGGTTCTTTTTTTCATTACTTTGTGCTGGCTCATTCTCCCTAGGAAAGGGGTTGGAAAAGTATGTTGTTGCTTTCAATAGAGAAGACAAAAACGAAATGTCTTAAAAAATTCAAATTGTTTACAAAGTAAGCCGAACAAACATCTAAGAGACAGACAAAAACATTTACTAAGATAGTGCTAGATGTCAGGCATTGTATTAAGTTTGGGGATATTCGGTGCAAAAGGAAACACAAGAATAACAAAACAATTGGAACTGAATGTTGAGAAGTCATAGTGAAAAAAAAAAAAAAAAAAAAAAACTTGTCCCCAAAGAAGAGATATGAAAAGACATTTCTCAACTTATTTTCAGGAGTAGGAAGTGGGACATTGAACATGTAATCAGACTTTTCTGATGTGGTGACTAGCCAAATTTGTCTCCCTGCTCCCCTCTATTTTTTAAATATGGATATGGCTATTAGGAAGATGCCTGATATCTGTGAAAAGTAATGTGGGAAGAGGTTTAAGCCTAGAAATGTACCTAGGAAAGAACTCCTAGGAATGTACCTAGGAATTGATATGAACTTTTGGAAAAACTGGAAAACAATCTGGTAGGAATTAGGCTTAGAGTAATATCTTACATCATATTCTGCAACTAATTCAAAATGTATGCATTGCCTGGATATTAAATATCATACCATAAAGAATTTTGAAGAGAAGCAGATCATATACCTTTGGGCAGAAAAAGAATTCTTAACTAAACAAGGGACTGAAATAAAATAGATAAGTTTGATTAGCTTTTGAACGAAATGAATGCATCTAGAATGAAAAAGTAGGTGACTTAAAAAAACTATCAAATTTTTCTGATACAGTTCTGATATCCAAATATATATGCCCATATAATTAGGTAAATATTAAGACTACAAGCCTACTTTGTGCCAGGTCTGTGCTAAATACTGGGAATAAAAATATAAAAAAAGAAAGTCCTTTATTTGAAGGAGCTTACAATCCAATAGGGGAAGACAACATACAAAAAAGAAAGCTAAAAAAGCAGAGGGGAAACATGGGAATATGATTGTGAAGCTCAAAGAAGTAAAGACAAATGGGAATATGAATATAAAGCAGGAGAGCTTTCTCTTTAAATGGAGCTTTTTGCAAGCACCTCTTTACTCTTTATTCAGAAGGAGAAGCCCTAAGGGTAAAGGGTAGTGATTAAGGGCAAATTCCAAAGCTGAAATGATCTTTTAGCATGACGTTCTGGGGGCATGATAGTGAAGTTCAGAGGAATGCAATGTAGATGAATAGACAGATGGCCTTGGCCACCTCAATCCCTAATATCTCCAAATTTTGAATAAAAAGAGAAATGAAAATAAAAACCAACCCTAAGGCTTTCTCCTCATACCCATAAAATTGGGGAAGAAAAATAAGAATAGTTAATGTTGGAGAGACTATGAAAGACAGGCATACTAAATACACTGTTGGCAGGGCTGTGAATTGGAAGAATCATTATGCAAAGCAATTTGGAAATATATACAGTGGTTCAAATGTCCATACATTTTGATCTAAACACTTCATTCATAAACATATTTGTCAAGGAATTGACTGAAAAGAATAAAAGTTCTATATACACCAAAATGTTTAAAGCAACATTACTCATGGTAACAAAGAGCTAGAATCAAAGTAGTTGTACATTGATGGAGATTGTTAAACCGCAGTATATGAAGACTATCACAATACAGTGAGCATGATGTTAAACCTAGACAGCAAAACAACATACATAATGCAAATGAAAACACAACAATAATAATGAAAAAACTAAAACCAAATATTGAGAAGTCATAGTGAAAAAATAAAAAATAAAACCCTTGCCCTCAAAGAAGAAATATGAGAAAACATTTTCCTCTCTTCTGTCCCAATTTGTTCTTGGGATAGGAAAAAAGAATTTGTAGGAATGGCATACTGTATATATCATCAGACTTTTCTGATGTGATTTAGCTTTGCTGGATTTTTTTCTTTTTAAAATTGGCTCTCTAGGAAAGGGAAGTTGGAGAAATAAAGGGAGAAACGTTGCTGATAGTAAATAGATTGAATCGAGTGATTTGAAAGCCAAAATACACAGAATTAGGAAGTGAATGTTGAGTGGAGACATTAAGGGTAACTGGCTTTATTTCTAAGGGTTTGGTAAAGAAAAATATGCTGGCTGATAGAAGGAATTGTAGGATCTAGTAAAGGTTGATTGTATTTTTGTTTGTTTTTGTTTGTTTTTAATGAATAGAGGAAGCTTAAATATATTCATAAATAGTAAAGAATGAACCAGTGGACAGAGGGAAAATTTGAGATTAGAGAAAGAGGGGAATGTTGGGTTTAGGTTATTCTAAATATTAAATTCTTATTTATAATTCAATAAATTCAGGATCTGACTGGTATGAGTTAGAGTTAGCAACACATGTATGCCTTCTCATCCTGTGTCACTTAAACAATCTCTTATAACTCCTTCATGGGGAGTCTACTGAATGTATTAAGGACAAACTTTTAACTCACTGGGCAATGCATAAATACAGATGAAGTAAAAAGGTCTTAATCAACACTTGTTTACCTCATTCTTGCTACATGAGTGGTCTTTTCTGGTGATAGATATCTCTGAGGACATTTATGCTGCTTCTGGATAATTAATAATTATTCATTGGCAATATATTGAAATTTACTAGTGCCCTCCAAACTCTCCTTTGCTCATTGGGTGACCCACACTTTTAATTCTTTAGAGCTTGTATTGTTTCAGGACTTGAAATGCAATCTTACCAGAATTCGGATTGATACATGAAAGTGGGCCCTTATCTTGGGGAAAAGCTTAGTTAATTAACAATACTGTATTATTCTTCAAAAGAAATCTGATCTTTTTGATTCTGGGGTCAGAAGAGCAGTATTTCCCCAAGCAACGCTAATTGATGGATTGGACTTTATGGGTTATCTATTCAACTGTACATTCTTTTCTGTTCATTGGCAGGAAGTTGTTTTTGCCTATTTGGTTTTTTTGTGTGGCTAGGCAGATTGGATTGCTTTAAATTATTCTGATATGATATAGGATGCTCTACAACATGTTCTGGGAATGTTGGAAATCTGGCATATTCAATGACTTTTCCTATAGACGAGGTTCTGGTAATAAGTGTGTATACTGAGTCTTTAGTCTTAGATTGCATTCTTTAAAAGCTAATGTTGGAGACTCTGTCTTGAAGTCTGTTCTTATCAATGCAAGAGTTAAATCTTGAATCTAGCACTGGATACTGAAGCTAAGGGTCCAAAATCTGAGACTCAGGTCCTGGTGGGGTTAACAGTATGAACGGTGAAAAATCAGTCCAATATGGAAATAGAGACTTTGCTCTGGCCTCTACATAACTGTAGTAGAAATCTGAGCTTCTGATATAGAGTCACATTAGAGTAATAATAAATACGAGGGCAGCCGAAACCTTTGCAAAGTTCAAGGAGACAATTACTTCCACAATCCCAGTAATTTCTCTCACCTGAAATTATTGGATTCCTCTGGAGTCACTTGTCTCAGACTTTTATTCTCTATTCTCCTATGAGACTTCACAGTAAAGACAAGATTCATGATATTTGTAGGACAGCGATTTCAAAATAACTTTAAGCTTATTTCTTGTTTTGAAACTTTTGAAACTTTTTTTAATTGGCTTTTCCTTTGTCTACTTTTGCTTTGTATTGAATGTTAAAATTATATAATCAATTTAGTTCAAAAGGTTTCATCACGATTTTCATAGAATTTTTTTCACCTATCTACTCATCACCTGCAATATAGATAAGCAGTTGTATCTTTTTTCCAAAGGTTTATATCATATCGGGGCCTCTAAGGAGAATATGTAGGCTACTCATTAGCAAAAGTCTTTTTGTTTGGGAATTTCAAAAGTCTGATTTTTTCTATTCCTTTAGTCCAAATTGAGAGGGAAAACAAAACAAAACCAAACAACTTCTCAGGGACTCTCTCTGGCTTCATTTCACTCAAGCATAACAGGAGAGAGAGGGAAGGAAAAAACCCAACCTTAAGAACACTTAGGTGCAATGTCTCCAGATAAAACCTCAAACAGGTCTCTAACTCAAAAAGGCTCTTTTGGAAGAACTCAAAAAGGATCTTAAAAAAGAGAAGAAAAATGGGGAAAGGAAATAAGAACTTTGCAGAAGAGTGTGGAAAAGGAAACACAGAAACTAACTTTAGAAAACAACTTCTTAAAAAATATACTTGGCAAAATGGAAAAAGAAAACAACTTGAAAAACAGAATTGGTGAAATGGAAAGAAAACAACTCCTTAAAAATAGGATTGATAAAATGGAAAAAAAAATCCAATGAACAAAACAACTCTTTTAAAAGTACAATTGGCCAAATGCAAAAGGAAGTTAAAAAAAGCTAATTGAAGAAACAATTAAAAATTAAGTTAGACAAACAGAAGTGAATGACTCAATGAGACATCAAGAAGCAGTCAAACAAAACTAAAAAAATGAATAAACTAGAAGAAAATATAAAATACCTCATTGAAAAAAAACAACTGACCTAGAAAATAGATCCAGGAGAGACAATCTAAGAATTATTGAACTACTTGAAAATCATGATTAAAAAAAAAAAAGTCTTTTTTTCAACATCTTTCAGAAAATCATCAAAGAAGACTGCCCCCATATGCTAGAACCAGAGAGCAAAATAGCCATTGAAAGGCTCCACTGATCATCCCCTGAAAGAGGGCCCAGGAATATTGTAGCTAAATTCCAGAATTTCCAGAACTATCAGAACAATAAATACTGCAAGCAGCCAGAAAGAAACAATTCACAATCAGGATAAGCTGCTTCCACTTTAAAGGATAAAAGCACATGGAATAAATATTCCAGAAGGCAAAGGAACTTGGACTGCAGCAGGAGAATCAACTACGCAGCAAAATTAAGCATTATCTTTCAGGGAGAAAGATGGACATTCAATGAAATAGGGGATTTTCAATCATTTCTGATGAAAAGACAAGAGCTGAACAGAAAATTTTATCTAATTCAAGAGAAGGATAAGAAGGTAAAAATGGAAGAAAAAAAAAACTTTGGTTTACACATCCCTACATGGGAAGATGATGTATATAAATCTTGAGAAATGTATTTTTGTTAGGGGGATAGTTAGTTAGAGGGTATAGAGTATAAGTTGAGGATATGAAAATATATATGAGAGGATATGAAAAAGAAACTAGGAGTGGAAAAGGGATTGTATTGGAAGAGAAGGAAAGGGGAGGTAAAATGGGGTAAATTACATCACAAAGAGGCAAAAAAAGACCTATTTACAATTGAGGGAAAGAAAGGAGGAACATGAGCAGTGTTTGCATCTTAATCTCATTGGATTTGACTCAAAGAGGGAGTATCATACACATTTAGTTTGAAAAACAAAGTTGTCTCACCTTAAGGGGAAAGAAAAAAAGAAAAGGGGGAGGGTAATAAAAAATGAGGAAGTGGAAGGGGGAAAAAGATAAACAGATAAAAAGATAAAAGTTGGGGAGAGGTGGGGAAAAAAGGATGGCAGATTGCAGGAAGTGACTGTCAGAAGCAAAAAAATGGTGAGAAGGGAAAAAGAGAAAAAAGTATAATTTGGGAAAAATAGAATGGCAGGAAATATAAAGTTAATAATTTTAACTGTGAATGTGAATGGGATGAACTCTGATAAAATGGAAGTGGATAGCAGACTGGATTAAAAGCCAGAATCCTACAATATATTGTTTACAAAAACACATTTGAAGCAGAGAGATAAATACAGAATAAAGGTAAAAGGTTAGAGCAGAATCTATTATACTTTATTTGAAGTTAAAAAAAAAAAAAAGCAGGGGTAGCAATCCTGATCTCAGATAAAGCAAAAGCAAAAGTAGATCTAATTAAAAGATAAAAAAAGGAAACTACATCTTGTTAAAGTTGGAATCTTTACAAACTGTTAAGTCATTAGAGTTGATAGAGACAATAATTATCTAATTTAGCATGGTTCAGTATCATTAATCTGATCCTAGGAGGAGATGTTATGGGCCAGAACTAGAAATAAGGTACTAAGTACAACTGATAGACAACAATGCTTGTGTTCACACCTTTAGAGAGCTCTTATGAGCAAGAAGTATTTAAGCACTCATTGGAATTCACATGTTTGGGAGATTTCAGGGTTTAGTATGAGATATCTGAATTCATACCTCCCTTGAAGATCTTAGGGCCAGAGAGCACGCTGGGAGATATCCCACAATCCCACTCTCAGAAAAGCAGCATAAATAGAGCTTCAGTGAAGCTTGAGTGAAAACTCACTCGAGAGTTTTTACTTGGGAACATTCCCAGGGGTGGGAGATTCAGCACTCTGGGAGATTGAGAGCCAGAAGCCCTTTCTTGGAGGCAAGAGAGATTCATTGCATCTTCCACTTTGGTGTTGGCTGGAGGCTGAAGAAAGCAGAGGCAGAAGCCAAGGACAAGGCTGCAAGAGCTCTTAGAACCAAGCAGAGAGATAGGCCTCTGAACTAACTGGGCTATTTTGAAGGACACAATAAAAGATCTGAACTTTTATCAGCTGGCTGTGATTGTGGGTGATTATTCACTTGTAACTGAAACTAAAGCTGCCTCCAGAAAACCTCCCCAAGAAACCCTCTCTCCCAGAGAGAACTTTCAAATTATATTATAAAGAACAAGATTACCACATTTAAAGGGTATTATAGATAATGAAGTAGCATCAATATTACACATATATTCACCAAATGGTATAGCATCCAAATTCCTAGAGTAGTTAAGAAAGTTGCAAGAAGAAATAGACAGCAAAATTACACTAGGAAGGCATCTCAACTTTCCTCAATCAGAACTAGATAAATATAATCATAAAATAAACAAGAAAGAAGTTAAGGAGATAAACAGAATTTTGGAAAAGTTAGATATGATAGATCTTTGAAGAAAACTGAATGGAGAGAGAAAGGAATATACTTTTTTTCTCAGTAGTACATGGAACCTACACAAAAACTGACCATGTATTAAGTCATAAAACTTCACAATCAAATGCAGAAAGACAGAAATAGAAAATGTACATTTCCTTTTCAAATCATGATACAATAAAAAATGACAAGTAACAGGGGGCCATGGAAAAATGGACCAAAAATTAATGCTAAAGAATGAATGGGTGAAACATCAAACCATAGAAACAATTGATAATTTTATGCAAGAGAATGACAACAATGAGAAAACATGTTAAAATTTATGGGATGCAGTGAAAGTAATTCTTAGGGGAAATTTTCTGCCTTTAAATGCTTAGAGAAAGAGAAGATCAATGAATTGGGCATACAACTAAAAAAAGCTAGAAAAAAGAACAAATTGACCCCCTCCCCAATTAAATACCAAATTAGAAATTCTGAACATCAAAAGAGGGATCAATGAAATTGAAAGTAAAAAAAAAAAACTATTGAACTAATAAAATTAAGAGTTGGTTTTAGGAAAAAGTTAACAAAATAGGTAAACCTTTAATGAATTTGATTAGAAAAAGAAAAGAAGAAAATCAAATTGCCAGTATCAAAAAAGAAAAGGGTGAATTTACCATCACTGAGGAGGAAATTAAAGCAATAATTAGGATTTCACCCAAATGTATACTAATAAATCTAATAATCTAAGAGAATTGGATTAATACTTACATATAGATTGCCCAGATTAACATAGGAGGAAATGATTGAAATAGTTCCATTTTTGAGAAAGAAATTGAACAAGTAATTAAGTCCCTAAGAAAAATAGGAATAAATAGTTTTCCTTAAAATAGTAAGTAACATCTATCTAAAACCATCAGCAATCATCATATATGATAAGGTTTAAATTTGGGGTACCCAAATGAAAATGGGGTCTAATGGCAGATTTGCGGTACAGGGAGTCAGATGGAGCTCCCCTGTAACCCCTCTGGATTCAGCGCAAGGGTAGGGAGTTAAATGAGGCCTAGGGGCAATGCAAGAGTCCCCTGTAAAGGAATTTACAGACCCAAAAACCTAGATTGATAAAAGAGGTTTATTATGGGGATTGGAAGCAAGGTTCAAATCTAGTTAGTAAAAGGTGTTAGGTAAAGAGGGAAGGGCACTAGAAACATTATTCCAGTGGGCAGAGACCCTTGGCAGGCCATGTGTAGGACTGACATATTTGGAACCTCTGCAAAGAGAGGACACCAGCTTGGCCCTTTTTATAATTAGAGATTTAGCTAAAGGGGCCGTGGGTGGAGTCCCAAGTTGGCTCAGATCCCATGGGAGTTGTGAGAGCTCAAGTTGGCTCAGGCTGGCACAAGCCCGGATCTTCTATTGGAATTCAAAAGGGTGCTTTTGATCAGGATTTGTGAATCAAAGGTCCTAGGAGGGGTTGGGAACCAGAAAGGAATAAATCAATCTGAAAGGACTAGTTTCTTTTTTCTTTTCTTTTAAAATTTTTTTTTTTATTAAAATAACTTTTTATTGACAGAACCCATGCCAGGGTAATTTTTTTTACAACATTATCCCTTGCACTCACTTCTGTTCCAATTTTTCCCTCCCACCCTCCACCTCCTCCCCTAGATAGCAAGCAGTCCTATATATGTTGAATATGGAGGACTAGTTTCTTAAAGGGACCACAACCTGCTTCATTATATCCTGGAGATAATAAACTAGAAGCATTCCCAATAAAATCAGGGGTGAAACAAGGTGACCCATCATTACAATTCAATATTGTATTAGAAATGTTAACTTTAGCAATAAGAGAAGAAAAACAAATTGAAGTAATTACAGTAGATAATAAACAAAATTATCATTTTGTCAAATGGTATGATGACATACTTAAAGAATCCTAAAGAATCAACTAAAAACTACTAGAAACAATTAACATTAGCAAAGTCGCAGAAAATAATATAAATTTACTATCAACAAAGTTCAACTACAAGAGATAGAGAAATTGCATTTAAAATAGCTATAGCTAATATAAAATATTTGGGAGTCTGTCAAAACAAAGCCAGGAACTACATGAACACAGTGACAATATACTTTTCACACAAATAAAGTTAGATCTAAACAACTAGAAAAATAATCCAGTGATCATGAATAGGACAAGCTAATATTCTACCTAAATTAATTCTATTGAAATTAAGTTACTTATTTAATGTCATGCTAATAAAACTGTCAAGAAAATACTTTAAAGAGCTAGAAAAAATAACAAAATTCATCTGGAAGAACAAAAGGTCAAGAATTTCAAGAGAATTAAAAGAAAAAAAAAAAAAGGAAACAAAGGTAGCCTAAGATGTACCAGACCTAAAACTATATTACAAAGCAGCAGGCAGCAAAATCATTTGGTACTGGCTAAAAAATAAGAGTAGTTGATCAGTGGAATAGGTTAGGTTCACAAGAGACCATAGTTAATGATTATAGTAATCTAGTTTTTGATACATCCCAGCTTTGTAATAAGAACTCACTATTTGACAAAAATTGCTGGAAAAACTGGAAAACAGTATAGCAAAAACTTGGCATTGATCCATACACCAAAATAAGATTGAAATGGGTTCATGATTTTGACCTAAAGGGTGATACTATAAGCAAATTGGGAGAACAAGGGATACTAAGTATATCTCTCAGATCTATGGAGATGGAAGGAATTTATAACTAAAGAAAAACTAATAAACAAACTAAAAGCTGGTATTAGGAAAAAACAAACAAAATAGATAAAGTTTTAATTAATTTCATCAGATAAAGGAAAGAAGAAAATCAAATTGCCAGTATCAAAAATGAAAAGGGTGAACTTACCACCAATGATGAGGAAACTAAAGCAATAATTGGGATTTCGCCCAACTGTGTGCCAATAAATTTGATAATCCAAGTGAAATTGGTTAATACTTACATAATGATAGTCCAAATTAACTAAAATATATAATCACTGAAATTTATAAGAATACAAGCCATTTTCCAATTGATAAATGGAAAAAGGATATGAACAGGCAATTTTTGGATGAAGAAATTGAAGCCATTTCTAGTCATATGAAAAAATGCTCCAAATATTGATTGATTAGAGAAATGTAAATTAAGACAACTCTAAGGTACGACTTCACACCTTTCAGATTGGCTAAGATGACAGGAAAAGATGGATAAATGTTGGAAGGGATGTGGGAAAACTGGGACATCAATACATGAAGCTGTAAACTGATCTAACCATTCTGGAGAACAATTTATAACTATGCCCAAAGGGCTATCAAACTGTGCATATCCTTTGATCCAGCAGTGTCTTTTAGTGGGTCTGTTTTCCAAACCCTTGCTTTTGTTCTGCATTCCAGAAACATGCAAATATCATGAGTGACAAAGATGAGAAAGGCCTCAAAGGCAAATATTTCATCTTTAGACCTGAGCTTAGTGAAACCCAAGCATCTTCTGAGAAAACTTTGTGCTTTGTTGGATTTAAAGTTAGAGCACCTAACTCTTCAATCCCCACCTCATTTTGAGGTAAGGGAAGAAAATATATCCAGATAGCTGTATTCTATCTTGGCCTCACCCCTTTCAAATAAGGCAAACAAGAAGTGTGGGGCATGGTTCCCAAGTTAGTCATTCCCCTAAGGGAGCCCATTGACTATATTCCTTAATGTCTATCAAATGATAGGAACTAGGTATTCTTCCTGAGTCTTCTAGATATTATGACTTGGCTTCCATGACAGTAGTTCCAGGATGCCTATATGTAAAGAATTAAAAAAAATTCTTCTCAGTGGTTTCAGTTCAGATTCTATCTTTGGGGTACCAATTGTGGTACCACAATTCTAATGGGACCAATTTATACAATCCGATGGACTATATTAGTGGCAAGCCCCACTGAAATATATGAAATGAACTAGAAAATCAGGTTTAATCCAGCATAGGTAAAGCTCACATAGCAGATAACTGAAAAACCAATAACTACACTCATGGATCTAAATCACCAAAGGGTGACCTTTCCCAAATGTAATGACATGATTAATGTAGCCTTTACTAGATAAATGGATCCATGCTCAAATCACCTATGGAAATAAACACAATATGTAGGATTGGCTTACCAGGGAAGTCTCTATCTCTTCTTTTTTTAAAATTAGTATTTTTTCCCATTAACATGCAAAACAATTTTAACATTTTCTTCAAAACATTCTCTCCCTTCCTTCCTCCCAATCCCACCCCACTGAAAAGGTACATGTGAAGTTATGCAAAATATTTCTCAAGAAAATAAAGTTTAAAAAAGTGTGCTTCAATCTGTATTTAGACAAAATCAATTCTTTCTCTTGAGTATGGATACCAATTTTCATCATAAGTCCTTCAGAATAGCCTTGGAAAACTGTATAGCTGAGAACAACAAAGTCAATCACAGCTGATCATCACCCAGCATTGCTATTACTTTGAACACAGTACATTTCACTTTGCATGAACTCCTGAAGAACTTTCCTGTTTTTTCTAAGAGCATCCAGCTCAGTATTTCTTATATATACAACTATTCCATCATAGTCATCACTCACATATCACAATGTATTCAGCCATTTCCCAACTGATGAGCATTGCCTTAATTTCCAATTCTTTGCCTTTAGAGAAGAGTTGCTATAAATATATTTGTACATATATGTCCTCTTCCTTTTTTAAAATCTCTTGGGATACATTCCTAGAAATGATATTGTTAGTTTAAAGGAGATGCATAATTTTATAGCCCTTTTAGGGGCTGTAGCATAGTTCCAAATGGCTCTACAAAATCAGTTCACAATTTCACTAACAACTCATTGTTTCATTTTCTCCATATTTCCTCCAACATCTGTAATTTTCATTTTCTGTTCCATTTTCCAATCTAATAGGTATGAGGTAATACCTCAGGATTGTTTTAATTTGAATCTCTACAATAGTTGAGTTAAGACTCTTAAGTATTTTTATATGGATATAAATAGCTTCATCAGTTCATCTGAAAACTGTTCATATCTTGATCAATTATCAAGTGGAGAATGACTCTTTGTTCTTAAAAATTTGAATCAGTTCCCTATACATTTAAAAAATGAGGCCTTCATGAAAGAAATTTACTTAAAAATTCTTTTCACAATATTGCTAACTGTATATTCCCATTTATTGTATTCTCTCTCTTTCACACTGTCTCTTCTCCAAAGTGTTTTCCTTCTGACAAACTTCTTCCCCAATATGCCTTACCTTCTATTATACTCAGTTCTTCTCCTATCCCCTTCCCCTCCTAATTTACTGCAGGGTAAGATAGATTTCTATATCCATACTGAGTTTATATATGTTATTTCCTCTTTGAGTAATTGTGATGAAAGTAAGGTTCTCTGCCTCTCCCTCTCCCTCCTTGCCTCTTTCCTTCCATTTGTAAAAGCTTTTTCTTGCCTCTCCCTATCCATTTCTTCTTGTACATTCCTCTCTCACCACTCAATTTCTACTTTTTTTAGATATTGTCTTTTCAAATTCTTTTCACAACTGTGCCCTCTTGTCCTCTTCCTTAATAATTAGAATGTTCTTAAAGTAACAAGTATCATCCTCCCATATAAGAATATAAACAAATCACCTTATGATTTTCCTTTCCCGATTACTCTCTTATGCTTTTCCTGAAGCCTACATTTGAAAGTCAAAATTTTCTGGTGAGCTCTGGTCTTTTCATCACAATTGCTTGAAAGTTTTATATTTCACTGAGTATTCACCTTTTCCCCTAAAGGATTATATTCAGTTTTGCTGTGTAGGGTATTCTTGGTTGTAATCCTAGCACCAATGCTCTCCAGAAAATTTTATTCCAAGCCCTTTCATCCTTTAATATAGAAGCTGGCTATATTTTGTGTTATCCTGACTGTAGATTCACTGTATTTTTTTTTTTCCTGGATGCTTGTAATATTTTCTGCTTGACCTGGGAATTCCAGAATCTGGCTGTAATATTCTCAGTAGTTTTCATCTTGGGATCTCTTTCAGAAGGTGATCAGCACAACACAGTATGTTCAAACTCATTTTCTTGTTATTTGCTTGCATTTTGTTTTCTTATTTTTTTCCTTTATGATCTTGTTTTTCTTGTGCAGCAAGATAATTATATAAATATGTATACATATATTGGATTTAACATGTTTAACATATACTGGATTACTTGCCATCTAGGGTAGGGGGTGGGGAGACGAGATGGAAATTTGGGACACAAGGTTTTGCAAGAGTCAGTGATGCCTTTATTCCTCCATCTAGACTCGGCCTCTCCAAGGTCTCTATCTCTTCCAAAAAGAAGCCAAGGAAGTGATGACTAGTTGTACTTCTATTGACACCATTGCCACATAGCATATAGTATTAAGATCCCTGAGGAAACATATCCCAGGAGGTAAGGCCTTGGGAAGTTGATTATCTAGGCCCTCTTCTATAGCATTAAAATCCATTAAGATCCTATGGTCAGAAGTAGTGGGAGGTACATGGTAAGGCAGGAGAACAATTTGGTGCAGATGGGTAGGAAGTGGGCAACAGTCAACAGAGTAGGCCTAAAGGGAGACTAAGGGGACAAGCTGCCTAAAGAATAGTGGGGGAAAAAGTGATTAGACATAGAAGACTTGTAGAAAAGGAAACACTAGATCTTAGCCTCCACCCTTCTTTGCTTTATTTCCACAGGTAATTCTGGACACTAGATGGGAACCTGTAGAAATACTGTAATTCCATTTTGACTTTTCCTGTAGACCTATTTGATTTTGTACTTGATCTTTGATCCTGGCCATCATCCAGATGATGGAATCAACTATGAAAGTTCTCATGATTTTTGCAAGAAATTTCTTGTTTTTGTGTTTGTCTCCCAGTACATTGCCAATGAAGTTCTTTCTGCACCTTCCAAACAAGAGTAGACACACTAATTTCAGCAGCAGAAGGAGCTATCACCTGAGGGTTTGATTATGAACACTGTACACAGTTCCATATGCAAAAGTTGGCTCATTGTGTAGTATCCTCACTCAGAGGGCAATGGGTGCTGCACACCAAGACTTTTCCCTGTTGGCATCTCTTCTACGTCTTCTCCAGTGAGTAGTAAAACTCTTTGTAAACTGCTATCCCTGTTTCTACTGCTCTATACTGGAATCTTCTTACATACACTATGGTATTTAAAAATTATTCATGGAAATGAGGCTGGGAAGAATGATGTGTATTATAAAATCAAGACAGTGAAAGATGCAGGAGAAAAACACCAACCAACCAGAAGTTAATAAGGGATAATGAAAAATTGTAGTTAAATACAACAATTAATTTCAAGTATCAAGTTTCTATGTACCATATTGGAACTTTCAAACCAACAGCTATTTTAATCTATGGGGATGAATAAAGCAAACATGTTTAAGAATGAAACATTTACATATATATAAGGCTCATACATGCATCTGTATGAAGACATGAGTCTTAGATAATTAACAACAGCATGTGGGGAATTCAGTATAAGTAAGCATCTCTTGTATATTTACAGAGTATTTTATAATAGTATTTTCAAATTAGCTACTTCCTCTGATTATTTTACTATTCTGATTTCAGGCAAAGAAAATAAAGTAGTAAAAATGCTTTGTTGAATATCTTAATCATAATGTATGAAAATTATATATATTTTTTCTGGAATTCTGCATTCAGTTGAGTATGTCTTTCCTTTCTCCTATGTCTTTTCTTTCTTTTTCCTTCCTTTGGTTCACTGCCTTTGCTCTGCCCAAAGGATTGTAAATTTTGATCACTGAAACATAGCAAGATAACTTTGGGTTCAGAGCTAGTACCATGGTTTAAACCCAAATTACGCTTATTTACATGGACTGACCAATAATAGAGCACAAGTCAACTTCCACTTAGTCACTGTACTGATCCAGATCAGCTCAGAATGAAAGTAAATAGCAATTGTTTATGTTTTGAACAGAAACACTGAGGATCTTTCCCTCCTAGATTATTTTAACTGGGTAAAAATGTCCATTCTCCATCTCATTTCTTACCTAGCCTTAATTATTAATTGGGTGTTGCCTCAATTGCATCAGTCAAACTGAGACCTGTTAAAGACCTCAGTTTAAAAAGGCTAAGGTTTCCTTCTGAATCCAGGGTCATCTCCCGTCACATAGATCTATATCTTGCCACTGGACAACTCTTTCTCAGGGAGGGCCTACAGGCCTGGTGGGGAGAGCTGTTGGGAAGCAGCTTGTTTTGACTTGTTAAAGGGGGGTAAAAAATGTCTATTTGTCAATTAGAAAGGCAAAGCTACCTCATGATATAGCAAGGTATTCTGAGAAGCGCAGGAATAACAAATGTCCGTCATGTTTCCAAGACTGGTCCTCTCTATTATCATGAAACACTTAACATTTCTAATTACCAGCATTATCAACTATAAAGGAAGAGAACATAAACCCAGTCAGCCCAGGAATAGCAGCACTCCACCCCTACCCCCCAAGGCCATAACACTGCTTTCAGCCCAACTACTGTTCAGTGTAACAAACCTTTTAGGAGAAACATCCAGAATCTATTTCTGCAGATAGCTCTCCCACTCCCTTCTCCAGCAGCCAGAGCTATAGAAGTCATAGAAATTCTCACTAACAGTCTTTGGTACCTTAAGTGATTCATCATTCGAAAGAAATATGTGGTTTTAACATTAATAGTAAAGAAGTTTCTTTGCTTTGGCACTCTGCTGAATCTTTCCATTTGGATTTTGGTTGAAATTTACCCCTATTCCCATGAGAATATGTGCTATAAAAAGCAGAGATTTCTATTTGTATCCCCAAGACTTAGCACAGTCCTTTGCACAGAGTAAGCGCTTAATAAATACTCTTTCATCCATCCATCCATCCATTATTATTATTTTGCAAATCTGAGACTGAATCATGGACTAACCTAAGCTTAGACTAGGTTAAAGTATCATTCATTTTACAGATAAGGAAACTTAAGACTCAAGTTATAAAAGTGAGAAAGTACTAGAAAGAGACCTAAACCTAGATCTTTGTTGTTTCTTTCCTCTCCCCAACTCCCACACCAATCCAATGTTTCTTCACTCTTCCTGTAATCCTTTTTCCCTATAATTCATGTACTGGGTGGCAAAGCCAGGAAATGGTTGCTAAATTCTACATAAACTACCTGCATTCAAATACCAAGGGACAAGACGAACAAGAATGGAGAAAAATTATAATAACCACTCTACTGATATAACATTTTACAGTTTCAAAAACTCCTTCCCATGCATTATCTCATTCAACAACCTTGTAAATTTGGCAGTAGTCATTATAAACAAATGATAATATATGAAAAGTGCTTTGCAAACCTTAAAGCTCTATATAAATGCTAGCTCTTAAAATTATCATTATGCCTATTTGATGAAATTTTTTTTAATGAAGGAGGAAACAAAGGCTTAAAAATGTAAATGATTGGGCTGTTAAATGGTAGAGCCACATCCAGAACTCAAGTTTCTGATGCTCAGACACACTGTATTTCATTTTCATGTTAATACATGCTCACTATTCCCATGACATCACTGGCTGTAGCATCTCTTCTTAGCCCTGGCCTCCTTTGAACATACTGTCTTTCCCTATGATAAAGTAAGTGTGGGGGTGGGGGAAGAGGCTATCTTATTTTTCCTACACAAAAACTTAGCTCCATACCTGGTACAAAGAGTCCTTCCAAACATAATTTTTCATTCATTTATTATTAAAACTGCTAGTAAAAATATCTGACCAAGAATCATTGTTTGCACAACAAAACTTACTATATTTTTCTCTTCTGATAAATTTATATTGATACCTAGTTTGGGAGCATTACCCTCCAACTATTTATAAATTAAAACCAACAGAACATATAATTTCTTTTCTTTTTTTTTTCTTTTATTGTATCTGTTTGGGACAAAAAGACCTACCCAAATTGACTACTCAGAGATCACTCATAGAAAGCAGAATTTTTTATTACAATTTCAAGAAGTGGACCCCACCCTGGTCTGCGAGCAAAATTTCACAGCAGGATGGAGCCAGAGCCTCATTTCAGACAAAGAACCTCCAAAATCTCACCTTCTATATGCTGTGATTGGTCACATAAGTGTACTGTTCCCCTAGTTGGTCAGTGGAATGTAGTAGACAAGGTGATATACAGCTTCTTTGGCCACTGGAATGCAGTCCAGGCCTTATCTAAAACCATGTGACTCCAGAGAAACCAAAACTGAGGCCTATAGGCTTGACCTACTTTAGCTAACAGTCTCTGATCAATGTGCTTAATCTGTAAGTTCTTCACCTTTTCCCACACATATCTTTTTATTTACAAAACATATCCAACATATATGCATGGGTAATTTTTCAACATTGACCCTTGCAAAACCTACTGTTCCAACTTTTCCCCTTCTTCCCCCATCCTCTCCCCGAGATAGTCCAATACATGTTAAATGTATGAAAGTATATGTTAAATACAATATATGTATACACATTTATACAGTTATCTTGCTGCACAAGAAAAATTGGCTTTAGAAAGAAGGTGAAAGTAACCTGAGAAGGAAAACAAAATGCAAGCAGACAGTAACAGAAAGAGTGGAAATGCTATGTTGTGGTCCACACTCATTTCCCATAGTTCTTTTGTTGGGTGTAGTTTGTTCTCTTCATTACTAAACAATTGGAACTGATTTGGATCCAGAACATATATTTTCACTCTTTCTTGAAAACCATACCATAAAATTTTTTTTATTTATTTGACAAAACTAGTCCTAGAATAAAAATGGGAAGCAAATAATTACTATTAACCCCAGAGATATCTTGGATATAAGGATAGAGCATGAGACTATCCCCAAAAATAAATTTCATGGGATTTGGTTACAGACACTTAATTTGTAGCCAAGGAGGGTCCTTGTTTGCTAAAATAGACACACAAATTTAGCACTCTCTTATTGTAAATCTTTCAAAGTATTTCAAAGATTATCTTGATAGGATTTAGTATCCTGACAGTATCACTGTCAAAATGTATCATATATTTAAAAATTTCCTACACAGCACTCATACTATAACAAGTTGTATTTTTCCATGCAAACATGTGCGCGCCCACGCACACACACACACACACACACACACACACACACACACACGATTTAAAAAAAAAACTTGTGGAAAATAGAATTTAAGTTGGGCAAAGGTTTTATTAATGTTTCTTGCATAATTATGTTCCCCAATTACACTTAAATCTATTTTATATCTTTAACAGTAAGTAAACTTGTAGGTGGCAATTTATTTTTATAGTCTCATTAATATAGAAATAAAACCCTCAGGATGATTATGGATTGTAATATATATAGTGGTATAGTTTAATAACTTTATTTGATATATTAGATAATATGAACTAAATAGCAATTTAGCCAGAATTTTTCTTTTTTTTCCTTTTTGTGTCCTATTTCTCCTTTAAAAAAACAAACAGTTTTTGATACTTAGGCTCAAAACATCTTAACTGAATAGAGTTTTGCCCACTTAAAACCATGAGATTAAAATACTCCATCTGGAGTTTTCACCTTGGGAGTTAGCCATCTTGATTGAATTAAAGGTCTGTTCCAAAGAAAGGAGGTACATATAATTTTTCCTCCTTTTGCTGCAAACATTGATGATGGCAACCTCAAGAGGAGTCTAACTAGCCACTAATCTGTCACCAATGCTCAAAGAAGAAATCAACTCCAAATTAAAAGCAATGTCATATATATATATATATAATTTTTTATTATATTTCCTTCCAATTTTATTATATTTCCTTTAAAATTTTCCCAAATCACAATAATATTATGTTGATCATATTTTCTTAGTCCAACTTTAATATAATCTACTAATCTTTCCTACAAATATTTCTTGAATCTGCCCCTAATTTCTATAACCAAAACACAAGTTGATAGATCAGCATTTATTAAATACAACAAATGAAATAGTCCCTGATATTCCAAAGTTTACATTCTTTGGGAAAATAAATATATATCACATATATGTGTGTGTGTCTATGTGTATATATGTGTGTGTGTGTGTGTGTGTGTGTGTGTGTGTGTGTACAATGCTATTTATAGGGGGAGAAGACACTAGGAAACTAGGAGAATCAGGAAAGATTTCATATAGATAGCTGAGTTTTGAAACAAACAAGGGGTTCTAAAATAAAGAACCAGAAGAACCTATATTCTATATTCTGGGAAAAGGTGACAGACAAGGCAAAGACTGGTGAAGAGAAACAGAAGTTCCAAATATGAGTAATGGTAAAAAGGCCAGTTTTGACTAGACCACAGAGTATATGAAAGCAAAGTAAGGCCAAGTAAAGTTGAAAAGTTATTTTGGATTAGTTTGTTTCTTTATATGTCAAATAGAGGAATTTATGTTTTATGTATAGGCAATAGAGAGCCATTGGAGTTTACTGAGGAAAGAAGTAAAAAAAAAAAAACTCCTTTAGGAAAATTACTTTGGTAGTAGTAGAATGGAGGATAAACGAGGTAATGATACCACTGAGGAAACTATTGCTACATTGGAGGTGAGGGAATGAGGGCTTGAACTAGGATGGTGCTGTGCGACCCTCCGCCACCCCACCCCCCCAAAAAAAAAGGGGGGGGGGAAGGGTCGGAAAGGAACCTTTGGGGTAAGAAAGCTGTTTTCTTAGCCTAAATAAACCCATTTTTGCCACAAACCTCCAGCCTGTATTCATTGGGGTTTGCAAATTCTTTTGTAAAGTCTGCCACTGGCCAAGGGGGATCCCATTGCTATTGGGGCAGCTCTCAACCCTCAATTCTTACACCTCAACATTACATAAATAATATATAAAATACAAAAAAAATGTAAAGTATTACATGGAAAAATGCCTGAAAGCAAATGTAGAATTCAACATCTATGCCTCCTAACCTGTCTAATTCAACAAAAAAACAGATTTATAATCATGAATTCTTAAGCTAAAATCTAACTTCCAGCACCTACTAGCTATTGTGATCTAGGGAAGACTCCAAACCTTTCTGGGTCTCAAATTTCCATATCTGTAAAAGTTAAACTATATTAACTATTGAATTATTGAATTATCCTCACTGGATTATTGTGAAGCTCATATATTTAATATTTTGCAAGCTAATATTTTTTAAAAGTCAATTATTTTAACTACATTGAGAAAGAGAAAAACCTTAAGAGTAGTATGAAAGATCCAGATGGCCTGAGGCATGAATATGATGGGGGTGGGGTTTCAATTGACTAAGGAATGGGGTCACTATATCCTTTTACACAGTCAAATTTTGGAATCAACATATGCCTGAGAAATAAGGGTGCTACTTTGAAAGAAAACATATAAAGTAAGAGTGAGGTAATGAGGTGGAGTGGCAAACAGACTGTAAATAGCAACTGTAATCACAGACCAAAGATCTTAGTCACACTCTTAGCACACGGATAATGACCACCCTCGAAATACAATCCTTTTAGGAAATAAAAGACAAAAATGACCATATTTGAACTATATTTTTAAAATGTGTTAGGGTAAAAGCAAGTCATTTACCATCTAGTATTCATGAATACCTGTGATAAATTGATGGGATTGACCAAGAGCTGTCATTGATGACAACTCTAGGATTTAGCTGAGGGTAAAAGTACCATAAGAAGAAGCAAAAATTGTCTAGGAAAAAATGCATTTCCATTAAATATCTCTAAAAATATTAAAATATACAGAAAATAAATATAAGCCTAAGAGCCATTCCCCAAAAGCTAAGTGGTCAAAGAACATAGAAAAAGAATTTAAAGTAATATACAGAAATAAGAATAAACAGCTTAAAGGTATCAGTCTTATTCAGCAGACTGGCAAAGAAGACAAAAGAAGAAAATTTTAAATTATTTCTCCTGTACCTATTTTCTATAATTATCAAGGAATTATTTTCCTCAGTGAGGTCTTGTACCTCCTTTACATATGACCAATTTTGCTTTGTAAGGCACTTTTCTTTGTCAGTTTTTTCTTAGCCTAAATAAACCCTAAATAAAAGCCTAAAGAAAAAAAAAAATTAGTTAATTTTGGAAGTATCGTTGAGAATTAGGGTTAGGGTTATTCCAATGTTAATGTATTAAATCGGTCCTTTTATTTTGGAAATGAATTGGAATTGTGCAAGAAAAGAGTATTAAAAATCCTTAATTCATTGATCCTGGGATCCCAATGGTAGACATAATGCTGAACTATTTGCTTTTTTAAAAATTTCAGAAGGTAGAACATTGCATGTATTTGGAAAAGAATGTGATAGAAAAGGAAGAAACAATGATTGATTATATATATATATATATATATATATATATATATATATATATATACACACACACATACATATATATGTATATATATACACATACACATATTCATTACTACATTATCATTTATATTTTATATATTAATACTTTGAATCAAGAGCAAAATTGTGGAAAGTTATGTATATGGATAGTATACTAATACACACATATGTAAAATGCTATGTACACACATAATATATGGGTATTTCCTCCAAGGTTGAGTAAATGAATAGAAAGATAAAGATATGTCTATATCTAACTTATCTACAATCAATTCTATTTTTTTAATAGCCTTTTATTTACAGGATATATGCATGGGTAACTTTACAGCATTAACAATTGCCAAACCTCTTGTTCCAATTTTTCACCTCTTATCCCCCCCCCCTCCCCCAGATGGCAGGATGACCAGTAGATGTTAAGTACATTAAAATATAAATTAGATACACAATAAGTATACATGACCAAAACGTTATTTTGCTGTACAAAAAAAACAGACTCTGAAATATTGTACAATTAGCTTGTGAAGGAAATCAAAAATGCAGGTGGGCATAAATATAGGGATTGGGAATTCAATGTAATGGTTTTTAGTCATCTCCCCAAGTTCTTTCTCTGGGCATAGCTGGTTCAGTTCATTACTGCTCCATTGGAAATGATTTGGTTGATCTCATTGCTGAGGATGGCCAGGTCCATCAGAACTGGTCATCATATAGTATTGTTGTTGAAGTATATAATGATCTCCTGGTCCTGCTCATTTCACTCAGCATCAGTTCGTGTAAGTCTCTCCAGGCCTTTCTGAAATCATCCTGTTGGTCATTTCTTACAGAACAGTAATATTCCATAATATTCATATACCACAATTTATTCAGCCATTCTCCAACTGATGGACATCCATTCAGTTTCCAGTTTCTAGCCACTACAAAAAGGGCTGCCACAAACATTCGTGCACATACAGGTCCCTTTCCCTTCTTTATAATCTCTATGGGATATAATCCCAGTAGTAACACTGCTGGATCAAAGGGTATGCACAGTTTGATAACTTTTTGAGCATAGTTCCAAACTACTCCCCAAAATGGTTGGATTTGTTCACAACTCCACCAAGATTGCATCAATGTCCCAGTTTTCCCGCATCCCCTCCAACAATCATCATTATTTTTTCCTGACATCTTAGCCAATCTGACAGGTGTGTAGTGCTATCTTAGAGTTGTCTTAATTTGCATTTCTCTGATTAATAATGACTTGGAGCATTTTTTCATATGACTAGAAATAGTTTCAATTTCTTCATCTGAGAATTGTCTGTTCATATCCTTTGACCATTTTTCAATTGGAGAATGGCTTGATTTTTTATAAATTAGAGTTAATTCTCTATATATTTTGGAAATGAGGCCTTTATCAGAACCTTTGACTGGAAAAATATTTTCCCAGTTTATTTCTTCCCTTCTAATCTTGTCTGCATTAGTTTTGTTTGTACAAAAACTTTTCAGTTTGGTATAATCGAAATTTTCTATTTTTTGATCAGTAATGATCTCTAGTTCTGCTTTGGTCATAAAGTCCTTCCCCTTCCACAAGTCTGAGAGGTAAACTATCCTGTGTTCCTCTAATTTATTAATAATTTCATTCTTTATGCCTAGGTCATAAACCCATTTTGACCTTATCTTGGTGTACCGTGTTAAGTGTGGATCAATGCCTAGTTTCTGCCATATTAGTTTCCAATTTTCCCAGCAATTTTTATCAAACAGTAGAACTTTACTTTTCTTAAAGAGTTTTTTTTGGGGGGGAAGGGAATCTACATTTTCTTTCACAACATGACTTTTATGAAAATGTTTTGCATAATTTTATGTGTCTTCTTAAAGGGGTTTAGGAACAGGAAGGAAGGGAGAGAATCTGGAATAAAATTTTTAAAAACAAATGTAAAAACTGTTTCACATGTAACAGAAAATAAAAAATATTAAATATTAAACATGAAGGACAAACAACAAATAAAAAAGAATTGCATACAAAAAGTGTATTTTTTAGCAATTTACATTACAGTTTTTGTTGGTTGTGGCAATCTAACTCCATTTCCCTCTTTCAATGTATCAATATTCACATTTTTGCTTTCATGCCATTTTCTAGAAATTTTAGAATTGATAATTTTAGAATTGATTAAGGATTAATTTTATATAAAATATATACTATTACCTAAACAATATAAAAGATGTCATTTTTTAATGGTAGAGAAATTAAGATATCTGCATACGTGCACATTTTTTGGTTTTCTGCACCTGTGGTCTGGATCCATAGTTATACTGGTGTGTAAATCTCATCCATGTCTTCTCTGGTGGTTTGTTTCAACCAATGCACTGGAAAATTTCTGAGGATTCTTTTGATATCTTATGAATACTTATATATTATTCAGGATGTTCATCTGTTGAGAGTTTTCATTGCATTTAATTAAAAAGTACTTACTATGTGCAGGGGAATGGAGTTACAAGGCAAAAAGAAAGTGGTTCCTGATCATAGAGTTTCTGTGCTTCTGGTTCTGTCAGGAAAGGGACCAGCCACCCCAAATGGCTAACTAATCTCTACTAGAAGAATTTTTGGTTAGAGAACCTACTATCTCTCCAAACTATCCATTCCATTTTTGGAAAGCTCTTATTAAAATGATTTTCCTTATTAAAAAAAAGAAAACAACAACAATAAAAGAATTTTAAATTGGGGTTAACTAGTGGCATAGTGGATAGATCCCCAGCCTTGGAGTCAGAAAGACTTTAAAGTTTAAATCTGACCTCCCTGAACAAGTAATTTAACCCCACTGATTCCAAAACAAACTAAACTTTCAATCTAATTCAGTCCAACTTTTCCCATCCAGTCCTGGACAAATCTCTCTTCCACAGAACAGGTTTTCATATAAAGACAAATATCATTCCTCAAATGATAAATAGTCAAAGGATATGAACAGACCATTTTCAGTAATGAAATTAAAGCTATTTATAGTTATATGGAAGAAATGCTCTAAATCACTATTGATTAAAGGAATGCAAATTAAAACACCTCTGAGGTATCACCCCACACCTATCAAATAGGTTAAGATGAAAGGAAAAGATAATGATAAATGTTGGAGGGGATGTAGGAAAACTGTGACACTTAATGCATTGTTGGTGGAATTGTAAAATGATCCAACTATTCTAGAGAGCAATCTATAATTATGCCCAAAGAGCTATAAAATTCTACATACCCTTTGACCCAGCAGTACCATTACTGGGTCTGTTTCCCAAGGAAATCATAAAGGAGGGAAAAGGACCCACATGTGCAAAAATGTTTGTAGCTCTTTTAGTCGTGGCAAAGAATTGGAAAAGGAGCGGATGCCCATCAATTGGGGAATGGCTAAACAAATTATGGTACATGAAGATAATGGAATATTATTGTTCTATAAAAAATAGTGAGCAAGTTGATTATATAGAAAAGCCTGGAAAGATGTACATGAACTGATGCTGAGAGAAACAAGCAAAACCAGGAATACATTGTACAGAAGATCATCAAGAAAGTGTGATGATCAACTATGAAAGGTTTGGTTCTTTTCAACGGTTCAGTTCAAAGCAATTCCAATAGACTTTGGACAGAAAATTCCATCTGCATCCAGAAAAAGATCTAAGGAGACCGAATATAAATCAATACAAACTATGTTCACTTCTTTTTTTTTTTTCTCTTTTTTAATCTCTTCCGTGGTTTTTTCCCCTTTTGTTCTGATTTTCTCTCCCAACATGATTCACAAATCAATGTTTATTAAAAATAAATAAATAATCTTACTACAATAAAAAAGGCTGCAAAAAAGACAAATATCATATGCTAGTTAATTTTTTCCTCCTTAAACAATCTCTGTTCTCTATATCAACACTTATCTCTAAACTTCTTACTTTCCTTATTAATCTATTCTGGGTTTTCTCAAGCTTATAAATGTTCCTACTAAAATGCTGTGTCCAAAACAACACAGCAAAACCAAGCAACATAATTTCAAATTCATCTGACAGGCAGAATACAAATTGTATCTATGTATCTATCTACCTATCTGTATCTGCCTATCTAATCTATCCATCTATCTACACACACACACACACACACACACACACACACACACACACACACATTGATTATTTGCACTTATGGGACTGCATGTTTTCTCCTCCATTACATTATGAACTCTTTGACAGACACTGGTTTGTTGGGATTTTTTGTTTTTGTTTTGTTTTGTTTTGTTTTTGTGAGTTTTTTTTTTGTTTTGTTTTTTGCCTTTCTATCTTCAGAGCTTAGTCATATTATCTGGCACACAGTAATTAATGAATACTTCTTGTCTTGATTAATTATTTTTATAACCTCTTGAAAAACAGATGTAAATGAATCCCTAGCCTCAGTACTATTCATCCTTAGGCCACTAAGTCCTGAAGCAGCCACATACTAAAAATAGTAGTGAAGTTTCTGATCTCTGCAGTGAGGAATAGGATAGAATTATGGCCCAACAGAAGGTAGGCTTATCCAGTGAGAGGAAGATGATATGGTGTAGGAACAAGCATTATTGGGGCAAAGCCCCTCAAATTCCAAACAATGGGGGCTAGTCCCTCAGCTAAATACCTTCATTCCTGCTTCAGAGTGCCACCTGCTGGTTACATGTCTGTTAAATTTTATCCTACTCTGGGTCAATAGTCAAGCATGTTGAGTTTTTTTTTGAATGTATGATCTCAAAAATGTATGACCTATATTTTTAGTTTTCTGTCATCTGCAAAACGGATAATAATGACACCTATGCCTTCAGGAGTTGATAAGAATACAATTCTAAGAATTCTCAAGCATTCCATTTGAGACCTCACTTCAAGTAAACTCTATCTTCTGATTAATTTTCAAAATTGTATATTAGTTCAGTTTCTTGAAAGTTGGAGCTATGCCACTTTAATAATTAATTTTTTAATTAATTTAATAGTTATATTAATTTAATTTATATTAATTAATTATATTACTAGTCTTACATATCATAGGATTTTAAGAACTATTTATTGAAATGAACTGAATTAGCATTTCATGAGATTTATATAGTTATTTATCGTGACCTGTAGGATATTAAATTTTAAAAATGGCTTCTTGAAGCACAAAACAGCTTAGGATCACTGAAAGAAGGGCACAATTTCTCAAATGGATGTAATATGTGTAAATTTATTTACACTTATTATAAACTTCTCCTGAGCTTTTTAACACTAAAGTTAAAGGCACTTGAGGAAAAAGGAAGTATGATGCTATAAGCAAGCAGGAGAAGAAGCATCAAAGAGTCATCAAAAGTTCTGAAGAGTTGAACCATTTGAAATAAAGCAATGATCCTGACCTGAGTACAATGGGGACGTGATCTATGGATTAAAGAATCAATACCAGTCTGGGAAAAGAGATAACATCATTCCCCCTCCCTTTTCCTCTCTCCAGAAGAAAGCTTTGCTTAATTCCATGCTTTTCACCTATCCTTTCCCTTCCTTGGCTCTACAAGAATATTTGCTATAAATAATTTTCACATGTAGATCCTTTTCCTTTTTTCTTTCATCTCTTTGGGAATATAACCTACTGCTATTGCTAAATGGTATATGTATAGTTTCTTTCATGCCTACTTCCAGGCATGCCTACTTCCAAATTGCTACTGGGATCCCTCCCAGATTTTAAATTCTTTGATTCTTTGAATTGATCAACTCTAATATTGAAGGGCTGACATATTAGAAGTCATGATAAGGCAGAAACATAGGTTTAGAAAGAAAATTCATAGGAACTGTCTGTGACTATTCTGAGAATTAGGAGTTTAAGCATTTTGAGGGAGCATCAACATTGATGCTACAGGCCATTGTTAGAAAGTCAGGACAGGGAAAGAGAAGACTGAAAGGAAACTAGATGGCAAACTTCTTGAGAGAGGAGGGAAGGTTAACTGGTTGTCAACCTGTAATATTCACCATGAACTAAACTTTGTAATTGGATAAACTTCTAATGATGAGAAGTTGGTATGTGCTAGTGGAAAAGAGAGAACCTAGAAATGGCAGGGAGTATTTATTGCCTTCCAAGGTTCCCTTCAGAACCATTGTGTGTAGAGTGGGGGAAGTTAGGGATATGGGAGGAATGAAGATCCTGAGCTAGTCATTTGACCTTTGTTTACTACAATGTCCTCAACTCTCAAATAAGGATCAAAACTTACTTAACAATGATGTTTATAAAATACTTAGCATAATGCCAATATACAAACAAGGCACTATTCCCTTCCTAATCTCTCTTCTCATTTCAGGGAACTCCACTGCTTATGTTTGGAGAGAGAGAATACCACCATGGGGGTGGGTAAGAGTCTTCTAAAGTTTTTCAGGGCATATGGTCTATGAAATAGCCTCAATCCTTGGCCTTTGAACTTGAGATTTTTCTTTTTATTTATTTTTAACTGCCTTTTAATTTTGAGTTCCAAAGTTTTTCCCTCTAGTTATACAGTGAAATTGTGCAAACCATATTTCCATATTAGTCATGTTGCAAAAGGAAATGAGAAGATTATACTTCAATTTGCACTGAATTTATCAATCCTTTCTCTAGAAGTGGAGAGAATTTTTCATTCTGTTTCTTTCAAAATTGTCTTAGATCACTGTATTTATTAAAGTAACTAAATCTTTCCCAGTTGATCATTACACTATGACTGTTACTGAGCACAATGATCTGGTTCTGCTCACTTTACATCAGTTCATACAAGTCTTCCCTTATTTTTCTGAAACTATCCTGCTCATCATCTCTTATAAGACAATAGTATTTCAACATAATCATGTTTTATCCATTCTCTAACTGATGGCCAACTTCTCAATTTCATTCAATCCATGCCACCACAAAAAGAGATGAAATATTTTTGTACATATATGCCTTTTCCTTTTTTCTTTGATTTCTCTAGAGTACATATCTAGTAGTGGGATGCCTGGGTCAAAGAATATACAGTTTTATAGTCCTTTTGTGCTTGAATTTTGAAAGGCACAGGAAGTACTCAAATAAAGATCTATTGATTAGATTACTGCCTTCAAAGAATAACAAGTGAGGAAAGTGATAAAGCAACCAGGCACTTGGGGAGAACATTAAGAGACACAGGAAGAGGAAGAAAGAGAGCATAAAAAACAAACTTAGACTCTATGTCACTAATTTTTTTTCTGGATTACCCTTTATGTTAATGTCAGTAATACCCCCTCCCCACCTTATCTGAATGTCAAACTTGTGACAAGCTCAACTATTCTAAGTATAGCTGCAAAACATAAAGGAAAATGTTTCTTGGCAGCACAGAAAATAAGCCATCACAAAGTCTATGGATTTTACTTTGTAAAGTGAATAAATACCTGCTGGCCAATAGCTGACTTGATCTAGTATTCAAAATAAAGACCACTAACTAAACAAACTTAGTTATTTGAATTTCCCTGGATAACTAGTTCTTCCTGGGTTAAAAAAATAACTAGAGATTATAAATACCAAGCTGTTGAGAAGACAGATATGCCGATGATAATAAGGAGTTATATAACTGACAGTAAGGAAGGAAACCAAAGAAATGTTAACTAGGAAAATATTGTGTATAATTTGGGTCACTGCACATGGACTGATCATACATCATGCATTAGGATACATAATTGCCTTGTGCTTTATTGTGTTCTCAGAATTCAACAAAGTTGCTGATTGGTAGCCAAATTGGTAGCCAACTTTTAAACTTTTAAAAGTCATTCAACCAAAAAAATATCCTCTCATCTTAAATCAGAATACATATAGATACAGGGGATGAGGAAATGACTGTTGAATGTTGAAGTGACTGGCTACGGATAATAAATCAATAAAAGCAATGTCAAAGAGAAAAAAAGAGTTCTAAGAACCAGATTCAAATAAGATGAATGAAAGGTGGATTAATGTGTTGTCTGAAGAGCTTTTGCTCTAAGAACCAATTTTAAATGTCTCTTTAACTTCTAGCATAGCATGATGGACAGTGTTAGAATCAGTCAGGGAGCCCTATGTTTGAATTCTGTCTCAGACACTTTCTCGATTTCCATTTACTCATCTGTAAGTTAAAAGGTTCAAGGATTTCTGAGATTCCTTTAAGCTTTAAATCTATTATTCTGTGCCTATAGATTTTCATTTCTGATGTGGCAAGGCTCCACTGAGGCCACTAGTTAGTACCAGAGTGCATAGAATGCAGAATGCTAGGCTTCTAGTCAGGAAGAACTGATATTAACAGATCTTAAGTTAAGTAATGTGCCCAGGGTCTTCCTCAAAAATGGGGATAATAGCACTTCCTAGGGCTGTTGTTGAGTATCAAATGAGATATTTGTAAAAAAAAAAAAAAAATCATGTAGCACAGAGCTTGGCATATATAGTTGGCGCTATATAAACGCTCATTCCCTTCCCATTTAAAGAAAACAGCAATGAAAGAAAAAAGTCACTATATATGTGAGAAAATGTGGAGTACTGCATAGAGACCTGTCCTCAAAGCCAGGAAAACTTCCCACAGATCCCCTTTGAGAAAAATGGGATTATATTTACAATAGTACAATAGTACTATAGAATTGTGGGTAGAGAATTGTCCTTAGAGTCAGAAAGAACTAAATCAAAATTCCATCTCTTGACATATTTAGCCTCTTTATGAGTTACTGGGCAAAATACAAATGCTTGAGGTGAACTAACACCACGTGATCCTGTAGGGTTTCATGTCCTTTTTCTCTTTGAGAAGACTTATATAGCTCCTAATTTGTACAGCAGCTCTGCCTGATAAACAGCTCAGCTTGATTCCTGCTCCTCTCCAAACTCAGACTCTCATCTTTATTGCCAGGGGTCTCATTCCTTGAAGTTTCCTTTTGTCAAAGCCTTTCAATTTTACCTTTGCAATATCTATTGCATATGTTTCTTTCTCTCCTTTGTCAATGCTCCAATCTTCATGCAGGCTCTTATCAGTTCATGTTTGGACTATTATAATAACCTGCTGGTGGGTGGGTCTTCCTGCCTCAAATTTTTCCCCACTCCAATTCATCCAGCAGTCAAAGTGATCTTTATAAAGCATAAGTCTGACCATGTTATCCTTTTATTCAATAAATGGCATTGGGTTTCCTACTATCTCTAGGATTGCTGCTGTTTGATATTCAAAAAACTTCAGACCCTGGGTCTTTTCACTAGTTGTCCTTTATTCCTGTGAAAAATTCCCTTTTCGTCTCATCTTCTGACTTTCCTTCAAGTTCCAGCAAAATCTTATCATTAACCATTACTCTTTCCCAATCTATCTTAATTCTAGTGCCCTTCCTCTAATATTTCCTATTCATCCTTTACATAGCCACTTACACCTTATTTCTTCCACAAGACTGTGAGCTTTGTAAGAGCAGGGCCGGCTTTTACCTTTCTTTATATATCCAGCATATATAGCACAATGCTTGGCGCATGGTAAGGCTTAGTAAATATTTACTGATAGATTCTGATTATCTATCTGGCTTCAGGATTGATAAGAGTGACTACTTCTCACCCAGTAGCTGCCCTTCCAAGCTACATGTGATGTGAATTAAGAGGAGCAAGAAGAGGAGGAAAGGAAGGAGAAGTCACTTTCAATTCAAAATGCTCAAATTTATCTAAGGCTTTGCTATTTAAAATCCTTGGAAAGTAGTTGTATATCTAATAAAAAGTCATGATAAAGGCCAGAATGTAGATCCTGCCTGATTCACCTACTACCATTTAGAATGTGATCAGAGGGAACAAGGAAGAACATCCCTGATGTTCAATGACCAGCAGAAAGTAGAATCAAGAGCTGAGGTTTGGCCCTAGGCAGGGATGAGTAGCCAGCAAAGATCAGTATAAGGACCGTATCAGCATTCATAGAAAGCTGACCACAAGTCAGCAATAATTTATAGCATTTTTTTTCATATGACCATAGTTTTATTTCATCTGAAAACTGATTTTATATTTTTGATCATTTATCGATTGAGGATTGACTCTTATTTTGATAAATTTGATTCATTTTCCTGTATATTTGAGAGATGAGACTTTTATCAGAGAAAATTGCTTCTGACATTTTTTCACAGTTAAGATTGTTGATTATATTTCTCCCAGTTTTATTTCCTCCATTTATTCTATTTTCTCTCTTTCACCCTGTCTCTTCTCAGAAATAATTTGCTTCTGACTTTGTCTCCCCTAATCCATCCTCCCTTCTGTGACCAAATCCCCCTTTTATTCCTTTTCCCTCCTACTTTCCTATACACAATTGAGTGATATAGAAGATTATGATGTACGCTGGACTAAGAAGCAGAATTAAAAGGAATAAACTCTCAATTGGAAATTTTCTAATGATCTAATATGTATGAGGTAGTACCTCAGAACTGTTTTAATTTGTGATATCTTATTTATATATCTATATATACCTGAGATCTCTCTGAATTATAATGGTAGAGAAAATTCTTCATTGGATGCATACACTGAGTAAGTCCCAAACGCATCTTATTCAAAAACCTTTCCCACTATCACACACATCTGGTGCCTTCTTTTTGATATATTTCCATTGTACATATCTTGAATGTACAATTGTTCATATATTTTTAGCCTATTAAATTAAATGTGAGTTCCTGGAGATGAGTGACCTTTTATTTGTATCCCTGGTACTTAGCAGTGTAGGACACAGTAAGCACTTGTTGATTGAATGAATTACTTAACTACCTTCATTGCATATATACACTAATATGCCATCACAATCATATATACCACAACTTTGTAAGCCATTCCCCAATTCATGAATATTCCCTCAATTCCCAATTGTTATCTAACATAAAAAGAGCTGCTATATATATTTTTATTTTTTGCTATAAATATTTTTGTATAAATCCATTCTTTTCCCTTAAAAAACAAAAATCTACCAGCAGTCTTTTTGAGAGATAGACCCCCAAGTTTCAAAAACCACTTTTATACATCTTCTTCTCAAGAGACTTATAGTTGACAGTCAGATAAATCAACCGGGGACAATGTTAACCTGCACTAAAATTTGTATCACAAGTTCTTTGCTTGCAAAGAACCCTCATGTTCCCACACCACCAATTGGTCTTGTGGGAGAGTAAGGGGAGTTAATTCACACCCCTAGACTCTGCTTCATAAGAAGATATAAACTTGGAGGGTCCAATACAAAGTAGAAATAGTGTTAAGAGTAAGCCTAGAGACCAAGGTGGAATAGAAGAAATAATGCATTGGTGAAGATGTGAAATGTTTATGCTTTCGTTATTACAATGTATTCAGAGTAAATATCCCAGTCTTAAAAACTGATAATGTTAAATGGTTAAATAGAAATAGGACCCTAATCATTTATACCATAGTATCTGTGTATGTAGGAAGGAGATAAGGGGATACAAACAGTGTGAACTCAAGTTAATTGCATTAAAGGAGGAATATAGTCTGGATGTCTCAGGTTACCTCTAGATCCCTGAGGAGGAGATGCCTCTAGGATATTAGGCTACAACATAATCACTAGATAATCATTTTACAGATGAGGAAACTGCTTAGTATCAGAAGTAGATTATAAATCCTGGTTCTCAATCTTCAAGTCCAGCATTCTTTTAACTATTTCATTAACTGACCAGCTAATATTAGTCTCAGAATTTATTGTTATTCTGAATTTAATAAACACCAAATAAATAGCATTTATATATAAAGGGTGGATAGGCTCAAACCCAGTCTCATAAATTTACTTGGGCAAGTCATTCAACCCCATTTGTCTCAGTTGCTTATCTGTAAAATGAACTGGAGAATTAAATGACATATTCTCTAATAACTTTGCCCAAAAAAAACCCAAATGGGATCATAAAGAGCCATACATGACTACAAACAATTACACACACCAGATATAAAGAAACAGAGAAAAACAATATTGCACATGAAACTACAGGTCTCTGTTAAATACGGTTTACTTTTTTAAAAAAATGTAATAAACTCAAATTCAAGGTCTATACAATCAAAGTTATGTTTTTTCCAATAACATTATATGGCCGTGAGACTTAGACTAAAAGGAAAGCTAAATGCTTCAGAATCAATGTTTTCAAATTGTGGGGCTAGAAAAGATTTTTGAGAATCCCTTGGATAGAAAGGAAGTCATATCAGTCAATACGTACAGGTCAAATACTGAAGCTTCAGTCGAAATAATTTGGCCACATAATGAAAAAATAGGAATTTTATTAGAATTGATTAGAAATGACCTTGATGTTGGGAAAGATTGGAAGGCAAAAATAAAAAAGGGATAGCAGAGGATGTGATGGATGGGTAGTGCCAAGAAAACATGAGTTTGAATACATTTTGGGAGATGGTGGAGGATAGAAGGGCCTGGCATACTCTGATCCATGGCATCACAAAGAGTCAGACATGATTGAATGAATGAACAACAACAATAAATTTAACATATAACTTTCAAGACTGCCCTACTTGTCTATGATTCTTTCTGGCTTTTATTCTGTTATTTTCTTTCATACAAAAAAAAAAACCAAACTTTTTTTCAATGACTCTATTTATTTTAAACAATCTAGCCTTACCATCCTGTCCTCAAGTTGGGGGGGGGGCAGAATGTAACAAATATTCAAAACAGTAAAACATTTCATTTGAACTATATATTAAAATGTGTATCTGGAATAGGTGATGGGCATTGTACTGATTAATAGTTCCTAAAACTTTCCAAGTTTTTTTTTTAAATAAAGTTGTTATTGTGTAAGTCATTCTCCTTGTACTATTATCTTCATACTTCTTTCATTTATACAAATCTCCCAAGTTTCTCTAAAATTATATGCTAGAGTCTGGCTCTGGTTACCACACCGCCTGGCTCTCTCCCTCTTCTTCATTGTCTTCAGTGGGCTGTGGGGGGCTCTGTGCCGCGGCCGTTAGTATGTCAGATTCTGGAAGTTATGATCAGTCTTGGGGCAATCAGCAAAGCTATTCCTATGGCAATCAAAGTGACCAAAGCTATGGACAAGCACCACACGGTTATTCTGGCTATGGGCAAAAGGCTGATTCCTCTTATGGACAGAAGTATGGTGGCTACTCAAGTTATGGACAGAGTCGTCAGGTTATTCACAGTCCTATGGTGGTTATGAAAATCAAAAGCAGAGCTCATATGGCCATCAATCTTATAATAACCAGGGACAGCAAAATGCGGACTCATTGGGAGGCCAAGGTGGAAGAGTGCCTTCATATGACCAGTCAGACTATTGTCAACAAGATTCATATGACCAACAGTCTATGACCAACACCAAGGTTCATATGATGAGCAATCAAATCATGATCAGCAGCAAGACTCATATAATCAAAATCAGCAGTCCTATCACTCACAAAGGGAAAGTTACAGCCACCATACACAAGATGACCATCGTGACATGAGTAGGTATGGAAAAGATAATAGAAGATATGGTGGGTCACAGGGAGGAGGTAGAGAACATGGGAGATATGACAAGGATGGAAGAGGTCTATGACAGGATCAAGTGGTGGTGACTGTGGTGGCTTCAAAAATATTGGTGGCCACAGGGATTATGGACCGAAAACAGATGCTGACTCCAGAGTCTGATAATTCAGACAACACGATCTTTGTTGAAGGACTTGGAGAAGG
This sequence comes from Sarcophilus harrisii, assembly GCF_902635505.1. NCBI lineage: Eukaryota > Metazoa > Chordata > Mammalia > Dasyuromorphia > Dasyuridae > Sarcophilus > Sarcophilus harrisii. The sequence continues at coordinate 153,195,964 of NC_045431.1, forward strand.
GGTATCAACTGATCAAGTTGGAGACTTCTTTAAGCAAATAGGAATTATTAAGACAAATCAGAAGACTGGTGAACCGATGATTAAATCTATATACAGACAAGGGTACAGGCAAGCCAAAAGGAGAGGCAACAATGCCATTTGATGACCCTCCTTCAGCTAAAGCTGCAATTGATGGCTTGATGGAAAAGAATTCCATGAAAATATCATCAAAGTATCTTTTGCCACTAGAAGACCTGAATTCCTGAGAGGGGGTGGAAGTGGAAGTGGGGGATGAGGTTCATGTGGAGGATACAAAGGGCTTGGAGGCTTTCAAGGTAGAGGAAATGACTTGAAAAGTGGTGACTGGATTTGTCCTAATCTGTCATGTGGAAACATGAACTTTGCCCAAAGGAATTCCTGTAATCAGTGTAATGACCCCAGACCACAGGACTCTCGTCCTTCAGTAGGAGATTTCTGAGGGAGAGGCTATGGTGGCAAGAGGGGCTATACAGGCAGGGTGGCAGAGGTGGAGACTGAGGAGGCGGTGGCTATGGAGGAAACCAAAGTGGCAGCGGCTACGGTGGTGACCAGAGTGGTGGTGGTGGCTGTGGGGGCGACTGAAGTGGCAGTGGCTACAGAGGTGACAGAAGAGGTGGCCATGGTGGAGACTGAAGTGGTGGCGGCTACAGGGGAGACTGAGGTGGTGGTTATGGAGGAGACTGAGGAGGTGGTTATGGTGGCAAAATGAGAGGCAGAAATGACTACAGAAATGATTGGCGTAATTGACCATACTGAAGACCGTCTTGATTGTTCCTTTGCCTCTGACATGTTTGATAGTGAAGTTGCCAGAGTTCTGTCTGCTGCTTTCCTTGTGGTCTCTTCTCCAGTAGTGGAATTAAGTGACATTTGGATTTTTATTTTGGTGGCGGGGATGGGGCAAATTTTTCTTTTAGAAATGTCCACTGAAATTTCCCCTTTTAATTTCCAACCTTCTTCCCAGCCCCTGAACAGTTTGAAAACTGAAAATGTTGTAAAATATTGCCAAAATAGAAAGTGTTTTATCATACTGCAATAAAGGCTGCTTTTTTGTTGTTGTTGTTGTTGTTGTTGTTGTTGTTGTTTAGAAATAAAATAAAATTATTTGCTACATCTTTTGGCATGAATATATTCCATTATGCTCATCTGTCATAATGCATCTGTCCATTCCCCAACCATTTTCCGTTCTTTACCACTATCAATAAAAGCTACTACAATTAAAAAAAATACAAACAGACCATTTTTCTCTTTCTTTGAACTCTCTGGGAGTATAGTATAGACTTAGTGGTATCACTGAGACAACAGGTATGCATATTTTAGGGACTTTGGGACCTTGATTTCAGATTTCTCTTCACAATTTGCAGTTCTATCAACATATTCTTGTGAAATTCCTTCAGTAACTATCAGTTAAAATATCACATTTTGGAATTTTAATTAAAAATACTTCTTATGTAATATCTTTGTTTTTTATTTGCTTTTTTGAAAATAATCTCATTATATAACTAGGGTGACACATATAGAAAAACATGCAAATATTCATTACATTTTAGCTTCCAACATACAGCTCTTTTGCACCTCAAAGTACATCAACTTTTGTCTTGCATGCCCTTTGACAGAAAGAAAAATGAATTCATTTTCTATTTTACAATTACCATATATTTTCTGGGTAGTATGGAGAAAGATATTTGATTCATAATGAGGATTTGGTTCAAAACAAATGATACTCTTTATAAAACTTAAAACTGGATAGCCAATCAAAAAATGCTAAAATTCTAATAATTATGGGTTCCACTAATTTCCCTACAGAATGCAGATTGAAAAGATGCTTCAATTTTTTAAGGTCAATCTAGCTTAGGTTTCATTAAGAACATCAGAATGTCCAGAAGAAAGGATAGTACCATGTTACACCTCCCTGGGCAGACAACTTCTGGAATATTATATTCAATTCTAGATGTAATCTTTTAAAGAAGGAATGCTAAGCTGGACTATGGAATTCAGGACTCAAGATTATGTCTTATGAAGAGTAACTGAAGACAGAATTTAGCCTGAAGAGAACTGGGAAAAGGTATGATGAAAAATGGATGAATAAAAGCTAAAGGGGTAATTACAAATGGAAGAATTTGCTCTGTTTGTTGACTGCAAAGTGAAAAACTCAAACCACTGATTAGAGGCTTCAAAGAGATACATTTAGGCGTGGCATGAGGAAAAACATTGGAAAAGTTAGAGCTCTTCAAAAGTAGAATGTGCTACTTCACTAGCGGTCTCCATGGAAAGATTGGAGGACATTGATTGCAAAGGTTATTCTAATCAGACGTGATTTGAACCATGGTTCCTTTCAACAGTGAAACCAGTAAAGTCATATATATACTGAGTCAATGAAATATAATTGTGTTTTTCTCAATGAATTGCACTATATATTTCTTGGTATGATTTTACATACATATTTCTATTATTTCCCATTCATTATTCTATTGTCTAAAATTTGTAATTTTTGGCATCTACAATAAGTTACTTCAAAAATTTTCAATTAATTTCTGAATTAAGATCACATTTTAACACTGGAAAACTTTTTAATAAGGTATCATTTTTGAATGTTTTTAGGAAAATTGTGTAATTTAGTATAATTTGAATGTAAGTATAATTTTGTCATTAAAACTTGATCGGCTGAATCAATCCATAATTTTAGGTCAAGAAAAAAAAGAAATATACACACAAAGTAGGGATAAGAGGAGAGAAGAGGCAGATAGAAAGGTCCAGAAAAGCTTAATTTTTTATATTTAGACAGCTAAATATATATATACATATGTAATATACATATTATAGACTGAATTTAAGTATATGTACATGTGTAAAAGATATATCTATCTCATATTAAATTATATATTTATTCAGTGTGACTCATACCAGGTGGTATGTCTCTATGTGAAAGTCTGTAAGTATGTATGATGTCTGTCTGTGTTAGCAGGATTAGCAGGCCTAATCCTGTTACCCAATAGTTCAAGTTTGATTTTGAGACTATATGAAATACTTTTGCCACTGAAAAGTCAACAAATGGATGTTTACTTTGCCCTAATCAAGTAAAAACATACAACAAGGAAGGCTACAGCAATATTTCAGTTTTACAGACATCTTCCTATCACATTACTCCCCACTCCAGCATGTTCAACAGGGTAGGGTATTGATTACTTGAATAGTCTTCAGGCATCCATCTAGTCTGAGGGGCGTATACATGTATAGGAATATAGGTGTGTGTGTGTGTGTGTGTATGTATTAACACATGGAATTCTCCCTATAGGGATGAGAAACGTAGGTTTGACTAGACGGCACTCTCACTGTTAATGGTTAAATTATTCCAAATAAAAAAATCTTACTTGATTACCCTCAACATACAAGTTTCTGTAATGCAGATACAGACAAAACATCTCTAGGTGTACCTTTCATATACAGGAACACCAAATTTTCCCTAAGAATTCCTTTTATAAATGTAACAATCTTTTTGGAGGTCCAGATATTTTCCTGTATCCTATATCCTAGCCAGAAATTTTCAATGAGCATGGTGATAGTAATGGTTTCTAACTCAATCCTCATCAAAATGAGATGATTACCTAAAAAAGAAATAGAATTTAAAAAAGCCTTAATATGTGCTGGGCAGTCCCAAAATCCACTAGGGGTTGATTACTTGAGTTTTGTAAGCCAGCAAGGAAATTCTATCCAACAGACTTGTAATCCATAGGTATCTCAAATAAGCCATCTGGTCTCATGTCACAAATAAATTAAGAAGACTAGGACTATTTTAAAGCAAAAAAAAAACAAAAACAAAAAAACCCCCCAAAATTGACATTTGTGAGGTATCATAATATGCTGGTGAATTTATAGCACCATTATTTTAAGTTTGGGAATATCCATACACATCTTAGTCTTTATAAGTACACTAACACAAGCCATAAAATAACAACTCATCTGACTCATCAGGAAACCCACCAGAAAAAGAGTCCAATTGCAATCTTAAACAAAAGAAGGTGAAGAGAGGGAATCTAATAATTTTTCTCTAGTACATAAATAAAATTAGGGTATCCATTAATAAATTCCCAAGTGGAGAATTTCTCCAATGTGCCTTTGCAAATGGAAATGGCATAAAATTTATTCTAGATATACTTCCACATGTAGAATCAGTGGTTGTAGTAGAGGAGATAACTGGTGATCATACTTGTCACTGTCCTCTCTTCTGTAGCCATACCTGTTAACCTGATTAACTCTATCTAAAACTTGGGAATAAAAAAATGACCTCTTAGAAGCATAATCGAGTTCAGAACCCCTAGTTAGGAAAACGTGTCCAATTAAGGCTCTTGGCCTAGTTTAAATTTATGTTTATTTCTACATAACTACTAATCTCTGTATAGTTGAAACAAAACTTCAGGTTACTGCAAATATTGGGGCAAAGAATGAACAAAATATGTTCCGGTGTCTATTAATGGGCTGGCATTAGGAGGAAAAGAGGGCAATATGACAGATTCTTTCTTGGAACTTCCTTCAATTTTTGAAAAGTGTGCAAAATCCATAGTTTCTGCCAGAGTCTTCTGTTCCAAGATGCCTGTCAAGAGTCCAGGACCCTCCACAATTTCTCACTTTTCTGTTGCAGCTTAGTTTTGTTTTTTCTTTCTCTTTTTGCCCAGTGGCCATGTGGTCAATTCTTTCCAACTTAATTCAAGAGGTTCCCCTTTTTTCAGTTTCTCTTGCAGAGTAGATATCTCTTTAAAAACTTTGGAGAATGACTGCAATGTGTCTCTGGCTCAAAGAATAAGATGGTACCAAATCACTCCCAGGGATGAAGCAGAATGTTTGTTCCTCTGAACTATAAAACTTGCAGGATACCAATCAGTCCTCAAATCCCTATCACACTTCTATATGGTTAAACACCTTAACAGTAAACACATGAGCCACAATTCCTTTAAAAAGGAGAAGATGCTTGCCATCTGGGGGAGGTGGTGGAGGGAGAGAGGAAGAGAGTGGAGGGAGAGAGGGTAAAAATCGGAATAGAAGTGAGTGCAAGGGATAATATTGTAAAAAAATTACCCTGGCATGGGTTCTGTCAATAAAAAGTTATTTAAAAAAATAAATAAATAAAATTAAAAAAAAAAAAAAGGAGAAGATAGGCCAATGGTCTGGAGGGGAGGAAGAGAGCTTGATGCTCCAAGGGAAAGAGACCGGATAGATAAAGAGTGAGAACAGATGAAGCCACCTCTGTTTTCTTGCTTATTATGGAAAAAGGCCAATGGGAAGCCATCTTGCTCCTCTAGTAAGGGAGAGGAAGGGACCAGAAAGCCAATGAAGGCAGAGTGAAAACCCAAAGGAGGTAACTTCAGAGTCAGTGCCTCAGTTTTAGAGGGAGACTAACAACTCTGGGCAGCTTTGCTTCACTGAAATCTGGTCAAACAAGTCAAGAAAGAACACCTCAGGGATGTCACTGACCTTCTTAGAAAACAAAGGACAAACAACAGAAAAGCAAGCAGGACAGCCACCCTGGGAAGAACAATACCCACTCGCAGTCCTACTATGGAGGGCCAATTCTAAAGGAGACAGGAAGTTCTTTTGCCAGGGACAGAGTTACTTTTCCCTATTAGCAAACAGAAAATAACATGAGACCATGTAATGTTTTGGGGAAAGGGGTGAGGCGACTCTCCAGAAAAGATTCATCCTGTAGCTGAGTTTGAGAGAACAGAATTATTCTGACTCTCCCCACCGCCCCAACCTTCCATACCCGAATTACCATCATCTCTGCTTTAACTCCTGTCATTATATGTGATATATGTGGACTTTGATATTCACACAGATTTTTTTCTTTTTTTTTTTCCCAATTACATGCAAAGATAATTTTCAACTTTTATTTTTGTTGAGATTCTGAGTTCTAAAATTTCCCCTCTTCCTCCATTACCTTCATCTTTACAAAACAGCAAGCAATTTAATATGTTACAAATGTACAAGCAATTTACACACATTTCCCTATTATGTTGTAAAAGAAAGATCAGAAAAAAACATGAGAAAAACAAAAAAGGTAAAAAATAGTATGTTTTGATCTACATTCAATATCCATAGCTCTTTGCAGATTATATTTTCTATCCCCCATCTATTGAAATTGTTTTAGATTACTAAATTGCTAAGAAGAGCTAATTTTATCATAGATGATCATCATACAATCTTGTTGTTACTTTGTACAATGTTCTCCTGTGTCTATTGATTTCATTCAGCATTGTCATGTAAGTTTTTCCAGGTTTTTCTGAATTCAGCCTGTTCATCATTTCTTACAGAAATTTTATATTGCATTATTTTCACATAACCATAACTAATTTGCCATTGCCCAACTGGTTGGCATCCACTCAATTTCCAATGCCTTGCCACCAGAAAAAGCTGCTACATGTGGGTCCTTTACGTCTTTTATGACCTCTTTGGAAGATACAGCCAGTAATGACACTGCTGAGTCAAAAGATATAGTTTTATATAGGCCTCTCTTTGGGCTTAATTCCAAATTGCTCTCCAGAAGTGCTGGATCAGTTCACCACTCCAACAACAATGCATTTAGTGTCCCATTTTTCTCAAATCACTTCCCCCACATTTATAATTTTTTCCTGTCATCTTAGCCAGTCTAAAAGCGTGATGTGGTACCTCAGAATTAATTTACATTTCTCTAATCAATAGTGATTTAGAGCACTTTTAAAAATATCATAATAGTTTTCAGATGAAAACTACCTGTTCATATCTTTTGACCTGCATTCTTATAAATTTGACTCAGTTTCCCACATATTTTAGAAATTAGACTTTTATCAGAAACATTGGCTATAAAAATTTTCCCAGATTTCTACTTCACTTTTAATTTTAGTTGCATTGGCTTTGTTTTAATTCATTATAATTAAAATTATCCATTTTGCATTTCATAATATTCTCTACTTCATGTTTGATCATAAATTCCTTTCTTCTCCAAAGATCTGATCAAATAATAGATTACTATAGTCATTGTCTATTGTGTCTTGTGCACCTAATTCATTCCACTGATTCACCACTATTTCTTAGCCAGAACCAACTACGTTTAAAGATTGCTGCTTTAAAATATAGTTTTATATTTGGTATGGCTAGATTCCCCCCCTTCCTATGCACTTTTTTCATTGCTTCCCTTGATATATTTTTCACTTTTGTTCTTGCAGATAAATTTTATTATTTTTTTCTCGCTACATAATTTTTGGCAGTTTCATTGACATGGAACTGAATATTTAGGCAAATTGTCATTTTTATTTTATTACTTTGGCCTATTCATGAGCAATTGATATTTTTTCAGTTGTTTAGATATGTGTGAAAAAAATGTTTTGTAATTGAGTTTATATAGTTCCTGGGTTTGACCTCACAGGTCCAAATATTTTATATTGTCTACTGTTATTTTAAATGGAATTTAAATGCTGGATGCTGGACTTTGTTGGAAATATGTAGAAATAATAAAGATTTATATGGGTTTACTTTATATCCCTGAACTTTAAAGTTGATGTTTCAAATAATTTTTTGGTTGATTCTCTAGAAGTCTCTAAGTTTACCATCATATCATCCGCAAAGAGTGATAGTTTTATTTTCTCACTGCCTACTCTAATTCCTTCTATTTCTTTTTCTTTTCTTACTGCTTCCACTCATATTTCTAGTACAATACTGAATAATAATGGTGATAATGGTATCCTTGTGATCACCCTTGATTTAATTGAGAATGCTTCTGGCTTATCTTCAATTACATATAATGCTTCCTAATGGTTTTAGATAGATGCTGCTTATCACTTTAAGGAAAACTTTGTTCTATGTTCTATATTGTTTTTAATAGAAATGGGTGTTGTATTTTGCCAAAAAAATTTTCTGCATCTATTAAAATAATCATTTGATTTTTTGTTTAGTTTTATTATTGACATGGTCGATTATGCTGATAGTTTTCCTGATATTGATATCCACTCCTGTATTACTGGTATAAATCTCACTTGGTCATAACATATTATCCTGGTGATTAATTGCTATAATCTCTTTGCTAACATATTTTTGCATAAATATTTATTAGATAAATTGTTCTATAATTTTCTTTGTTTTGGCTCTTCCTGCTTTAGATTTCAGCACCATATTAAGTGTCATAAAAGGAATTTCTTTTTCCAAATAGTTTATATAGTATAGGAATTGTTCTTGAAATGTTTGGTTGACAGCAGGATGATTACAGAAAGGCCTGGAGAGATTTACATGAACTGATGCTGCTGAGTGAAATGAGCAGGACCAGGAGATCATTATATGTACTTCAACAACAATACTATATGATGATCAGTTCTGATGGACATAGCTCTCTTCAATAATGAGATGAACCAAATCAGTTCCATTTATTCAACAATGAAGAGAATCAGCTACACCCAGCAAAAGAACTATGGAAAATGAATATGAACCACAACATAGCATTTCCACTCTCTCTGTTTTGGTCCACTTGCATTTTTGATTTCCTTCTCAGATTATTTTTATCTTATGCCTAAGTCCAATTTTTTCTTGTGCAGCAAAATAACTATGTATATGTATATATATATATACATATATATGTATATATAGTATTTAACATATACTTTAACACATTTAACATGTATGGGACTACTTGCCATCTAGGGGAGGGGGCGGGGGGAAGGAGGGGAAAAGTTAAAAAGAGGGTTTTACAAGAGTCAATGCTGAAAAATTACCCATGCATATGTCTTGTAAATAAAAAGCTGTTTTATATATATATGTATGTATATAAAATAATTTTATATATATATATACATATATATAAATTTTATATATACCATTAAAAACATTAACATTAATAACATTATAACATTAAAATAACATTAAAAAAAAAGAAATGTTTGATCTTAGTCACTGGAAAATCCATCTGGCCCTGGGGATTTTTTTCTCAGGGAGTTCACGGATGGCTTATTCAATTTCTTTTTCTAAAATGGGGTTATTTCAGTATCTTCTGTTCATATATGCAATTTATATTTTTGTAAATATTTATCCATATCAATTAGAACTAAAGAAAATGGGTTTAAGTGATTCATTCAGGGTCACACAGCTAGTACGTTGTTTGATGCCAGATTTGAACCCATGAAAATAAGTCTTCTTGACTCCATGTTTAACATTCTATCTACTATGTTGTCACCTAGAAAAAAGTTAATTGAATGAATTTTTCTTTGAAGAGAATGTATATAGCCTCAAGAATACAAAAAGTTATTTTAAACTTGGGCTTAATCAGACCTTGTTAATAACAAGAGTGTAAATAATTCTATGAAATCAGAAAAATTGTATCAACTGATGTCCTTTTCTCCTTTGATGGTACTCTGCTTAATATTTCTGTGTAAGCCTTGAATTGTCTTAATTGATAAGTCTAAATCTGGATCTCAGGGTCTCTTCCCCCAAATCACAATTATCACTTGTTCTTTGTAATAATTCACCCTTAATGATTATGACCTGAAGATAGATAGTGATTAGAACCTCCTAGATCAACTGTCTACTTTTGATACGAATTTTTATTATCACATCTGATAAAAATGATCATTCTGGAGGCTCAATCCTGTACTGTTTATTCAATGCTGTATAAAAATCTTCTTCCTGCTCTCCTCAGCCTCATAGCTTCCCAAGTTTCCTTTCTAGATTCACTTCAAGTCACACCTTCTACAGGAAGGAAGGCTTTCCAAGTTCTCTTAGAAGCTGATTCCTTAGCCACTGAGATTGGCATCCTGAGATTGCCATCACTTAGTATATATTAATATAAATAAAGAATATTACACATAATATATATTATACATGCATGTATATCTCCCTCATTGAAATGAAAACTCCTTGAAGACTGAGGACTGTTTTTGCCTTCTTGTTTACGTCAGTGCTTAGAATAATTCATGGAAAGCACAAAGCACTTAATAAATGTGTTCTGGCTAACTAGTTACTCCCATGATTTAAAAAATTTATATCAAGAAGTAAACAAGAAAATGAAGTAAAGATGAATGAAAATCTCAGTTTCCTGCAATTATACCATTCTATATAGCATAAAACATCTAGAATTCAACATGAAATTATATTCTTTTTTTTAAATATAAAGACTTAAGGTAAGTTATGATATTGGCAACTATGTGGTACAATGGACACTCGAGTGCTGGGCCTAGTCAGGAAGAGTTATCTTCCCAAGTTCTAATCTGGTCTCAGATACTTACTAGCTATGTGATCCTGGGCAAGTCACTTAACTCTGCTTACCTCAGTTTCCATATCTTTAAAATTTACTGGGAAATGGCAAACCACGTTAGTATCTTTGCCAAGAAAAACCCCAAAATGTTACGAAGAGTCACACATAGGTGAAACAACTCAACAATAATTCATGTAATTTTATAATGACAGGTATGCAATCTTATGTCAACAATAGTGGGTTTTAATCACATTCACTATTTACAACAACAATCAGAAACAAAACTATAAATTGAAAGCATAGGTCACTATTTTTCCTGGGAATTAGGCTTCCTTTTTAAAATGATTTGACATGATCCAAATTATAATATAATTTGATTTATATTTGATTATGCTTAAGTGAGAAACAATGAGCTATGGGAGTTCAAGTGAGATAGAATATTAAGTAGTTATTATTTTATAGATACTGTGCTAAGCTCTGCAAATATAAATATAAGTTAGCAAAAGTCCCTGCACTCAAGAGGCTTACACTCTTAATGGAGGATCACATAAAGGAAATCTAGAAAGGGAAGAGATGAGGGAATGATTCTTTTTAAAAAATTATTATTTTTATTTTCCCCCAATTACATTTAAAACATTTTTCTACACTTATTTTAATCTTTAGTTTTAGATTCTCCCTTATCCAAAGTACATGTGAACTTATGCCAAATATTTCCATAAAAGTCATGTTGTGAAAGAAAATATCTATCTTCTCCCTTAAAAAAATCCTTAAGAAAATAAAGTTAAACAAAGAGAAAGACTATGTTTCTATCTGTATTCAGATACAATCAGTTCTTTGTCTGGGTATGGATAGGATTTTTCATCATAAGCTCTTCAGAGTAGTAATGAATCATTGTACTGCTGAGAATTGCAAAGTCATTTACAGCTGATCCTCCCAGAATATTAATATTACTTTGTACACAATACATTTCACTTTGCTTGAACTCATGGAGTACTTTCCAGGTTTCTCTGACACCATCTTGCTCTTCTTTTTCCATAGGAAAATAATATTCCATTACAAACACATATCATAATTTATTGAGTCATTCCTCCATTGATGGTTATCCCCTGAGTTTTTTTTTTTCTCTGAGAGGAGATCTGCTATGTTTTTGTACATATATGTACTTTAAAAAAATCCCTCCTGGAATTCATGCCTAGTAGTAGTATTGTTAGGTCAAAGGTTATGCTTGATTTTATAGCCTTTTGGGTACAGATCACATCTTTTGATCATCTATCAACTGGGGTATGACTTTTTTTTTTTTTATAAATTTGACTCAGTTCTGCTTACGTTTGAGAATTGAGGCCTTATACCAAGATAAGGTCAAAATGGGTTTATGACCTAGGCATAAAGAATGAAATTATAAATAAATTGAAAGAGCATAGGATAGTTTACCTCTCAGACCTGTGGAAAAGGAAGGAATATATGACCAAAGAAGAACTAGAGATCATTATTGATTACAAAATAGAAAATTTTGATTGTATCAAATTGAAAAGTTTTTGTACAAACAAAACTAATGCAGACAAGATTAGAAGGGAAACAATAAACTGGGAAAACATTTCTACAGTCAAAGGTTCTGATAAAGGCCTCATCCCAAAATATATAGAGAATTGACTCTGATTTATAAGAACTCAAGCCATTCTCCAATTGATAAATGGTCAAAAAATACGAATAGACAATTTTCAGATGAAGAAATTGAAACTATTTCTAGCCATATGAAAAGATGCTCCAAGTCATTATTAATCAGAGAAATGCAAATTAAGACAACTCTGAGATACCACTACACACCTGTTAAGACTGGCTAGAATGACAGGGAAAGGTAATGCAGAATGTTGGAGGGGATGTGGGAAAACAGGGACACTAATACATTGATGGTGGAATTGTGAATACATCCAGCCATTCTGGAGAGCAATTTGGAACTATGCTCAAAAAGTTATCAAACTGTGCATACCTTTTGATCCAGCAGTGTTTCTACTGGGCTTATACCCCAAAGAGATACTAAAGAAGGGAAAGGGACCTATATGTGCCAAAATGTTTGTGGCAGCCCTGTTTGTAGTGGCTAGAAACTGGAAAATGAATGGATGCCCATCAATTGAAGAATGGTTGGGTAAATTGTGGTATATGAATGTTATGGAATATTATTGTTCTGTAAGAAATGACCAGCAAGATGAATACAGAGAGGCTTGGAGAGACATGAACTTATGCTAAGTGAAATGAGCAGAACCAGGAGATCATTATATACCTCAACAACAATACTGTATGACGATGTATTCTGATGGAAGTGGATTTCTTTGACAAAGAGAAGATCTAACTCAGTTTCAATTGATCAAGGATGGACAGAGCAGCTACACCCAAAGAAAGAACACTGGGAAATGAATGTAAACTGTTTGCATTTTTGTTTTTCTTCCCGGGTTATTTTTTACCTTCTGAATCCAATTCTTCCTGTGCAACAAGAGAACTGTTCAGTTCTGCACACATATATTTTATCTAGTATATAGGGTGACATATTTAACATGTATAGGACTGCTTGCCATCTGGGGGAGGAGATGAAGGGAGGGAGGGGAAAAGTCGGAATAGAAATGAGTGCAAGGGATAATGTTGTAAAAAAAATTACCCAGTCATGGGTTCTGTCAATAAAAAGTTATTAAAAAAAAGAGAATTGAGGCCTTATCAGAAAAATGTGCTTCAAAATTCTTTTTACAATTACTACCATTTCCTCCCATTTATTCTGTTCTCTTTCACCCTGCCCCTCCTCAAAAATTCTGCTACTGACCACTCCCTCTCCCAACATGCCTTCTCTTCTATTGCCCTCTCAGCCTTCTCATTCTTATTTTTCTGCAAGTAAGACAGATTTCTCTATATCCAAGTGTGTATGGTGTTGAGACAATTCTGAGAACAAAGTTCACTCATTCACCTTCTTTTCCCAGTGGGGAATGAGTCTTGAATGAGCACAGTGAATAGTCAGAGAAGTGACACCATTATGAACATCCTCGCTAACATTTATGTAGTGCCTATTATGTGCCAGGAAACATGGTAAGTGCTTTAGAAATATCTCACTTGAACCTCACAAAAACTCTAGAAAATAGCTATTATTATTATTATTATCCCCATTTTGCAGATGAGGAAACTGAGGTAAACAAGAGGCTCAGTGCTTTGCTTGGAATTAACACAGCTATTATGGGTTTGATGCCATATTTGAACTCAGGTCTTCCTGACTCCAAGTCCAGTATTTATCCTCTTAGAGGCTTCTACAGAAGCACTGGCCTCCAAGAAATAAGGCAAAAAAACAAACAAAAAAAAAAAACAAAAAAAAACTTAGCCATCACAGATATAGGACCCAGGTGTGGGATAAAAGTTTGGAGGATGGATTTGGAGGAAGCTCTATCTTTGACTAATCCCAGCTATGGGATAGGCAAGTTCTTTTCACTTTTTAGTATTCCAGGTAACATTCTAACACAGGTCTTTTGATATTAGGTCTATGATACTATGTGTATTACTGTATGCATTTAAAAGCATTATTCTGAGAAGGGGTCCACAGGATTCACCAAAGTCAAAGTGATTGTCCATGACCACAAAAAAGTTAAGAACCACTCTCTTAGGCCTATACATTGTAAACAATCTCCTTTAGTATAAGAAGTCTGCCTAATAGAAGTTCTATACACCATTGCCCAACAAAAAGTATAATAATGATGAAAATATTAAGAGTTCTGCTATTACAATTGATTGTTTCTGATTCCAAATAACCCTTCCTTCCAATTCCCTTTTAATTTTTTTAAAAATCACACTATTTTATTTTTCTTTTATCACACAGCCACCATCTCACCTCGTTCAGGGTTTCATCACCTCTCCTCCTAACTGAATTCCTGATCTAAAGTCTCTCCCCTCTCTCCAAATTCATTTCTGACATGGCTGCCCAAATCAGTATCCAAAAACTCATTTCTAAACATTGGCTCTCGATTTCCTCTCAGCTAAAATACAAACGTTGGCATTTAAAACTCTTATCATGGCTTCAGGTGTTCTTCCCAAGACTGTTTCTCAGCAGAGTTCTATACCCACTCATATGGTCTAACTAAAGTGGAACACTCCATTGGCTTATTCCTAAAACCAACATTCTGTCTCCTGCCCATGTCTTTGTGATGGCTCTGCTTGTTCCCGGAATGGACTTTTCTTTAGCCCTCTAAAGATCCATAGTTCCCATTAGGGCTAAACTAAAGTGATGTCCATCTCCTATGAGGAGACTTCTTGTTAATGAACTCTTATTAATGTGCATCTCACTCTTCTAGCAAGTTAAGGATTATTTGGGTGTTTTTGTGCTCTTGGTACCTGGCACAGTGCCTAATAAATATCAGAAAATGTGTGTCACCTGGAGCTGGTTATATACTAACCTACACTAAATTGATACAATGTATGGTAATAACAGTAACTCTAAACTGTATAGTATTAGGATTCTACATAATATTATGTGTATTATTGTATGCATTTAAAATAATTATATATGCTAGGATCTTCCCTGGAATGCAGTTTTACCTCAATTTCACAGTATCTAGCATCTACTGAGATCTTAATAAATGCATGCTAAAGCCCTTTTTATAGTGCCAAGGAACTGGAAATTGAGTAGATGCCCATCATTTGGGAATGGCTAAATAAGTTATGGTATATGAATGTAATGGAATATTATTGTTCTGTAAGAAATGACAAGCAGGCTAATTTCAGAAAAGCCTGGAAAAAATTTAAATGAACTGATAAGTGAAGTGAGTAGAACCAAGAGAACATTTTACACAGCAACAAGATTACATGATGATCAGCTGTGAAGGACTTGGCTCTGAGTAATTCAAGGCAATTCAAATAGACTTGTGATGGAAAGTGCCACCTATATCCAGAGAGAGGACTATGAAGACTGAATGTGGATTATAATATAGTATTTTCACTTTTTTCATTGTGGTTGTTGCTTGTTTTTTTCTTTCTCGTGTTTCTTCCCTCTTAATCAGATTTTTTTTTTTTTGTGCAGCATGACAAATATGGAAATGTGTTTAAAAGAATTGTACAAGTTTAATCTCTATTGGATTGTTTGCTGTCTTAGAGAGTTAGGAGAGGGCAAAATTCTGGCATAAAGTTTTTGCAATGGAGAATTATAAAAACTATTTTTGCATGCATTTGGAAAAATCAAATACTACTAAAATAAAAAAATCTGTATAAGGAAAAATAAATAAATGCATGCTCATTAATGGCTTGTTTGACTGTCTTTCTTCGATCTCAATCCAGGATATGCTCCACTAAACTGAACTGCTTCGTGGAAAAAAATTGGAGAAAGCTCAAATGAAGAGGTCCAAAAACAATGAGTAATGACAAAACAAATCATATCTTGAAGGCTATTTCTAATAACATTATGATTAAAAAATAGAATAATACATTTTAACAGCATTGGTCAAAAATCTACAAGAGTTCACAGTCTCATCCATTTGAACAAACATGCATAACACAAACGAATATATATATGCATAACAAGCCATTTGATGTACATGTATATTTAATTTTGAAGATGATTTTCCACATATTATTTCTGGGAATTTTCTTTTTTTAAAAAAACTTAACTCCCACAAGAAGATAATTAACAAGTATTAAAGAATTTGAATTATTCAAGTATGACTGATACCAAACACACTAACAATCTCACAACAGACATATTTCATAAGATTATTTATTGTTACTTCAGTTCTAGTCTAACATTTCCTAGTCATCTATACATTTCTAAAATGAGATAGTTCTTATCTTTCTCTTATTATTTCATAAGGTTGGAGTGTGTGAAGAACAGAAAAAATGCCAGCCTTATGACAGTTTGTCCATTTTAAAAAGTAAAGACGTGATTTCTGTATCTGCAATTAACTAGTGTTTAGATACATTAATTTTCTTTTGGAAAAAATTATACATAAACAATTCTACAATGGAGTAAAATATATCTACATTGACCTACATATGGTCTAAATTAGCACCTGTATATTTCAGTTATTAAATGAAAAACAGCTCTTTTTTTTTGACCCATAGAATTCTTGTATAAAAGAATCTATCAAAAAACATTATGTATTCCCTTATCAAATGTGTGTGGTATGATATAATGATGTAATGTAACATAACACTTCAGTACAACTGGCATGATTTTTAATTCCCAAGAATTGGGTCATATTACCTTTCTCCTTGTTTTTAAAGCAGACAATATATATTAAGTATCTAATGGAGAAAGCTTGGATTTTTACCTTGGGGAATTCAGACCTAATCTGAGAATTGGAAACCTAAATTTAATAACAGCCTGAAAATTATGAGTTGAATAATCATTTACTAGGATAAATCATGAGACTCCAGAGGAATTTAATGGCGAAAGTTCAAGTGCTTCTTATATCTAAAATGTGCAAAGACTAACACAAAAGTATGAACACTTTTCTCTGAATAATTCAGAAGGGGCAATGTGATAGTATCAAATTGGATCACAATTTGGGGGTTTTATATAGTTGAGTAAAGGGAAAGATTCAGCAATTTTTGGGTCAGAGAGAGCCAAAGTGGATAAGTAATCAGGAAGATAACCAGCTCTTTAATTTCTCTCCTCTTCTTCCTCCCTTCCTTCCTTATCCCTTTATATTCAGCCCTGATAGCAGCGAAGTTAATTATCTAGGATGTATATACAATTGGCAGTGAGTAGGTTCTATAGGTTTTAAGGAATAGATACATTTAATACAGACAAGGATACATAGAGACACCTTGAAAAGCACCTCAAGAAGCAGGAAAAAGACCTGACCATAGACTCAAGTGAAAACCCAAGAAATCCAAAAGTTTTGCTTTAGTGTAGCTGAACTTGGGAGGACAGCTGAGTAAGAAATGTTATGCCTTAAAAAGGCAGTTTTATGAAGACTCAATAAGCAAAGAAAAGACACTGGTGCCCTAAAGTTCTGGAGTGCTAACAACTTCTCAGCTACATGTGTGTCTTACTGCCATTGGAGAATTTGTACAAATCTTTGAAGCAGAAAAACTGTATATTGGGTTTATAAGGGCAATGTTTATTTGCTGTTCAGTTGTTTCAGTAATGTCCAATTTTTCATGACCTCATTTGGAGTTTTCTTGTCAGAGATTAGAATTTTTTTATTGTTGTGTTTTTTATTTCCTTCTCCAGTTCATTTTACAAATAAAGAGCTGTGGCAGTCATACATCATTAGTAAAGGGTTTTGCTAATCAAAAATAATTTAGAGCATTTTTTTTCATATTATATTTGGATTTTATTTCTTCCTCTGAAAACTTCATATCCTTTGACCATTTATCAAATGGGGAATGACCTGTATTTTTATAAATTTCCATATATTTTAGAAATGAGGCCTTTATCAGAAATACTGGTTGTAAAAATTGTTTCCCAGCTTTGTATTTCCCTTTTAATTTTGTTTGCATTGGCTTTGTTTGTGCAAAACTATTTAAATTTTAATATAATCAAAATTATTCATTTAAGCATTTTAGAATGTTCTCTCTCTCCTGTTTGGTCATAAATTCTTCCCTTCTCCATAGATCTGACCAGTAAACTATTCCCTGCTCTCCTAATTTAGTTATGGCATTACCCTTTTTGGCTAAATTATGTGCCTATTTTGACTTTTTATCTTGGTATAAAGTGTAAGATGTTGGTCTATGACTAGTTTCTGACATACTATTTTTTAGTTTCCCTGGAAATTTTAATGAGTTCTTATCCTACAACTACAAGCAGGAATGTCCGGGTTTATTAAATGTAGATTACTAGAGTCACTAACTATTGTGTCTTATGTACTTATCCTATTCCACTAATTTACCACTTTTTTTCTTAGCCAACACCAACTAGTTTTAATAATTGCTGTTTTATAATATAGTTTTATATCTGGCATGGTTAGGCCCTCTTCTTTTGCATTTTTCTATTACTTCTCTTGATATTTTTGACCTTTTGCTCTTTCCGTTGAATTTGGTTATTTCAAACTTTATGAAATAATATTTTAGCAGTTTGGTATGGCACTGAATAAGTAAATTAATTTAGTTAAAACTGTCATTTCTATCATATATAGTTTAACCTACCCTTGAGAAATTGATATTTTTCCAATTACTTAAATCAGACTTTGTATGAAAACTGTTTTGTAACTGTGTTCATGTAGGACATGAACAGATAATTTTCAGATGTAGAAATTAAAGCCATGTGTAGTTTCTAAATCACTATTAGGTCTGCCTCCTAAAGAGATTATAAAAAATGGAAAAGGACCACATGTATAAAAATATTCATAGCAACTCTCTTTGTGGTGGAAAGAAGTTGGAAAATGAGTGGATGCCCATCATCTAGGGAAGGGCAAAACAAATTGTGGTATATGAATGTGATGTAATGCTATCGTTTTATAAGAAATGATAGGCAGACTGACTTCAGAAAAGCCTTTAAAGACTTACATGAACTGATTGATACATGAAGTGAGTGGAACCAGCAAAGATTGTATATAGCAACAGCAACATTTTGGGAATGATCAATTTTGATAGACTTTGTTCTTCTCAGCAATACAATGATCTAAGACAATTCTAAATGACTCATGATGGAAAATGCTATCCATATTCAGAGAAAAACGATGGATCCTGAATGCAAACTGAAGTCTTCGATTTTTCTTTTGTTTTTTTTTTTCTTATGATTTTTCTTCCACAACATGACTAAAAATATGTTTAATATGAATGTACATGTATAATCTGTATCAGACTGATTGTCATTGTGGAGAGGAGTAAGGCTAAGGAGGGAGAGAAAAGTGGAAATTAAAATCTTGTAAAATTAAGTGTCAAAAACTAATCAAATATATTTTTAGAATTTTTAAAAAAAAGTCAAAGACACTTGCTCAAAGTGAAATGGTTGATAAATATCTGAAGTTAGATTTTTAACTTATGTTTTCTTGGTTCCAAATCCAAGGCTCTATTCACTGAGAAACAAGGCAAGATTTATATGAACTGAGACACAGTGAAGTAAGCAGATCCAGCTCTCAAAGAAAATTGTGAATTGGTCTCATTCTTAGAAAAAGAATCCCTGGAATAACTCAAAAAGGATTTGTAAAATCAAGAGAAAAAGAGGAAAAATTGGTAGAAGAAACGAAAGAAGAAAATGAAAAGATTTTTCTGAAGATTATCCTGCTTATCATTTCTTATAGCACAATAATATATTATCACAATATATGACAACTTGTTCAGATGTTCCTCAATTGATGGTTATCTTCATGATTGTTCCCAGTGTCTTGTTTCCAATTGATAGCCACTACTAAAAGAGCTATTATAAATATTTTTTGTACACAATCTTTTTTTAACATCTTTAGGATTTGATCTAGTAGTGGTATTGTTGGGTCAGAGTGGTATACATGGTTTTATAGCCCAATGGTATAGTTTAAAATTGTTTTCCAGATGGTTAAATAAGTTCACAGCTCTATCAGTAGTGGATTAGTGTCCCACTTTTCCCACATTCTTTCCAACATTGTCATTTTTCTTTTCTGTCATGTTATGGAATCTGATAGATATGAGGTGGTACTTCAGAATTGTTTAATTTCTAATGAGTTGTTTTAATTTCTAATGAGAAGTGTTTTAGAGCATTTTTATATGATCAGTAGTTTTGATTTCATATTCTTTTGGCCATTTATTAGCTATTGATTGACATGTATTTATTTAAGTGATGAGGCCTATATTAGAAAAACTGGTTATCATTTTTTTCATAATTATTACTATGTATTTTCTTCCATTTCCTATTTTTCCATTTAGCACTCACTTCTTCCTTCCTTCCTTCACCCCTCCTCTCTTTCTCTCTCTCTCTCTCCCTTCACCTCTTGTTTCTGACCATCATTGACCATCATCTCGCCCAAACTACCCTCCGAAATTTCTCTAAGCAACCCCCTTCCTCTTCTTTTATCTCTTTTCTCTCTTCCCTGTAAGATAAGATACATTTCTATACCCAACTTAATGTTAATTACTTAACTTGTACTTTAATTTCTACTACCCCAAATACTATGAAACTATTTGTTTGCTTCTGAGTGTTGGAAACAATCTGTTCAACTCATTAATCCTTTTTCTTTCTTTAAAAACATTTTTTACTTTTTTTCTCCTTAAAATTACATTTTGTACATTATGTTTTTGCTTCTGAGATATATAAAGAAACAATTCAAGTGAATATTTGAAGTCATTACAAAAAAAAATAAAAACAGAAAGTTAGAGAAGAAATCCTTAACAATTGTGTCAAAAAAAGATGCTTTCACTTATTAATTATTAGAGAAATGTGAATTTCCACTTCACATCTATCAGAATGGCAAAGTTGAAAAATACTGGAGAGGCTATGAGAAAACAGGTACAAGCATGCAATGCAAGGAGAACTGTGAATTGGTACAGGTACTATGGAAAATAACTTAGGGCTATATATATTAGAAAATCACTAAACTGTATGTATTCATTGACACAGCAATAATCCCACTACCAAGTCATTAATCCCAAATAAACAAAGAAGAAAAGGACGTATATATAAAAAAATATTTATAATAGATATTTTCATGATAGTCAAAAACAGGAACCAAATGGGGTGTCCTCCTAATGGAAATGACTAAACAAATTGTGGGTTATATATGTAATTGAAGAAAGAAACTCTTGAAAAAAAAACCACAGAGGCAACAGAGAATACTTTTATGCAGATATAAATGAGAATAATTAGGATAATTTATAAAATAGCAGTATAGAGGAAAACAACTTTTAAAGAACTTAGAATTCTGATTAATACCATGAGTCCAAAAGAAGAAAGATGAAACATGAGACATAATATACATTTCTGAACATGGCTATTACAAGAATTTGTTTTGCTGAACTACGTAAATTTATATTATATAAAGGAATTTGTTTTTCAGAAAATCTGCTGTTTTCTTAGTAAGGGAGGAAAGTATGAGAAGAACAAGTTTTTTTGAAAAATAAAAACAATAAAATAAAAAAAAAACAAGAAATTGTGGAAACAAAATAATTCCAAATGGAGAAAAAATGGAATCTAGGAGATTATATTGCTATGAAGAGTCTCAACAACTAAGTTGGATTTTAAAAATTAACAAATACTGAAGGACAAATAAAAATATGTAAAGATATGACATAGTAGTAAAAATATATAAAGATATAAAACTGAGATGCTAAAAATCAGAATGAGTTGAGGTTAGTAAGAGAAGCTAATATATGTGTGTAACTGTGTTAAGAACAAATGAAATAGAACCTTTGTTTAGTGGAGGGGAAAAAGAACAACAACAAAAATTAGAACAAAAATTACTAACAGGGACTTGATACTCAAGAAAAGGAGATAATAACTAATTATTCTTTATGAATTCAAGTCAGCTTAGCCAGGTAATTTAACAGTCTTGGTAGATGTAATTGCTAGGTACTCTCAGGGATATCTGAAAAATTATGAAAAAAATAGAGGGTTCCATAAAACCAACTAAGTGAAAATATTTTCTTAATTTTCAAAAAATAGGAAAAATATTAAGTGCTCTTGGAGAGGCTGAGCGAATATAATAAAGATGACAATACTCCCTAAACTAATCTATTTATTTAGTGCTATACCAATCAGACTTCCAAGAAAATATTTTAATGATCTAGAAAAATAACAACAAAATTCATATGGAAGAATAAAAGGCCAAGAATCTCAAGGGAATTAATGAAAAAAAAATCAAATGAAGGTGGCCTAGCTGTACCTGATCTAAAACTATATTATAAAGCAGCAGTCACCAAAATCATTTGCTATTGACTAAGAAATAGATTAGTTGATCAGTGGAAGAGGTTAGGTTCACAAGATAGAATAGCCAACTATAGCAATCTAGTGTATCCTAACTTTTGGGATAAGAATTCATTATTTGACAAAAACTGCTGGGATAACTGGATATTAGTATGGCAGAAATTAAGCATGGACCCATACTTAACACCATATACCAAGATAAGATCAAAATGGGTCCATGATTTAGGCATAAAGAACGAGATTATAAATAAATTAGAGGAACATAGGATAGTTTATCTCTCAGATGTGTGGAGGAGGACAAAATTTGTGACCAAAGATGAACTAGAAACTATTACTGATCATAAAATAGAAAATTTGATTATATCAAATTAAAAAGCTTTTGTACAAACAAAACTAATGCAAACAAGATTAGAAGGAAGCAACAAACTGGGAAAATATCTTCACAGTTAAAGGTTCTGATAAAGTCCTCATTTCCAAAATATATAGAGAATTGACTCTAATTTATAAGAAATCAAGCCATTCTCCAATTGATAAATGGTCAAAGGATATGAACAGACAATTTTCAGATGATGAAATTGAAACTATTTCCATTCATATGAAAGAGTGTTCCAAATCACTATTGATCAGAGAAATGCAAATTAAGACAACTCTGAGATACCACAAATTGGCTAAGATGACAGGAAAAAATAATGATGAATGTTGGAGGAGATGCGGGAAAACTGGGACACTGATGCATTGTCGATGGAGTTGTGAACAAATCCAACCATTCTGGAGAGCAATCTGGAATTATGCCCCAAAAGTTATCAAACTGTGCATACACTTTGACCCAGCAATGCTACTACTGGGCTTATACCCCAAGGAGATACTAAAGAAGGGAAAGGGACCTCTATGTGCCAAAATGTTTGCGGCAGCCAAGTTTGTAGTGGCTAGAAACTGGAAAATGAATGGATGTCCATGAATTGGAGAATGGTTGGGCAAATTGTGGCATATACCACAATGTTATGGAATATTATTGTTCTGTAAGAAATGACCAGCAGGATGATTTCAGAGAGGCCTGGAGAGACTTACATGAACTGATGCTGAGTGAAATGAACAGAAGTAGGAGATCATTATATACTTCAACAACAATACTGTATGAAGATGGATTCTGATGGAAGTGGATTTCTTTGGCAAAGAGACCTATCTCAGTTTCAATTGATCAATGATGAACAGAAGCAGCTACACCCAAAGAAAGAACACTGGGAAATGAATGTAAACTGCTTGCATTTTTGTTTTTCTTCCCGAGTTATTTTCACCTTCTGAATCCAATTCTCCCTGTGCAATAAGAGAACTGTTCGGTTCTGCACACATATATTGTATCTAGGATATACTGTGACATATTCAACATATATAGGACTGCTAGCCATCTAGGGGAGAGGGTGGAGGGAGAGAGGGGAAAATTCATAACAGAAGTGTGTGCAAGGGATAATGTTGTAAAAAATTACCTTGGCAATTAACCATTACCATGGTTCTGTCAATAAACGTTATTATAATAATAAAAAAATCTAAAAACATTTTTCAAAAAATAGAACAATTAAAACTTCATTTTTTGAAAGTTCTAGAATTGGACATTAGAGAAATGGCTAATGAATATCTGGAAAAGGAGCTGTGAATACCAAGAAACAGTAGGATTTTCACAAGAACAGATCTCATGTGTCACCTTAAGTTCACTTTCCTTTTTGACAGCATTACTTACTAAACTAGTATGTGATAGAAATGTAGACAAGAGATCTCCTAAATTTTAACACACTTTTAAAATATAAATGTTTTAATACCACCATTCTCCTCCTATCTTCTTCCTTCTTTTCTAAAATTTTGTTTTATTAAAACACTGAGTTTTAGCAAGAATATTTTTATATATAGCAGAATATAAAAAGATTGAATGTGAGACCCAAACATGAATATTCGTAATATTTTTACAGTATATAACTGATTTCAAAATAGTCTGGCTTGTCTTTGCTTCCTTTTTAATATCTTCCTGTTTCTTTCTGTCCATTTAAAAAAATATATGTCAATGTTTGTCCCTTTTATGTTTTATTGGCATCATTGCTGCTACCCTTATACTTCCCTATTAGAATCAAAGAGAACAGAAATGAAAAACATTATCAGATGTTTATGTTATATTTATAAATCTTATAAATAAAAAAAATCCACAGTGTGTCCATCATCTAAATCTTTATGTCCCTTTCTGTATGAGTCCTTTGCCTCTCTCTAAAGGAATGGGTAACATGTTCTCATCAAAATTGTTTGTCGTGTATGTTGTTGTCCTTGTATAAATTCTTTTCCTCATTCTACTCTGGATCAGTGCATACATAATAGTTAGGATTCTCTGAAATCATCTCTTTTGCACAATGATTTTCCATTATACTCATATGCTACAAATAATTTAGCCATTCTACAAATGTCTCAGGATTACAATTTTGTTTATTTCTAGCTATTTTCTCCCTAGTAATACTCTCCCTTAGCTAGCTAGGCGGTTGAGAGGATAGAGTTCTTGGTCTAAAGTCAGGAAGACTCACCTCCCTATATTCAAATCCAGTCTCAACCACTTCTTAGCTGTGTTACTCTGGCCCAATCACTTAACCCTGTTTGTTCAGTATTTTCATCTGTAAAATGAGTTGAAGAAAATGGCAGACAACTCCGGTATTTTGCCAAACAAAACCAAAACCAAATGGGGCTGACAGTCAGACGTGACAAACAAACTGAACAACACATTAATCACTCTTAATTCCTTTTCTCTATTTTTATTTCTCTGTTGGGTATGAGCTGTGTGTTTAGTATTCTTTTGTCAATTTTAAATAGGGAAGTTCACCTGATACATGTTTCCCCCATTTCTTACGTTAGTTTTTTTTTTAAATAAATTCTTCATACATTCCAATAAAGAAAAACAGAGTCTCTCCTCCCCTGCCTTCTTTCCTCCTTTTCTAAATAGGGTATTCTATTTACTCTCTCCTTTTTGTCTTCTTTAAATCTTCAGAACCAATCCACCTCCCACTGCTTTGGTGTTTTTTAATTAAAGTCTCTCAGTACCTTTCAAAAACAGTAAAGATCTGAAAGTATGCTTATATTAATTAGCATTGTCATCATACAGTACCTTCCAATTATTCAAATAAATTTTTCTCTATTTCTCTTGATTTTTGTGCTTATATTTCAAAATTTTCTAGTTTTTTTTCATCAGAAATGCTTAAAAATCTTCTCTTCTACTAAAGTTCTATCTTTCCCATTATAGCATTATATTAAATTTTGCAGAATAAATGCTTGTTGTATGATTGTTGATTGAATACGTCTATTTTTTGGCTTTTTTTTTTTTTTACAGTATCATATTCTAAAATCTCCTTTAATTTAATGTAAGAGCTGCCAGTTTTTCTATGACCCTAACTGTGTTCACTCTGTATTTATTTTTTTAGATAGCTATACTGTTTCTTCTTAGTTATGACTTTTTAAAGGGATTTCTTTTCCTTTTGGGGCTCCTTTGAGGAAGTGATCAGGGGTCTCTATTTTCTGGATTTAATAGATGAGGGTATGTTTTGTTGATTATTTCTTTAAACAGTGTCTAGGATCTTTTAAAATCATGGTTCTCAGGGAATCCATTGATTCTTAAATTATCTCTGTTTATAGCTGTTTCCCCAGTCAATCATACACATATATATCATATATATTTTCATTTTTTTTCAATCTTTTGTTTTTGTTCTCATTTCTTGCGTCTCAATGAAATCACAAATTTCTGTTTGTTTTGTTCTAGGTTTCAGGGAGTTTGTTAGCTGGGTAAAGTTTTTTGCTTTTTTTCCCCAAGCTATTTATTCTTTTAAATGTTTTCGCCAGAGCTTTTATTTCAATTTTTATTTCTTGAATATTTGAATGAAGGAATGAAAGCATTCTTCCTACGTGCAAAGCACTGGAGATACAAAGTAAAGCACTCATGCTCTTAAGCAGCTCATGTTCTCTTAGGAGTAACCGAAAGGTTCTGTTGGTAGACAAAAACATTCTCAGTGCTATTAACATTGTTTTCAATAACTGGGATAAAGGCAGAAATAGGTGACATGTTTGCTTCATTTACAGAGGACACTGAGTGGGGTGGGGTGGGAACTTAACAAGGGGTGGCAATCCAAGAGGATCTTGAAAATGTGGAAAAACTGTGCTGTATCTAATAAGATGAGATAAATGTAGAGAAAGAAATGTATGGATAAATGTAGCCTTGCAATTGGATTAAAAAAAAATATAAGGTGGATGGTTGGTAGATGGTTATTGACCTTCTCTAAGACAACCAAAATGACATTACTATTTTAGAATCAAGTTACATGTCCAAGTGTGTCCAGACCAATACAAACTTGGAATACTCTACCACAGATTGGACACATATAATCCATATAATCCATGTGAACATCTAGGATGGATTCTCTAAATTTGTGTCTTTCTTACTTCAGTTCCACTTTGATAACAGAGCATAGTATCTGTGAATATGCCATACTTGACAGTTCTTTGCCAGCATCTCCTGATCGATTCTAAAGTTCTTTAGAGAGACCCTTCAGAGTGTACTTATATTGCTTCTTCTGACCACCACATGAACACTTGCCTGTGTGAGTTCTCTGTAAATTAGCCTGTTAGGCAAATGCATGTTTGGCATTCTAACAGAATGTTGGAAGTTTAGTTAAAGATAGAACCTTAGTTTTTAGTAGCTTATCCTGCCAGGCAATCTTCAGAATCTTCCTGACATAATACAAAGGGAAGCTATTCAGTTTGCTGGCAAGGCACTGGTATTCTGTCTAAGTTTCATAGGCATACAACAAAAAGAGCAACAAACACAATGGCTCTGAGACTTTCTGCTTGTAGGTAATCTAATACTCTTCCCCCACACATTTTCCTTCAGAGACTACCAAATCCTGAGCTAGCTCTGGCAACGCACGCATCAACCTCAACAATGTGTTGAGTACTTGTTCCTTCTTTTCTTCCTTCTGCCTTGAATTTTCCCAGAACCTAAAATCTAGAAAGTACATTTCCAAGGTCAATGAACTTATCCACAGTATTCATTATCCATTTTATCCATTTGCTGTATCCTGATGGTTCCATGGATGGATGATGTAGTGCTACGCTAGTGGAGCACCTTGTTCTTTTGGTGATTGTTAGGCCACAATTACCACAAGCAGCAGAAAATTGATCCATACTTAGTTGTATCTCATCTGCATTCTCTGCATTAAGTGCACAATCATCTGCAAACAAAAAATCATGCACCAATTCTCCCTCCACTTTAATCGATTTGTAGCCTTTCTGAGTTAAATAATTTACTGTCAGTACGGTAGTTGACTTTGATGCCCTGTTCATTCTCATTGAATTGCATCTGACAATGTTGTCGAAAATATCATGCTAAAAAGAATGAGAGCAAGCACACAATCTTGTTTCATTATATTGGTGACTAGGAAAGTGTAAGAGCATTATCCATTATCCAGAAGCTGGGCAAGCAATCTCTGATCAGGAACCTTGCCCTTGAAGGGCAAGCAGAACCAATACATGACTGGCCAAAGTGGAACAGAAAAGGAATGAGTAGTTTTCAGAAATTTAAGTGTACAGTACTATATTTATTCATTTGGCTCAGAATACTCACAAACATCAAGACTGATCTAACAAAAATGATGACGAAATTCAGAAGCTGCTAAATGAAAAAAGAGATCTCCATAATATACCAGCACTATACAGTTCATCTGTCGTGAGGGTGGCAGCATTTAACTCCATCAAAAAACAAAGAGTAGCATTCTTGGCTCAGAAAGAAGACAGATGAAAATCAGTTCTACACAAATTCTTGTTTTGTTTATGTTAAGCTATCCTAAAAAAAGAGAAGGATAAATAATAAGGGGCAGGACCCTAAGAAGATTAGTGATGGAGAGGTCAGAAATGATATATTAAACTGCTATTTTTTGAAGTGGTAATACACACCAATTGCAAAGTAGAAATGGACTACCAATGTAAATGAGGATATAGTAAGTATCCTTTATGAGTCCAACTCACCCAGATGAACTAAATTTTGGTATTAAAAGAACTGACAGATATCACTGCTGAGCCACTCTCGATGATATGAAAAAGATTGTGGGGGGAAACATACTGTGGGAAACAGGAGGGGTACAGAGGACTGAACAACAAAAAAAAAAGTTTGTACTGATGCTGAGCAAAACAAGCAGAACCAGGGATACATTGTATACAATTCCAGCAAGAATGTACAATGATCAACCATGAAAGACTTAGTTCTTCTCAGTGGTTCAGTGATCCAAAGCAATTCCAATAGACTTTAGACAGAAAATGCCATTTGCATCCACAAAAAGAAACAAGATTGAATGTAAATCAACACATGCTATGTTTACTTTTTTCTGTTTTTTTTTTTTTTGTCTCTCATGATTTTCCCTTTTGTTCTGATTTTTCTCTTCCAACATGATTTATAAAGCAATGTACAAATAAATTAATTAATTTAAAAAAGAACAGTTTGTAAACTATAGATTTGAGTTTGATTTTAGGTTCTGGGAAAATTCAAGGCAAGAGGAAGAAAAGAAGGAACAAAGTTTTTAGTTAGAAAGGAAATGTACCATGTGTCAGGTTCTGGGCTAAGAAATTTACAAATATCTCATTTGGTCCTCAAAACAACTGTTGAGGTAGGTGCTATTATTATCCCCAATTTGCAAATGAATAAACTTAGGCACAGATTAAGTGTCATGCTAAATCAAGACCCAGTATTTTTATCTTGACACCAACTGCCTTTATTAAAGAGATAGTTAATGCCATCTAGGAAATGAGGCAATCTTGTTTTTCATCAATAGGACATGAGACATTAATCTTATTTCATTTTTGGACAAGGTTTGTAAAATGGTAGGAAAAAAGGAATTCTGTATATTCAGTTTACTTGACTTTTAGCAAATCATTTCAAAAATGTTCATGTACTATTCTTAGAAAGGAAGAGAAGATGGAAAAGATATAGACTAGATGGTAATAGAAGATAAAATCAGTACTGGCTGAATGGCCAGACTTAAACATTTGTTAATAACTCAATGTCTACTTGGAAAGCAGTTTTAAGAGCAGCATCCTAGGGATTTTTGCTTTGAATTATTCTGCGTTTTTTTTTTTAAAGACTCAGATTAAAGCAGAAGTGGCAGGCTCATTGAATTGTTCCTTTTTTATTTCTGTATCTCCAGGATGTAGCACAGTTCACAGTGGGTACTGAATAAATGCTTATTAACTGACTGACAAGTTATTTAATAGCAGTTAG
Source organism: Sarcophilus harrisii (assembly GCF_902635505.1). Classification (NCBI taxonomy): domain Eukaryota; kingdom Metazoa; phylum Chordata; class Mammalia; order Dasyuromorphia; family Dasyuridae; genus Sarcophilus; species Sarcophilus harrisii. The sequence continues at coordinate 153,225,268 of NC_045431.1, forward strand.
GATGAAAACCAAGCTCTCTAGAAAATAGATCCAATGTTTCTGATATTATACTATAATGTTTCTATTTTAGTTCCTAATATGGTGGTGCGGTACATAAAATTCTGGGTTTGGATTCAGAAAGACTCATCTTCCCGAGTTCAAATTTGGCCTCAGACACTTACTATGACCCTGGGAAAGTCACTTAATTGCATCTGCCTCAGTTCTTCAGCTGCAAAATGAGCTGGAGAAGGAAATGAAAAACTATTTCAATATCTTTTCAAGAAAATCCCAATAGGGTTATGAAGAGTCAGGATTCATTTTCAAGATGACAGAGAGAACAATATTTCTTTTCTTGCCAAGGGGAAATCCTGAAGTCACTCTGAAGGAATCTTTGTGATAGTGTACCTTGTGGATGGTGAAGGGGAATGAGAGGAAGTGGTGAAATATCAATGATCAGAAATCATTCTAAAATTCACAAAAGTGGCAAGAATTGCTACTTCCACTATACATGTGGAGGGGCAAGACTGACAAGTATGCCTTCACTGGGCTGGTCACATGCAAAAAATAGCAAGATGCCCTCAAAAGCAGTTGTTTGAGTAAGATGAAGTAAGCAGGATGACAGACAAAGGAATCAGAAGAAATATGAAACTTTTGATAAAATTTACTCCTAAATAATGAAGACTTATGTCTTCATTGTCGATGGCTATAAAGTGGACCTGAAGAGCAGCTATCAGGGCTGCCCTTACTAAACCTGGGCAAATAGTTAAATCTCTCCTTAAGTATAAAAGAATTCTGAAGAGTGGCAATCTTGTCAAATAGCAATTCAAAATGATGATAGAAAAAGCCTAAGATATGAATTGATCTTTTCAAAGTCACATATACCAAACACTAATAAAATCAATAACATTATACTTGAAAAATAAAATCCAAAATAGCAAAATAGTAAGATTTGACGGGTGAAAGTAGAATAATCTTCAGGTAAATAAATGTGATACCTCTGAAAAGTAAACCAGCAAAATAGAAAAAATAATTTAAAAAAACTAGGTTACCAACAAATTAAACACAAAATTAACATGAAAGAAGAATTCTTTTAAATTAGAATTGGAATATATACAATGAAAACCAGAAAGTGCCACAGAAATGATCAATAAAATTTAAAGTTAGTTTTTGAATCAACAAAATTAGCTAACCTAGATTTTTAATAAGTAAATCAAATTACTAACTAAAAAAACAGATAAAGTGAATTCATAAATGATAAGGAAAGGAAAATAATTTGTAGAAATTACATCATTGTATGTCAACAAACTTTTAAAAGCCAAGAGATTATAGCTTTCTAAAAAACAAAAGATCTAATTAAATAAAATAACAAAGATCTTAAGCAATAAAGTTTTAGAAACAGATATTGAGCACCTTATAAAAGAACTACCAAAGTATTTGGGGATGGTGATAGTGCAGTCGACTTAACCAGATTTATCAGTGATTTTTTAATAGATTTTTCAAAATATATGCAAAAATAGTTTTTTAACATTCACCCTTGCAGAACTATTGTGTTCCAAATTTTTCTCTCTCCTTTCCCACCTCCCCCACCTAGCCTTAGACAGCAGGTAATATAATATAGATTAAATATGTGCAATTCTTCAAAATATATTTTCACATTTATACTGCACAAGAAAAATCAGGTCAAAAGGGGGTGATGAAATAAAAAAAAAAAAACAAGCAAGCAAACAACAACAAAGAAGGTGAAAATACTATGTTATGATTCACATTCAGTCCCCAGAGTCTTTTTTTCTGGATGTAGAAGGCTTGCTCAATTACAAGTCTATTGGACTTGGCCTGAATCATTTATTCATGAACCATGTTCATCATAGTTGATCAAGTTGTTTTTTTTTTTTTTTGCTGTTGTTGCTTTTTTAAGAATAAAGTGTCAAGTCTTTTTCCCTTTCCTTCTGCAGTTATGATCTCTGGGGTGGCTGAGGGAACCTAGCAATAGCACAGGTACTTTATTATTTAAGTTTTTAGTACAGATTTATTCAACATTTAGTGTGTGTCTCATGGACAGAGTGCATCAGTATGCACAACTCATCTTTGCAGGTAACAAGAAGAATCATCTAATATCATTAATACTATGCTCACACACATTCCTCCAATCATATTCCAGTATACTTTCCCCTTGCGGGCCCTGCCTCAACCCTGGCATCACCTCACATATTTAGAGCCTACTTCTTCTAAATTGACCTTGTGTCACAGTCTAATTATGATTAGATACCTTAGTGTATAAAAATGTTTCATGATTCTCTCTCTCCCCTACCAAATCCATAAAGCTTTGTAATGGAAGAAGAAAGTCAAATTCTTATCCAGGAACAGTCACTTTACTGCTTTTCATGAAGTTTATGTTTATGTCTCTATCTATGTGCAAGCCATTATGCTAGATATCTGCAGGGATACAGAGATCATATGAGACATTATTCTTTACCTGAAGGAGCTTATCAGCGATTTGGGATATTAATATATTACCACTTCAGGCCCAGAGAGCCAAGGGCACTGGGAAGCTTGTGGGACAGAGGCAGAGAAATGGTTGCTCATTTGCCAATGCAGGGGGCACATAAGAAAGCAAACAATGTACTGAAATTATGCAGTTGAGAGAGAATATGGTAAGGAATTTTAGTCATCATGAAATAGAAAATTTTTTTGTGTATGAAAAAAAAGTTGTTAGCCTAGATACAAAGAGGGAAGAGCATGTTGGGAAAATCAGTAGTCCCAGGAGCTACTGTGTAGTCTTCCATATGAAATAAAGAGTGATTAAGAAGCAAGTTCTTAATTCTTAATTCTCTGGCTGGTGGTTATTTTATCATATAATGTTTATGTTAATCAGTTCTTATCTCGATCATGTTTTATGACCTGGCTGTTGGTGTATCCACCGTGAGATAACAGATGGAGCAAACAAATTTAAGATCAAATTCTATCTAATATAGGCCATATCATAGGTATGGGGCCAGGGGATAGTTATCAACTGAGCTTGCCTCCGGTCCCTATCCCTTAAGGACAGTGACCAAGGTTATTAGGGTACAAACTACATAGAATATGAAGTATAAGGCATATTTACCTTGTGAGTTGCTCTTAAGACATTTAATTACTTTTTAAAATTAACTAATTTGTGGGAAAGTAGAAATAAATCATAAAAAAGTTTTACTAAATTTTTGAAAATAGTTGAAATTTCAACTATGAGATAAGGACTTTTCACCTCTATCATTATGATACTCATAAACACATATGCTAAAATATGAAATACCCAAAGGAAAAGGTACAATGTTAAATACTTGCAGATTTTATATAGTAGAGAAAAGGCACAATTATAATTTCAAAGTAAAAATATTTAACGAATATTCTTTTATTTCTTCTTTTGTCAGGAGGTTATAAAATTAAATTCCTATGTCCACATGTCAAAATAGAATGCAAGAAGCTTAACTTTTCACTATATAGGATAAGTGTGTGTATGCAACAACTGGGGATGATGGGAGAGACTGGTCTGGTCCTGTGATCTCACTGACATAGTGAACTTCCAACAAGGAAAATCCATCTACCCAGGATATGTCAGTAACTGTACTGCAGTTAGAAATTGCACTGATTCTAGCCTTATAGGTTAGGCACAAAATTGAAGTTCAATTATGTTACATTTTACCAAATTTATGAAGTAAAAGGATTAAACTATAGCTTCTTCCCAACCCCTTATGCTACAAAAATGATAAAAATTAGTTCAGGAGTCTTAATCTGGAGTTTGGGAATATTTTTAAATATTTCAATTTTATTTTAATATAGTTGAATAAAATTGGTTTCCTTTATATCCTCACGTACTTTATTTTATGTACTTATACAAACATTATTCTGAGAAGAGGTCCACAGGTTTTTAGCAGACTGCTGAAGATTTTTATGACAAAAACTAGTTAAAAATTCCTGTCTTAGAACCTTTATAACCATATATAACTATATATAGATATAGATAAAACTATATGTGTGTGTGTGTATACACACACACACACACACACACACACACACACACACACATCCAAACACATATCCAGCACACATTAATGACATTTTATATAGATATTTTTAAAAAACTGAAATGTTGACATTAAAATATTTACTACTTAAACTTCATTTTTTTTTTTACCTTTTTGTGGAGCTGGTGGAACTTCCTGAAAGTTCTATGGTTTTTCTGAATCTACAGAGAACAAAATAAGACAACTCTGGTTGAAAAATCAGAAAGTTTTGAGGCCTTAAATTTCCAGAAGAGGCCAAACAGTTTTAACCTCATCACTATAATGACACACAATTTAAATAAAAGCTATAAACTACAATAGTTTCCCATCTTTTAATTGCATTTTTTGGTTATAATGTAATTTTATACACTAACTCCTCCAGACAAATAAGTATTGATAAAGAATTATGAATTAAAAGGAGATCCAGGGCAATATTATATATAATCCATTCAGAAAAGTGAAATATTCTCCCAAATTTTAAACACCATAGCTCTCTGAATTCCTTCCAAAGATTAGGGAATGTTTTTAAAATATCACAAATGATCAAATGTTAACATTTCAAAACGTGGGACATTTTGGGAAGAATAAATAATGGGAAAGATATTCAAAGCTAAATAATTTGTATGACTGTAATAAAATAATCTTTGTGAATAAAAACCACTATCAACAAGCAAAATAATATATACTTTTAGAGAAGGAAATTCCACAAAAGGTGGAATGAATTTCATAAACTTTGAAAGACTTCTCTAACTTTGATTAAAATATGCTAGGTCTTTTTAAACATTTGTTTGAAGCAACTTAAAATGTTTCAATTATCCTATAACAATAGTCATTTTAGTTCAGTGTCAAACAGCAAAATAATCTGTTCTGCCTTTACTCAAAGAATATTTTTTAAGGCTAAGTGCAAACACTTAGCCAAGAAAATTAGATTAAATGATTTCTTCCCATTTCAGCTACATGCTGGTTTGTACATACTTAGAATAGTATTGGAGAATTTAGTGCAGCTGTTCATTATGTTAAGAATGAGAGGAAATCATTAAAGAAACTTCCAGGCACTTGACTTCCACACCAAAATAGAAGCAAGTGGTACAGATCAGGGAGCAAATTCACATGCCAGCAAGGGCTTTTTGCCAAAATGTAACTTTCCTGGTAATGTGTTTCGGTAAAATGCAATTGACAGCTTTCCAGTTTTGCTCTCCTGGGTCTCCATGTTTATAATTCCAGTAGCAAGAATTTACACAATTGCAATTTCACTTTGATAATGTTATTGGGCTCTTTTTATGCTTAATTTTCTAAATAGTTGCTTCTTCAATTTAAAAACTCTGTTAATTGTCTCAAACCCAAGGTGAAAATGTGGACCATATTTGATACCATTGTTAATTGAAAAAATAGCATCTCATGGTTTTGGAAGAGAGGGGACTCCTTTTATTTTCTCTTCAAGAACTACATATGCAAAACATTTGGGAAGCCAACACAGCTGCAGGGCTTACTTACCATACCAGTACTGTCTACTCAGTATCCTTTTAGCTTTTTTATAGAAGCTAGTTTAAAACACATGAAATTTATTTCCTGAAATAATTCCAAAATATTTGCTTTAAAATCAGTGTTTCAGAAATATTGTTCCAGTAATTCATGGATTGGCTATTTTCTTAAATTATCTTTATGAATTTCATATTACCTTTTTCATATTTATCCCCATTTCTTTTCATGTTAGTTAGACAGCAAAAGAGCTGCTTAAAATAAATCTATATAAATCAAATGATAAATACAAAACTGACCTCTTAAACTGAAATATGTTAAACTTAATTACTTTATTACTACTTTATTGGATATTAAAAGATCAGTAATTTTATTGATAGGGAGACACTTTTCCAATAGTGCAGATAGCAGTCCATTCATGCCCATATGACTTGTGTACATCTTGTCCCTGATTTCCTATAAATCTTCCAAAGATAGACTATCTCATTTTTTGAGTACCAAGGCTATACAACTGTTTTCACTATATGACTGGCCCATTTCCTCTAGGATAGCTTACATGTTACTGTGTGTGTACATTTCATCATCAGTAACAGGCTGTAGAATATGTTCATATAAAGACTGTACAACTCATGTATAACTTCATTATCTTTGAATGACCAGCAATTTTGATTTTTCAGAGATTATTCAGGTATTTTATCATTCACAGCATTACAGTATCTATTAAAAAAGAGTCATCTATTAAATTCACTTTAACAAACACTTATTAACTTTACATCAGGTACTGAATTCAGCACAGAGTATACAAATACAAAAAAAATCAAGCAGTCTCTGCCTTCAAGTTTCAATTGTATGGAAAGCAAGCAATAGATATACCGAAAATAAATACAAAACACATACAAAGTAATTTCCTAGGAAAGCTAAGTCAAGCTGACAGAATAGTAAGAAGTATATATAGGGACAGCTAGGTGGCAGAGTGGAGAGAGCACCAGCCCTGAAGTCAGGAGGACCTGAATTCAAATCTAACCTTAGACACTTAACACTTCCTAACTGAGTGACCCTGGACAAGTCAACAAAATTCTTCATCAAAGACCTAGAACAAGGATCAATCAGGAAGTTCAAGGGAAAAAAGCACTGACTTATTTTTTCAGTCCAAGTCAACAAGGGGAGACAGACTGAAAAGAATGTAGAAACTGGGAATGAATGGGTTATATAGCCAGGAGCTTGTTGCACAGAGAATTTGGGCATTTGTGAGAGAGTAAAGACTAGGAAGAAACAGAGATTTCAGATCTTTATTGTAGCATATGATTTCCTGAAGGGTGTGGAATCAGGTGCCATCTGGTAGATTAGGCAGATTACAGATACAAGAAAGAAGGATAAGGACACCTACAAAGGAGTGGCCTTTAAGGATAAGGCATGATGGCATGTTCCTTTCCTGACTACCCAGCCAGAAATATAGTCAGAAGTAATCAGCAGCTGGTGGCTCTGATATAAGGAGAAGAACTGTATCTCAGTTCCAGCTTCCGGCCCCAGTAATGTATAAAGATCAAGGCAGGAAACCCGGACCAAAATGGAACTTGCATTTCCACCACTCTAAACTAGCAGAGACTCTCAGATAGCTAAGGGCATGAGTCTAGAAACAATCTATTAAAACATCCAAGCAGGGACAAGTCCACTGGAATATTGCTCAGACCCAAGCCTTGATCAAAAACAAAGTCAAAAGACTGAAAAAAACAGAAGAAAATATAAGATATCTCATCATGAATGGAAAAGAGACTGAAGATGAATAATTTAAGAATCATCTGATGACCTGAATGCTTTGTACAAAAAGCAGCCAAGACATAGTTTTAAAAATCTTAAAAGAAAATTGCCCACATCTCTTAGAACTGTAGGGCAAATTAGATTTTGTTCTAAACATCTACCAAAGAACCACTGCAAGAAAAGAAACCCTGAAATAAAAAGTCTGGGAAATATTATAATCAAAATCCAGAGCTTCAAGGAAAAAATAATTGCAGGTAGTAAAAAAAAAAATTTGGTAATAAGGAGTTACAGTCAGGATCACACAAGATTCAAAAACCACCACCATAAAGGAATAGAGATATTGCAATATAATAACCCAGAAGGCAAAAGACAAAAGCTTATAGCAAAAGAATAACTTAAACCAGATAAACAGAATAATTTTACATAGGGAAAAATATATCTTTAATAAAAGAAAGGATTTCCAATAAAATAGCTGAGTAGAAACACAAATACAAATATAGGAGTCAAAAAAGCACACACAAACTAGTGAACAATCATAAAGTTTAAACAAAGTAAAGTGTGAGAAAAAACATTCAATTGTTCATGTAGCCTCTTAGAATTCTAAAATCATAGAAGTCATAAAAGGCAGTCTAATTAGACACAAGGCCTGAAGTTCTATTTTGATGATTCCAAAAGAAGCAATGGAAAAACCTGGAAAAGAAATATATACTGAGGGCTGGGTGGAAGGAAAGGAAGGATGGAAAAAAGTATCTCATGTAACTGGAGAAAGGCTTAGGGAGAGGAGTGAACAAACTCCTCTCCCTAAATCACATTCTTTAGAATGGTCAAAGGAGGGAAGAAAACTCAAACATAGCTAGATACCAAAATATATTTCACTAAGCAGATAAACAGGACAGAAAGAAGATTTAAAAAAAAAGAATAAGAGTTAATTAAAAATACGCAAACTCTTAAAAAGGGAGGAGAGAAACAAAGGGAAGAAAAAATATAAGAGAACAGATAGAGATGGAAATACGCAATTAATAAGCCTAATTGTGAATGTAAATGGCATAAACTTACCAATAAAATGAAAACAGATTAGAAAGCAAAATCCAACAAAATGTTACAATTAAGAAAGACATTTGAAACAAAGATTTATACAGAGTCAAAAGAAGACGGAACAAAATTTATTTTGCTTTAGATGAAGAAAAATAAAAGGCAGGCTAAGCAATCCTAGTCTGAGACAAACCAATAGCAAAATGAGGCTTAGTTAATTAAAAGAGATAAAGTGAAACTGCATGTTAATGAAAGCTAAAATAAACAATGAATTAATATCAATATTAAACATAAAGGCATCATATGCCATAGAAAAGAAAATTAATCGAGTTTCATAGAGAAACAGTAAACCTATAGTGTAAATATCATTATTTTATCTTCTCAGATCTAGATATCTAAATAAAAAAATTTTAAACAATATAAAAGATTACAGAATTTTAGAAAACTTAATTTTGATAGATTTCTGGAATAGGAATGAAAAAAAATATGCCACTCATCAGTGCATAAAACCTACACACACACACACACACAAATTATTGTATTATGACATAAAAACCTTGAAAAGAAATGCAAAAAAGCAGAAATTTTAAGTGTATATTTTACAGATCATAATGAAATGAAATACACTCAATAAAGGACCTTTAAGGCAAGAATTAGAAATCAGCTGGAGAATAAATAACTCAACCTACACAATAGATAAGTCAATGAACAAATAATAAAAGCAAATAGTGATTTCATTAAATATAATGACAACAAAAAGACACATATCAAAACTGCAATCAAAGCACTTTTTAGAGCTAAGTTCTTTGTCATTCTTATTAACAAGATAATTATTAAAAGCAGATCACTGAATTGGGTATTCAACTTAAAAAATTCCACAGAAACCTAACAAATTTAAAAACTCCCATTTAAATACCAAAAAAGAGGGAAAAAAATTCAATCAGAAGAACTTGACAAAATTGAAAATTATAATATCTAAACACTTAAGTTAATAAAACTGAACTGATTTTAAAAATAACAAAACTGATAAACCATTAGATAACTTGATTAAAAAAAACTGTCAATATCAAAAAACGAAAAAGGTCCATTTATAACCAATGAAAAATATAAGTAAAAAGAAATGACTAAAAAGTCATTTTGTTAAACCATATGTTGATAAAATTGGTATTTTAAATATGAAATGAATAATTATACATACATAACATGTTCAGGTTAACTGAACAGAAAGAGCTTTTAAATAATTCAAATCTAGAAAAAGAAATTTAATAAACCTTGGATAGACTTCCAAAGAAAAAACTTTAGGACCTAATGGATTTACAACTGAATTCTACCAAATATTTAAAAAAATAATTCCATTATTACATAACTATTTGGAAAAAAAATAGCAAAAGAATGGATTATATCAAATTTCTTTTATGATATAAATATGATCTTAATATCTAAAGGAGAGTCAAACAGAAAGAAAATCATAGACCAAATTTATAACAAATATTGATGCAAATATTTAAAATAAAACATTATAGATAGAAGATTAGCAAAAACAAAGACAAATCACTTAAGAGAAAATATACAGGATTCAAACATACAAATGATTTTAGAGATCATCTAAATCACTTTTTATAGAGGAGTACTCTTGAATCTAAGAAGTTAAATGACTTCAGGGGAAACGGTAAAATTATAATGGAGAAATCATTACTTTATTTCTCAGATCTAGATATCTAAATAATTTTTTTTAAAAAGAAATTAATTAGAGCCTTTTCTATTCTAATAAGACTAAAGAAACTAATGCCACCAGAAGTTTGAAAAGAAAAGCGACAATGCTGGAATAGTTTTAAGTCTACCCTCATATATCTTCTTAGGGCAAAACTTAACCCAAACTACATAACACTTGCTCTGAGTTTCTTTCAAAAATCATATCTGGAATATTTGACTAAACTTATGTTCTCTAATCAATATAGAATAGATCTCTACCAAATGAAATAAAGAAGCAGGTCATTAGTTTATATTTATTTCACTGTAACTCAATCCAACAAGCATGCTTTAAAAACATCTACTATGAGGAAGGCACAAAGGAGAATCAAACAAAACAAAAAAAAAACAAAAAGCAAACAAACAAAAAAGAGCCTACTCCTGGTTCTAGGGGAAGCATGTCTCATATCTTGAATAGAAAATCTAAGAAAATATACAATAGAGGCAAAATGTCAAGAATTATGGCAGAATTAAAAAATAAATTTCACAAGTATATGATGAAACTGGTCAGTAATTTGTGTGAAAAAATTTGGAGGTAGAGGATTAGTGGCCAACAAGTTCAATATACTGGGCACTGGAAGACTAGTAAATAATGACATTTTTAAATCCTCTTATTGTATTACCTTGATATGCCTTTGAGAAATCTATGAATACTATCAAAATCATTTTGTATTATCATCTATAAATACTTAACATTAAATTTAATTCACCAATAAAGTTTTTTTAAAGGACTTAGGACTTTTGCACCAATTTTTGCAAAGGTCTTTGAAGACTAAGCAGCTTTCCCAGAAGATAAGTATTTATTACTTCAACATAATACAAAATGAAGAATAGAAGCTTACATTGGAATTAATCATCTTCTACACCACAGAACTAAAGTAATTACCTTATTAGAGATTAAGATAATAACATACAAGTCATTGATTTAAATTGGATACAGGTGGCTAGCCAGCACTGGTTACTGAACACTAAAGCTATGGTAAAAGAATTTTTAAGCTAACTAAGTATAACATCTGGTTGAAGCATGTCTGTTCCTTTTTTTTCTTTTATTTAATAAATATTGCATGGGATGAAGGAATGCTAAGGCCAAATGCTCTAATACAGATGTAGAACATATGCATTTGTATTAGCTGGAATCAAGATTACAGACTTCTATACACTGTTGAAGATGGCAGTTGAAACCTTCCATTTTAATTAACACATGATCCAGAGACACTATCTCATTGGGATTAGTTGATTAATAGCTAAAATATGTCTGCTTAAGTTTGCAATGTGAAAGGACCTAGAGGAGCCTAGGTCTCCCATAAATATACCAGCAAAGGTCCAAAAAGGCCCTAGAGAAAATAAAAAAGATCAAAGAGGCATGAGTAAAATCCTCCATTCAGAAAAAAAAACTGCCCAAATAGCAGAAATCCTGTGAGCACTTTGGTGGGAGGACAAGCTAGAAGAGATAAAAGCCAGAGAAAAGTTACCAATAATTACTTAACTGCCAAATAATAAGGCTTTTTCTTAATCCTCATCCTCATTTCTGCAGCCTGTGAACTGTCAACAAGTCAGGGTGTTCTAATAAACATTTAATTATCAGCGCTCTGAAAAGTAGGGCATACTTTTAATAGGCATTATTAACATTTTCATTATTAGCTTCCTAAGCTTAGATAATTAGCAAAACAATAAATTAAGCCCTTATTTATGGCCTTTGCTATTTAAGTGATCACACTCAAAATTTAACAATCTCAAGACTATCTCAGCAGACCTTCAAAGCCTCTTTTTCTGGATACTCTCTCCTTATGAAATGATTGGTTTGAAGTGTTTTTTGATTTAGGTTTTTTTGTTTTTTTTTTTTGTTCTCTGGTAAAAATACCTGTTTGGCCACTTCTCAGTATCCTTTATAGAATCTTCAATAAGATCTTACTCAGTGTTTCCCCATAACTCTGTCTTTTGGCCTTTTTTTTTCTCGCTCTAATAATGATTTAGTGATCTCAGCTTCCAGTTTAATTTCTATGAAGATAATTCCCAGATATACATACATACATATATATATATACACACATACATATAGATGGTAATTTATATTACACTACATCACATATTATATTATACTATATTATATAACAACATGTTTTGCTATTTCTGGGCTCTCACTCCAGACTAGCATTACCAACTGCCTCTTGCACATCTTAAATTGGATGTTCCATAGGTGCAAACTCAACAGGTGCAAAGCTGAATTCATTATCTTTTCCCCCTAAGTCCTCTATTCCTACCAATTTTCTTAATACTGTTTGTTGAGGCATACTTTCAGTCAGAAGCTCACAGCCTCTATGTCATCCTGAACTCACTCATGCTCACCTCGTATCTCCAATCTTGTCAGAGTTTGTTGTTTAGGACTTCACAACATTTCTCATTTTTATGTCTCTTTCCCTCTACTCACACAAAACAGCCACCACTCTTCAGGCCCTATTCACTTCTTGACTGGATTACTACAAAACATTCTAGTTGGTTTTTACATCTCATATCTTTTCCTACTCTGCTGTCTTGTCATTTTCCTATTCTATAAGCTCCACTGGCTCCCTATTATTTACAAGATCAAATATAAAACCTAACTTGTTAGGCATTTGAAGACCTTTGTAACCTGGTTCTTTCCTACTTCTTTGTATTCTAGTATGCTTTATCCTATAATCTTCCTTACTTTCCTACTCCCTACATACATACATACTCTTCAATTCTTATGTGGTGACCTACTTGCTTGCTCACACATAACACTCCAAAATATCCATGAAGCTAAATGGATAAATAAACTTGAAGACGGGATTTTGAGATCAATAAACTGTTAGTTAATTTGATTTTAAAAAATAAGACAGAGAAGAAAGCCTTAATATCAAAGTCAAAAATAAAAAGGGAGATCTAGTAATAAACGCAGAAAAAACAAAATCATGAGAAATTAAAGTCTCTGGTTATATGTCTCCCATAATGAATAGATGGAAGGCATTTTATACTTATAAAATATTTAAATTAACCAAACATTGAATAAGAATCAAAACAACTAGATCTTATAAAGAGAAATTGGGCAAATAATAATGTTATCCCAATGGAAAAAACCTCTAGGACAAGAAATAATTAAATGTAAATTTAATCAAATATTCAAAGAGCAAATAATTCCTAAGCATATAAATTGTTCCTTGTCTTCATAAAAAATAAAGGCACTTTAAGAAACTCCTAGAAACAAATAACTAAAAAACCAAAGTATTTACACTTATAGACAAAAAACTTTCAAGAAAATCTAGTGCCTATATATGTTAAAAATTCTAAAAAAAGTTCTAGAATATAAAGACTATTATACACAAAGTATCTTTTCAAAACCACTGATTAGAATTATTTCTAACAATGGAATCTTTCCATTGTTAAATAATATAGCCAGTGACAAAGCATTTATTTCATGATTTCCACTACTATTTAATATAGTCGTAGCTATGTTAGCAACAGCAATGAGATAAAAAATTGAGGAAATAAAAATAGAAAAAAAGAGGAGAAACCGAAAAAAGCCTAATTTTTTTCCCCCAATTGGGGTTAAGTGACTTGTCCAGCATGATACAGCTAGGAAGAATACTTTGAACTCAGGTTCTCTTGACTTCAGAGTTGGTACTCTCTACTGAGCCACCTAGCTGCCCCCAAAGCCCAGATAAAAGCAACTAAGAGCTTTAAAAATAGTAAACATTTTCAAAAATAAGTTTTTTCTATATACCATCCTAGCTGAAGAGAAAAGAAATTTTATTAAAGATAACAACAAAATACACAAAATTATCTTGGAATTAGCTTTCTAAGATTCATGCAGAATTTATACAAAACAACTATGCAACGTTAATGAAAATTAAAAGATTAAAATATCATGTTCTTGGATAAGTAGTTTTTGTGTTATGATGATTAAATCACCAAAAGAATACTATAATAGAATCAGGAGAAAAATAACAAATTCATGTTTTAAAATTAAAGTCCAAGCACATAAGGAGATGTAATAGAGGAAAAAGTGGAAAACATGTGAGCTTGTTGTTGCTAGTAGATCTCAAACAATATGGTAAAAATATTAACTTTTAAAGTCATTTGGTATAGAGTAAAAATTGGAAAAGTATATTGAAAGTCAGGGAGTCAACAGGCATTTATTAAGTAACTACTATGTTCCAGGCTTTCAAAGCCCTTCATCACATCACTTCCATACCTTTCCATTCTTCTCAAATTTTACATTCTATACCATTTACTCTTTGATCCATTAACACTGGATCCTTTGCTATTCCCAGAAGAAAACACTCATCTACAAGCATTTTTTATTGGATGTCCCTAAGTCATGAAATTTTCTACCTCCTTATCTTCACCTACTAGTTTCCTTCAAGTCCCAGCTAAAATTCCATCTTCAACCTAAAAGCCTTACCTAATCCTTCTTAATTCTAGTTCCTTTTTTCTGTTGATTATTTCTATTTACTCTGTATATCATTTCTCCATTGTTTCTATGTTGTCTTTCCCATTACATTTTGAGCTTCCTGAGGACAGCTAGTGTCACTTCTTTATATTCCCAATGTTTAGCATAGTACTGGCACATAGTAGGCACTCAATAAATCTCAATCAGCTAGTTATGGTATAATTATTAAAGTAATGGATGATTATAGTACTTTAACAAATAGGAAATGGAAAGAATCAGTACTCATCATTATACATTTATGTAGCACTTTAATTCCCCTGTGTGTTACTTATTTTCCCAAAGATTCAGTTATAGAATTTGAGAAATGGAAGGGACCTTCCCCTCATCAGCCATCTATCCTTAAACCATTCACAAAAGGAATCATTACAAACTTTTCAATAACTAGTCCAATCTCTGCTTTTAGGCCTCCAACAAGGGGAAATCTACAACCTCTTGAGGCAGCCTATTCCACTTTCTGGACAGCTCTAATTGTTAAGAAGTTTCCCCAGACATTAAACCCAAAGTGGCCTCTAGGGTCAAACAAAATATTTGAAATTAGTCTTTCAATCAAAACTAGGGCTGGCTGCCTCTCAAGAGTCACAAAACCACTCAATAGGCTAGGAATTGTATTTCTTCCTGGATTTGGAAGTGATGAAACACTCTAGGGAATCATAGGGAAAAGTTTTCCCCTGCAGGGGCTGTTTTTAAATCTCTTGGAATGGCATAGAATTGGAAATGTGAGGGAGGAGGAGATGTGTGCAGAAGAGGGTGATGGGGGCAGAATGGCCTCAGTAGCAAAGTGAAGATGCTACTAAGTAGCTAGAATCTTGTCCTATCCTTTGGGCTAGTTGCTAAACTGGTAAAGAAAACCCAGAAAGGAGGTTAAGGACTACAGTAAAGCAGCTGGACTGATGGGGAATGACTAATCTCATTCTGCCCCCCACCCCCGCATTTTATTGCTGCCTATAAACAATCGATATAGTTTGCTTTGATTTTTTTTTTTTTTTGTATTTTAATGATGGTCCTAAATAAAGATCATTTTTATTGTGTCCTTTTTTATTCTAGAGAAGGGGAAAGGGAATGGTAGTAGAGAGGAGTAGCAATGAATAATGGCGCTGTACCAGGTTCAGACTGCTGGCAGCTTTGGAAAACCAATAGCTTTGCATAAGAGATTTGCGTAATTTTTTTAAATTTTATTAAAAATTTGTATTATTAAACTTTTTAACTTTGCAGTGAAGGGAAGCCATGTGTAACTGGTACATTTGCCCTAGACTAAAACCTTCCTGAGTGAATCTCATCTCTAAGCAGGCAAGCCATTCTATACCACAGGCTTTGGGTTCTTCATCATTGTGCTCCCATGAGGAAAGGTACCAGAATCCAGCTGAAAATTCTTTACTCCAGTTTCTCCAAGATCCTCTTATTATATCTCCAGGAAGAAAGCTCCTCAGTCTGTCCATGAGGGGAGAGGCCATTAGAGATTTTTTTTTTTTCTCAGTCAGGTCTTTGCTATACAAATATGAAAAAGACAATGTCCTGAAGACATGCCCTTGGTTAATGGTATGAGATCAATATGCAAAAAAACCCATAAAACATGACATGAGAATAATATGGGTTGTTATTTTAAATGTTATTATTTTTTAAGACTGCAATCTAGGGGCAAGTAAATGGCACAGAAGATAAGAATACTGACTTTAGAGTCAGCAGGACCTGAGTTCATATCTGACCATAGAGGCTTAATATTTCTTAGCTATGTGACCCTGAGCAAGTCATTTAACCCCAACTGCCTCACCAAAAAAAAGGACTGTTATCTAATTTGTTCCCAAAATGTTGTTTCTAGAGTCATTTATAATTTATTCAACTTTAATCCATGAGACAAGTATTTTTTCACTCATTTGCACTGTGAATTTATTATAATTTCTGGAATAATTCTAGAATCTCAAGTTCTGTGATGATGGTATGGCTACATTAAAGGTCCTGACTCTATTTTAAAATTACTAATTACAATATAGCTATGGTCAACTAAAACCACCTTTAAGCAAAGTACCATATGCTAGAGTAGCCTAAAAATCATGCATAACTGACATAATACTGAGAAAGCTCACACCATGTTCACAGATTAAAGAATATAACAAACATACATAAAGAGGACTATATTTTATAATCAAAATAAAGGTACACTAGAAAAGTGGAAGCTCTAATTGTATTACTAACTGAGCACTTTGCAAGATGAGTTGGATGACTATAAGTTCTCTAGATACTTTCAGTTAAAAAAGATTCTTTGACTCACCCAACTTCCTGAATTTAACAAAATAACCCACTAGCACTGAAACACACATACAAATGCACATGCTTGCCCGCACACACACATGGTAATTGAGGAAAATCTTTTTCTGCCCCAGGTAATGCAAGCCAAAGGGCAACTATCAGGGAGGCCTGATGAATACTTCTTAGGATGCTTTAAGTTGAGGCATTTCTTACTCTTCTTAAAAATAGCTCAGAGATGATTAGGAGAAAAGACAAAGAACCTGTATGTTTTAAAATTTTTTCTAACAGCTTTCTTTGTGTTGGCAAAGAAATCAATTGGAGAATGGCTGAACAAATTGTGGTATATATGACTGTGATAGAATACTACTGTGCTCTAAAAAATGTTGAGTTCAGTGATCTTAGAAAAACATGGAAAAATTTGCATGAAAAAAATGAAGAGTGAAATGAACAGAACCAAAAGAACACTGTATACAGTAACAGCAATATTATTTTAAAAAATGACTGAGCAAATGTTATTTTGTACTATAAATATCCAAATTAACTATAAAAGATATATAGAGATGCTATCTGCATCCAGAGAAAGAACTATGTATAGGTTAATTTTACATATATAAGTGTATGCACACACAAGTGCACATACATACACCTATTTATGTAATGTTACCCATCTAGAGTCTAGGGAGGGGTGAAGGAAAAGAAAGAAAACAAAAGGAGAAAAAAAGCCATTTTCATGATAATTTTGTTGTATAGTTAAAAGAAATAGTAAGTTATACTCAATAGATTTGCAGTTTCAGGTACAATCATCTTTTTTATTTTACAATATTATGGAAATGCTTTTATGCCATAATTTTTTTATTCCATAAAAATGAATTTATGTAAAAATAAAAAGAAAATAATCTCTCACTAGAAACAAGATTTAAAGTTCTCTAAGAATGGCTAGTATTTGTTCCTTTTTTTCAACTAATAAAAGTAAACATCTTATTTGCCCTTATTTTTTCTGAGGGTTCAGTGGACAGAGGGTCCTCACATGACTAGGATGTTTGGAATCTCTGCAAAAAGGGGTTCCCAGCGTGGCCCTTTTATAATAGGCCTCCCTCTATAAGGGAGATATATTCCTCCCTTCCCATTTTTACTCTATTCAATAAATAAATTCACAAGGCAGATTTTTCTTCTAGATAAATTTTTAAAATCTAGTATTGCCAGGAATGATTAATTAACTGAATAAAAAATTAATGATGGAACCACTATTTTAGGTTATTTATATATGACAATGGTCAGATTTGGAGATTTTCTGTTAATTTCAAACATTATTTCTTTTTAAAATCTACCCTTATAGCATTGTGAATTGGTCGAATCATTGTGACAGATTATATTATAGTTATGGTTAATTATGGTTGAAGAGTTTTGTTTTTCCTCCCTACATATTTAAGTTTTTTGTACTGAATTTGAAAAAAGCTGAACAATCAAATGGAAAATGAATACTAAGGTTATGGGATTGACATGATAGTGGAATACTTATTCTCCACCAACCTCTCCAACATTGTTGTTCAGTTGTTTTCATCATGCCTGACTCTTTATGATCTCATTTTGAAATTTTCTTGTTAAAGATACTGGAGTAATTTGACATTTCCTTCTTCAGTTAATTTTCAGATGAGAAAACTGAGGCAAGCTGCGTTAAATGACTTGCTCCAGGTTACACAACTAGGCTATTAAGTGTCTGAGGTAAAATTTGAACTCACAAGGATGAGAGATCTCCTGACTTCAGGCCCAATACTCTATGCATTGAGTCTTCTAGCTGCCTCTCTAACCTAAAAACCTTTTAAGAAACAAAAAAGATAAGCCAATGGGAATAAAAACTAAAAGATGAAAGAGAAAAAATAAATTGAAAGAAATATAAAAAAAGAAAAAAGAAAAAGCACCACATATTCCCAGCTCCCAGACAAAGACAAATGTAAAAATGACTGAAAATTTAAAGATAATATTATGCATTGAAAATATTATATGAGAAGGAAAATACAACAAATTTCCCCTCTGAAAATATTTCTTCAGACTGCCTAGTGATAACAGAAAAAATAGTAAAATTTGTTCAAAAGAAATAAAACACATAGAGATATCAGGGATGAGACTAAATTAGAAATCTTAGATCTGACAGCTGAATTCAGGATAAACAACAGGATACATAGAAATGACTAAAGAAGAATATGAAAAACAAAAAATTCCAAATTCCAAAGGAAAAAAGGCTCTGAAAGAATCACAGATATGAAAATTAAGATATAAAAGTTGAAGAAAATTGAATAGAAAAGGAAAATAAAGTTAACATTAAAATAACACTAAATAAAAACAACTGTCCTTGAAGACAGGATATACAGTAATTTTAAGGAGTGAAGGTCTTCCAAAAAAACATGAAATTTTTTAAAGATATCATTTTAAAAGATAACTTTTTAAAGATAGTGCAGGAAACCCTCTTTGTAGTGGCCAGAAACTAAAAATTGAGTGGATGCCTATCAATTGGAGAAT
The DNA here is from genome assembly GCF_902635505.1 of Sarcophilus harrisii. Classification (NCBI taxonomy): domain Eukaryota; kingdom Metazoa; phylum Chordata; class Mammalia; order Dasyuromorphia; family Dasyuridae; genus Sarcophilus; species Sarcophilus harrisii. The sequence continues at coordinate 153,244,534 of NC_045431.1, forward strand.
GGCTGAATATATTGTGGTATATGAATATTATGGAATATTATTGTTCGGTAAGAAATGACCAGCAAGATGATTTCAGAAAGTCCTGGAGGGACTTAGATGAACTGATGCTGAGTGAAATGAGTAGGACCAGGAGATCATTACATACTTCAACAACAATACTATATGATGATCAATTCTGATGGACGTGGCCATCTCCAGCAATGAGATGAACCAAATTAGTTCCAATAGAGCAGTAATGAACTGAACCAGCTATACCCAGGGAAAGAAGTCTGGGAGATGACTATGAACCACTACATAGAATTCCCAATCCCTCTATTTTTGTCTGCCTGCATTTTTGATTTCCTTCACAGGCTAACTGTACACTATTTCAAAGTCCAATTTTTCTTGTACAGCAAATTAACTGTTTGGACATGTATACATATATTATATTTAATTTATACTTTAACATATTTAACATGTATTGGTCAACCTGCCATCTGGGGGAAGGGGTGGGAGGAAGGAGGGAAAAAGTTGGAACAAAAGGATTTGCAGCTATCAGTGCTGAAAAAATTACCTATGCATATATCTTGTAAATAAAAAGCTATAATTAAAAGAAAAAGATACTAAAGGAAATGATATAATTGTCCAAAACTTCTGAATACAGATAATGAGATATTAATTCATTGAAATCACAGATCACTACTAGAGAAACTCACCAAGAGAAAACAGTTAATCACAGTGTACTTTCTTGACAGATTATATTGTGATAGAAACAATGGAATGTGTCCTTAGTATGTAGCCTTTTCAACATCCTGTATTGAGGGACAAACTAAGATATAGTGTATGACAGCTAAATTTCACAATTTCATCAACAAGACTTCAGTTATGAAGAAATGTCCAGCGAAATGATACGTACATATTCAGCATCCATTAGAAGTCACAAAGGGAAGTGAACAGGATTTCTAAAAAAGCAATGGGACTCAAGTAGCAACCCAAATTAAAATATCCTACAAAGTTCAAACTTAATCATGAAGGAAAAAACGATGTGAGAAAGATTCCTTTCTAGATCCCCATCCCCTCATAGTTAATAATGTAAATTACCCTTTAACTCACAAATCCTGGTCCCTTTGAATTCCAATAGAAGATCCTGACCTGTTCCAGCCCCAATCTGGATCTGAGCCAATTTTGGGGCTACACCCCAAAGCCCCTCAAGCTAAGTCTCCTATTATAAAAGGGAACCCCTCTTTGCAGAGATTCCAAACATCCTAGTCATCATGTGAGGACCCTCTGTCCACTGGGCCCTCTGTCCACTGGACCCTCTGTCCAGTGCCCTCCTTATCTCTACCTTCACCTATCTCCTTACTTCCAAACCTAATAATAAACCTCTTTTATCAATCTAGCTCTCGGGTTAATAAATGCTTTTATTGAGGACTCGCACCACTACTAGACCTCATTTACCTCCATATCCTTGCACCGAATCCAAGGGGGTTGCAAGGGAGCTCTGTTTGACATCCTGTACCCCAAACCTGCCACTAGACCTCAACTAAACCATAATTTCACTTAGGTACCCCAAATCTAGACCTCAACAAAAATAGTTAGGAAAAAAAAAAAAAGCAGAGGCATTTGTGGTATTCCCCAAGCATGCACAAAGAGAAATATACACACACACACACCAATCCACACCCACACTGGGAGGGAGAGAGAGAGAGAATGTTGGACATTCAATGGAAAACATTTCAAATAAAAGAAATACAAAACAGCTAAATAGCCTTTGCTCAATAATCACACTTAACAGAATCAGTTCCCTAATATTTATAGTCTATGGCAACAAAAGAAAAAAAATATAGTTAAAGTTAAAGAAAGTTAAACTATATTATTATTCTGTGGAGTAAATTCTATTCTCTATCTTAGGGATTCATGCCAGAGAATACTGCGCATAGAAAGGATAATACTAAGACAGTTTCAAGATTCAGGAGGTAGAGTGTTCTAAAAGATATGGCTTGCTGATACTTTTAAGGGCAAGCAGAAAAAGTAATTTCAAGAAGCAAACAGGCTCACCACACCTCTACACACAGAATGTACTTGCATGCTCTAAGAACTAGGAAACCTAGAGACCACTAAAGGAGAGAACAGAATTCAGAACAGACCAGGAAGGAATAGAAACAAGGAAGAGAGCAAAAGAACTTATAACTAAAAACTTAAGAATTATTAGATGATGATAACAGTGGGGGTTGTGATGATATTGTTTAGAGGAAGGGGAATGATGTTGAATCACACACCAATCTCAACAGGAAAAGGGAAGAGAGATTGGATAGAAACAGACTATTTTCTGAGCTGTTGTGAGGAACTAACAAGAGACTAAGTAAAAGGAGGGAGTGAACCCAGTCAGTACAGTTTTATGATTTCCTCCAGCTCCTTTCAGTGGTGAGTGAAGAGGAACAAATGAAGTAAATGGCGTGATTAATCCAGGGTTGGTATTAGCAATGTGTGATCAGTAATAGGCCAACAAATCAAGGAATTTTATTACCTATAGAGTAGAACTGATTCTTCAAGAGGTCAAGGCAAGAGAGCCCTCCTTTCCTTACAGCAAGGTAGGAGTGATGACAAGGAAAAAAGAATAAAGGGAGGGGTAGTAGGAACAAAGGTCACAATAAGGACAAAGAACAAGGAAAAAGAATGAATGATAAAAGGTTATCAGATAAAGGGATTCTGGAGTTTGTAAACATGAAAGTGGAGTTTTTGTGAGTGACAGCAAGATCAAGATATGGCCATTTTCGTGTGTCATAAACATTGTGTTTGACAAAATTATTTTGTCATATGTAACTAAAAAGATATAAAGGTAGAGTGGAGGAGTTTGGTTATGTAACTGTGACTAAGTGTAACCCAACAAAGAAAAGAGAATGGTGTCCTAAGAAAGGTCCTGTGATGGAGGAAGACTTCAGAAGATGAGAGTCAAAGGATGAATGAATGTTTGAATGTCAGAATAAATATCTTTCTAGTTCTCTAGACATGTAAAGAAACCAGTCTTCCACTAAACTTCCAACTTCTGAAATCCATGTCCCTAGTGATTACTAAGAAAGAATTTCTCTGGTTAAACTGTTCCTTCTTTGGTCAAGCTGAAATTTCATCTCCCTCCCAAAGAGCTCATTTACCCTCATGTATTCTTTTGTTGGCTCCAATCTGTGTAACTTCTCCAATTTCTTTTTGTTGTTTGCTTTGATAAACTGGCTTGTTTGTAATCCCAACATTTCTGTCCTTGTCCGTGTGTGTATCAATTCTTTGATAGGAATGAGCAAAGCTGGCAAAGAAAATGTTGCCTTACCTTTCAGGGTAAGCAGGTAAAGTGGCCTTTATTTGGAACCTCTAAATAACGGCAATGTATTTAACTACCTAGAGATATTTGAAATTTGGTAGGTACAGTTCTAGCCCAACATATCCCTGGAGATAGGAAAGTGAATATTTGAGTGTTTAGGTCCCCATCTTGCTCCCCATAAAGAAAGAAATCATAGTCTTCTGGGAGATGAAGAAGACCAGGTCCTCAGTAAGATACGTACCACAAGTAAGCCAACAATATGTATATTAAGTGGTTATCTACCTGTAGTACCTGAGGAACTGAGAACATTGAATATCTATGTTGGAGTTTCTGGGATGAGGGCAACAGTTGAGATAGAAGGATTGGATAAATTCATTAAGAAATAAAGAAGAATGTTCTGAAAGCCATCAGGACCTGGACTGGTGATGCATTCTCATAGTATGAGAGCCTACAGAGGAGGCTGCTGAGTTGATAGTAGTGAAGAGTGGGCCTGAATATGGCAATGATGAATCAGAAGTATTCCAATTCCACCATCACAGCCAGTGAAGGAAGGTTGGGATCAGGCATGATTTTTCACATGCCTGTACAATAGCCAGCACAATAAATAGTTTTGAGGGAAATGAAGGGTATCAGATTTCAATGATGGCCAAATTATGGAAAGAACAGGAAAGGAAAAGATTAATGATGAAGAGAAGTATATTAATTAAAGAGCAAGCATCCCAGAGGACAAGGTAGAAGAGGTAAACATATTTGGAAGAGGACACTGGAGAAACAGGGTTCAGTTGGATAGAAATAAGTGGTCAATTGCATGTGGGGAACTGGATTTGTACATCAGTAGACAGGAGGTTGGAATTTCCAGGATGGGGCCAAGTAGGGGAGTTTGCTTACTATGTGTGAGTCAAAATAAAGGATTAGTGTTTGGAGAAATTAGATTGTTCTAGGTCTTCTGTGATTTAGCCTCATGATAGATGGCGATTTCTGGTGCTGTGAGAGCCCATCTCACAGTAGGCAGGTGTAGATGGAGACATGGAAGCCCCGAGTGGAGGTGGCGCCAGGTGACAGAAGAAATCTTATCCACCGAAGACAGTCCTCTATTAGTAACAGTCCTGGGGTAAGAATCCAAAGAAGCCATCAACAACTTTCTGGCATACAGCTTTGCGCTAGATATAGTCCAGGGACAGAATCCTACAGAAGGCAGCAGGTGGCACGTATCAATAATTCTAGCCTGAAAGTTGAGATTTCAGATTTAATTTCATTCATACTATCTTCTAAGAGATAATGGAATCTCAGTGGAAACTCCAACACACTTTCTAGTTTTGTTTGTTTGTTTGTTTTGTTTTTTTTAAGGCCCCACACGGAGGAGGTGGCAAAATCAAAACTAGACTAACCCTCCCCCAATTATTTAATATTGAAAAGGAAAAAAATAAGGAATATTTTAGTTTTATTTCAGATAAGAAACCTAAGTAAGACATGCATACATTGCTTGAGATTTCATTTAAGGAAATGCAGGAAAGAAGATAACAAGTCTAACTGCATCTCCCTATATTTAAAATTTAAAAAAAAAATTAAAAGATTATGACAATTTAGTAAATTTATCCAGAACACCATGACCACTAAATGAAAAATCATTGTTTAAACAATCCATTGAAATAATATTTACTAAAATTTAAAAAAAAAAAGCGTAAGCTAGAAAAACACAGTAGCAACTTTCTTATTTCAAAGGAAAAACAGCAAATCATCATGCTGATCATTTTAAGGAAGAAGTATATAATTAAGGCAAACGTTATTCATCCTCACAAAAGTTGCAAGAAAAACAGAAATAGGAGAAAAATAAATATGTTTCCTAGGGATAGCAGATGCATTACTTAATACGTGTTCATTAAACGAATGTTCCTTTCCTGTGCCTTTCCAACTGTTTTTATTTTTGACATGATGAAAATGTGAACCACCCCAAGCTCATGAGAAATAGTTTCAGGATTCTACGCGGCCTTAATGGGTCGGGCCTGGATAGTAACCTGGGACTTCCGAAACCACCAAGATCTAGCACACCACCGCGAGGAGGCGTTCAATCGCCCACTAGGAGGAAGGCAGTTTGGGCCTAGGAAAACGTATTCTATTTGGAGCCATAGGGCCTGGGTTCGGATCCGGGTTCTGCCATTTTTACTGCCTCTGTTTTTCTACTTTGGGCGGGTCGTTTTTTTCCTCTCTCATTCATTTTTTTTTCTGTAAAATAAGGAGGGCGGCTCCCAAGGCCCCCCAGAGGTTCTAGCGCTAGTCTGCAGCGTAAGGAGCTGTCCAAAAGCGGAACGGGCTGCGATCTGCACTCGCACCTCCCCCCCCCTCCCCCCGCAGCCCCCGGGCCAGGGTCAGTCAGGGTCAGCGCTGGGGACTTTGGTTCTTACTTCTTGGTCTTCTTGGGGTCCGAAGTCCGGGCCAAGCTGAGCAGGGGCCTGGTGCTGGGCGTGGGCGAGCGCCTCCGACGACCCGTGGCCACCGAAGCTCCCCGACGGCGCCTGGGCCGGGGCCGAGGGGATGGCGAGCGCCGTTTGCTGGGGTGCCGAGAGCGGCGGCGCTGCGTCGGGGAGCCCCTCTTGACCTTCGGCGGCGCGGACGGCGCCCGCCGACGGGACGGCAGGGCTGAGGAGCAGCAGCAAGCGCGGCGGCGAGGCGAGGCCTTCCGCCGGGGCGTCCCAGAGTATGGCGACTCCGAAGGTCGGCGCGGAGAGGCGTGCGACAGCAGCTTCTTGCCCCCAGGGGAAGACGAGCGCCGCCTCCGGGGACCCTGCGGGGTGCGTCGCCGCCGGGTCGCGGGCGAGTGCTGCCGAGGCCGCGGAGGTTGCAAGGACGGCGGCAGTGACGACGTCAGCGACTGTGGCAGCGACGGTGGCGGGCGGCGGCGCCTCGACAGGGCCCGGGGGCTGCGGGGACTGCGGCGGCGGCGGCGGCGGGGCCTCGGGCTCGGGGGCGGGGAGAGGTGGAGTTCTCCCCAGCCTACGTGGAGGGGGCACTTCTTGCTGGACCGGTGGCGCTCCGTGATGCTCCCGGGTGGTGGGGCTGCGCCGCGCAGCGTTCCGCTCCGTGTGGCCGGCCCGCTGTCGGCGTCGGGTGGCAGTGGTGGCGGCGGTGGCTGCGGCGGTGGTGGTGGTGGTGGTGGTGGAGTAGGTGGTGTAGTCGGTGATGGTGGTGTACTCGACGACGCTGCCGGCGAGGGGCCGTTGCGCGCCTTGGAGCTTTCGGGCCGTCCGCCTTCGGAGGGGGTTGGGGGTGGGGGGCACGAGCCATGTCGCCCTCATCAGCGCGTAGCCTTCGCCTTGCCCTGGTCTCAGCTCCAGGGCCCCTGAACCTCCTCCTGCACCCGAGGCTGCGCTGGAAGAAACGGAGGCAGCAGCTCGCCCGAGGCATGGGGGAGGGGAAGAGAGAGTTGCGTTTGTAGTGGGCAGACGGAGGAGGGTGGCCGGGCCCTGGCCAGAGAGAACTTGCCCTAAATGACCCAAGTCTGGAGATCGTTTAGGGGAAGAGGAGGAGGAGTCTCGCGGGCTTGCGGCCGTTTGGTCTGATTTCCTTGGGGGACGCACGGAAAACACACCTGGACACTGATTGGGACCGGTAATAATACACAGCTCTGCAGGCATGAGGCCGTCCAGCCTCGGCCAGTTGTTTTTTTTTTTACCGATGGGGATCAGTTCCAGAGAGCCCGGGTCAGCCAGGTAGTTTGCATTGGAGGCAGCATGTGAACTCAAGGCTTGTGACTCCAGAGCCATTGTTCTTTCCTTGGTACCACTCTTGAGCCCCTTTTAAATCCACAATTGTAACCATCTCATGGGTTCTAGTTAACATCAAGGAAACCTGTCGTAGTGGGACAAAGGGAATTGATGGGGGGAAATCATGCTAAGTGTATTGATGGATTCATGAACTTAATGGCAAGTGCATCAATCTAACTCCCCTCCCCCGTCCCAAACTATATGGAATCATACAATGCTAGAGCTAAAAGCTAAGTTCTCTAGTCAGGACAGGCTCATGTTACAGATAAGCCAACAGGCAGACACGGTTAAATGATTTGCCAGGAGCACACAACAAGTATGTGAGTTGCAGATTTGAACTGATTTCTTCCTATCTACAGGCATGGTGATTTATTGTGCCACCTAGCTGCCCAAGCAGGCTTTAGGAAGTTGGAATTGCTTGGACCAGAGACCCTACAACAGCAAGCAATATTGCTATTATATATAGTCTGTTGCAGGGTTTCTACTTCAAGTATTTATAGCACTTTAAGGTTTGTTCTCCATTTTACACATGAGGAAAGGAAGGCAGATTAAGTGACTTCCCCAGTGTCATGGCCGCTGAACTTTGGAGGCTGGATTCACATTCAGGTCTTCTTGCCTCTACTTTTAAAGAAAGGTTTAAAATAGGTTCCACTTTTAAGGAGCTCACACACTGCTTGGTGTGGGAATGAAGGGATGGGAAATAGAGAAATACAAGTAAATAAATGTAAAGGGGATAATGAAGAGAGCACTAATAGGAAGTGGGCTTGTGGAAATCTTTATTTGCCAATTGTTAAAATTTCCATTCTTAAGCATTTACATCAGCAGAAGCGGACAAATGAAACAAATTGAGGCTTGATTTTTTATTTGTTGGTTAAGAGTCTCCTTGGAGAAAATATTAATAGTGAAAATAAAAGTTAAAAGTGTATCCTGAGTACATTCCTCCACCTCCCCAACTGCCATTCATGAGAACTAGTTGTTAAAATACTGGGCAACTAGGTGGTGCAGTGGATGAGGTACTAGCCATGAAGTCAATTTAGGTGATATGCTAGGTTGAAATCTGGTCTCAGACACTTAATACTTCATAGCTGTGTGATCCTGGGCAAGTCACTTAATCCCAATTGCCTTAGTAAAAAAATAAAATAAAATTGTTTTACCAGCACATCCCCCAACATCTCCTATGCAATAACAAAGAATGGGAAATGAAATGCTTGAGTTTTGGGAACAAGCCAATTTATTTATTTGGGGCTTAATGACAACCCTTAAAATGAACAAAAACAAAGCCACTCTGGCTGCATATGGTAATTATAGAGGAGTAAGAGGAGAAGATATTCATCTTAAATACAGAATTTATTGGGATTGGTAAGTGTCTGAGGGATTTGAATTTAGGTTCTCTTGACTTTTGGGCCTAGGGTTCTATTCAGTACATCTAGCTGCCCCCTCCCCTCATCTGAATCTTTTCATTAATTCCAGTAAGTTTCCTTTTGCCTCCTATGTAGACTAGTTTTTAAAGCCCTAAATTGCCTGAGTCACCTATCTTTCTAACCTCATTAGACATAACTTAACTCCTGCACTGACCCATCTTCTACACCTTGAATACACTCCTTGTTTCTGCTTCATAGAGTACCTCTCTTCCATTGAGCACTCTCTTCTATATGAAGTTTTTTCCTAATTCCTTTAATAATACCCTCCATCTCAGACTACTTTTTATTGAATGTGTATATATATTTGTATGTGTACATTTATACTAACTTATTATATGTTCAATATATGTAGATATATATGTTTGTGTATACTTGTCCTTTCTTCACCACCCACACAATAAATTGTAAACTCCTGAGAATTAATTGTTTCATTCATTGTATTTACGTCACATTGTACCTAGCACAGTGCCTAACACACAGGAACATAACAAATCATTGTTCATTCATTCATAGATTATTAACATTCTGTTGTTAGTGCACAATCTTTGTACAACTATAACACATTATTGAAAGAACTGAATCACGTCCTAATAACAAAAAATAGTGTTTTTCATAGACTCCTCTCCCAAAAACATACAAACTTGGTCACTGAATGAGATGGAATATTTTTATATGATAAGAAATGCTAGATATGTGGAATTCAGAGAAATTTAAGATTTGTTTGCACTGATGCAGAATGAACAATACTAAAACAACCCAGTATATACCATGACTACATCAATGTAACTGAAAAGACCTTTAAAAGGAACTTGAGATATGAACAGAAATTTTTCAGATGACAAAATTAAAGCCATCTATAGTCATGAAAAATGCTCTAAATCACTACTGATCAGAAAAATGCAAATTAAGACAACTCTGAGGTGCCACTACACATCTCTGATACTGATTAAGATGACAGGAAAAGATAATGATAAATGTTGGAGGGGATGGGGAAAAAATGAGAAACTAATGCATTGTTGGTGCAGTTGTGAACCCATCCAACCATTCTGGAGAGCAATTTGGAACTAGGTTCAAAGGGCTATAAAACTGTGCATATCCTTTGACCCACCAGTGCCATTTCTGGGTCTGTACCTCAAGGAAATCATAAAGGAGGGAAAGGGACCTACATATGGAAAATATTTGTCACAGCCCTTTTTGTGGGAGCAAAGAATTGGAAAATGAGTAGATGGGAATGGCTGAACAAGTTGTGGTATATAAAGATAATGAAATATTATTGTTCTATAAACAATGATAAACCAGCTGATTTTAGAAAGCCCTGGAAAGATTTACACGAACTGAAGCTGAATGAAACAAGCAGAACCAGAAATACATTGTACACAAAAACAGCAAGAATGTGCTGTGACCAACTATGAAAGACTTGGTTCAGTGATCCAGAGCAATCCCGATAGACTTTTGAACAGAAAATGGCCTCTACATTCAGAAAAAAAGAATTATAGAGAATGAATGTAAATCAACACATGCTATGTTCACTTCTTTTTTCTGTTTGTTTTTTTTGCTGAGGCAATTGGGAATAAGGGACTTGCTTAGAGTCACACGGCTAGGAAGTGTTAAGTGTCTGAGGCCACATTTGAACTCTGGTCCTCCTGACTTCAGCCAGTGTTATACAGTGTGCCATCTAGCTGCCCCTTTTTTCTGTTTTTTTTTTTTTTTTTAATCTCTCCCACAGTTTTTTTCCTTTTGCTCTGATTTTTCTCTCCCAACATAATTCATAAAGCAATATGTATTAAACAATTTTTTTAAAAAAGGAACTTGAATCCTGAGTAAATGAAATACAAGTGAAGGTCTTAGAGAACATCAGATATATACCTCTTTCCTCAAGGCAAAGAGATGGGGAACTACTAGAACCAATAAAGCATATGTTATCAGGTATATCACTGTAGCAGATGCTTTTGCTTTATTATTTGATGATACAGTAGCATTTAATCCAGAAGGGAGAAATGACAAATGATTTCTGAAAAGACATGAAACGTTTTAAAAAAATTATATTGTAGACAGGAAATGACTGGTTATAGACATTGGTCACTGAAGAATCAGGTTGTCTATGTGTAGCTAGCTTAATGACCAGATGGAACAATATATCCAATTAAAATGAGATCACAGACTTTGCTTTCAAAGAGATGTCAGAGACCATATAGTCCAACTCTTCATTTTGATAAGGTACTTGAGGACCAGATGATAAAACACTTGATAAAGCTCCAATTTTATTTGCTTAAAGAATCTTTAGATTACTAACAAAAAAACAAACAAACAAAACAGAAACAAAAATTTAAATGTTATTTTTAAAAATATTATCTGTTGACATGCCTGCATTTAGCAGGGCTAGTCCCCCAGAATACAAATACTCTTGATTTAAGAGCCTAAGAGTATTCCTTTAAACCCATAATTCACAAATTCATAAGGTAAACATCAATGAATTGACCTTACCCAGAGGATACAATTAGTCTAAAAGGAAGGCATTCAGTGGAATAGCATAGTAAACAACACATTCCTTGCTGAACCTGGGGGACACTTTGCCCAGACATCCATGAGAAAAATTAATGCCTGTACATAGGAAAGTCACATGGAAAGGCATAGAAGCAAGGAACATGTGTGGACAGGGTGCAAACATGGAGAGATCCGCGTTTATGGCCAGGTCTTATGCATGGAGAGCTAACACTTGTCTCTGATGTGGTCAGGCTATTGATGTCTTTCTAGTTATGTTGTTGTCCTGCTCCCACCAGGCCTTCTTTTCTGCAGGGTTTATTGTCTCCATCCACTACTTCTCAGCTGTACACTACTGCCAGATGCTGCTTATGGGCTTGGTTTGACTGCTTGACTTGATGAATGATCTTCCCTTCTAAACATTGTTCTGCTGGAAACATCTCTGTGGAGCTTCTCTCTGCCTCAGTATCTGCCTCATTTGAAATCCTTTCTGATTATAGTTCTTGTGGAAGAGAGAGCAACTCCAGTTTTGGATTGGCAAAAAGTCTTCTCTTGGCTTCTCTCTTTTTCTCTTCTGAATTTTAGCTAAAGGGCAATACCAACCTCTTTAGTTGGGCCCTCTCCTAGCTGGCTAATGCCTCAATTAAGTTTCATCTTTTCTTAGTACATTTTCTCACCTTGGAACATGGGCTTGGTCCTTCTGTTAGAGACTTTACTCTAACTCAATGCTGAATATTCCATACATATATCTTTAATCTCTGAAGACTGGACTCTAAAGTAGGTAATGGTTATATGCCCAGACAGTTGTTTGGCATGGTGGATAGATCATTGGGCCTAAAGACAGACTTGTATAGATATCCAGCCTCAGATACTAGCAATGTGATCCTGAGTGAGTTACTTAACCTCCTTTTGCTTCAGTTTGCTTATTCATAAAATAAGGATAATAATATCTCCTGTTCTCCAAGTGAGATAATATTTATAAAATTCTTTGAAAAATCTTAAAATGTGTATAAATATTAATTGTTAATATTAAAATTAATAACCAAAATGACTAGGATTTGGGTTCCCTGATTTTTTAGTCTTTTTATTTTATCCAATAAATGAATGAAAAGGATAAAAGGTACAAAGACAAAATGAAAGCCAAAGTTATTTTATCTTCTGTCATTTAGCTGTATCCCTGTGTATTCCACATATACCCACAGCTACCCAAAGCCTAAGAGAGCCTCTAAGACACACGTTAACATCAGAAAATTACTAATTTACACCAGGAAAACTGAACCCATTAAACACCTGAACCAACAGGTAATCAATCCCTGTGCTTATGACAGTCACAGTGGTTTGGCGTTCAATATTCTTTACAAAACATTGGAAGATAGGATGACTAAAGATCAGAAGCATAATTAGCTCCTAAATGATAGATGAGGAAAATAGATTTAAGTATCAAGGGAAATGAGTTTATAAAAAGCAAGCACAAAGTTAAGTGATTCACAAAAGGTCACCGCTTATACATGTAAGAAGTAGGATTGAACCTGAATCATCCTGAGTATAAGGTTACCATGTCAGCAGTTCTTACTATAGACTAATTATAGATGCTGAGAACCCCAGAATTGTTCAGGAGGTCTGAGAAGTCAACATTTTCAATATACTAAGACATTATTTGCCTATTAAATTACTGTTTCCTATAAAGTTGTACTCATATATTTCAATCAAAACAATATATCATAAGATTGAATGCTGAAACACATGTGGAAATGCATCTGTCTTCTATTAAGTCAGACATTAAAAACTTCCCAAAATGTGTTAAAATCTGCCACTCACTAATATTTTTTGTTTTAGAATATGTAATTGTTTTTAGGAGGATATCCAGGAGAGGCCAAGTGAGAGAAAGGAAGGGTATGTCAAAACTCTCACAAACTCCCCTCCAAGCAACTGTAATACTTCAAAATGAATTCTGGAGCAGCAAAAGTCACGAAAGGATGAGGTGAAACAATTTCCCAGTCCAAGACAACTTAGAAGGTCATCATCAGTAAAAGTCTGTTGCAATAGTGTGAGAGTAGAGCATGCTCCAATGCAGGCTGCATCAATGCAGACTGTGCCCCAACAAATTTGCAGCAGGCCTTTGTGGAAAACTAAATCAGCAGCTTCCAGAGCTCTCAGTCCACAGATAGTAAGGGGAAACTAGTCAGGAGGATTCCTTTGCTGGCATTGGATGCAGGATTCTGTTGCACTGCCCATGCATGGATTCAGTTTACAATCATAGTGGCAGTCTCAATGTGAAGAGAAACACTAAAATACCAGAGTTTGTACCCACAGAGTGGCATGGGACTCTGATTGTAGTTCCAGGATAAAAAAGAGGACTTGCAGTAAATTACAGACCAGAGCACAAGTTAAGAGAACAGTGACCACACCTTTCTTTAGAGTATACAACTTTGGAAAAATTAAATACTATGAACTCCTAGCACTAACTCAGAAAACAATAGAAGGAAAGGCCTGAAACTTGTGACAATGCTCCTTTGATTTCAGGAGCAAATCTCCATTTTAACATAGAATTTAAAAATCAAGAAAAAGGCAGGAGAAAGAAGAAAACAAAAAAGAAGCTACCCATAGAAAGTTATTACAGTGACAGGGAAGATCAAAACACAAACTCCTAAGAAGATAATAAAATTAAAACTACTGAGTTCTGGAGGCAGAGTCAAAATTGCAGAGTGAAGCCAGGAAGCTGCTTGAGTTCTCCTAGTTTCCTTAAAAACTCACAAGAAATCAAGCTTCTGAGCAGAATCTAATGGAATGAAACCACTCTCCAGCTCAAGATAAATTGGAAGGACTTCAAGAAAGGCTAGTCTCTCTGGGATAAAAGAGGTGTTCAGCCCAGCTCAGACAGAATGTGGAAAAGTGAGAAGGTTTTAAATACAACAGATCAGTAACTGAGACCCTTGATCCTGGCTCACTAGTTGAGCAGACTAGTAGGGCAGCTTCCAGTCACAGCTCAGAAGGCAAATTCTGGGAAACCAAGCTATTCCTGGAAAAAGCAAATAAAGCTACCCTCTGCTGTGAGTAAAATAGTAAACACAAGGGGCCCCTGTGCTCTAAGTCAAGGCTTAGAGTTGCATAGGAAGCTTGGTACAGCATTCCTTTTTTTTCCCCAGGAGCAGAGCTCTACTATGATAGAGGAAATGCAAAAAGAGTAAGGAAAGAAAATCAGCAAGAAACATAAAAGAATCTTAATCATAGAAAGTTACTATGCTGACAGAGAAGACCAAAATAACAACTCAGATGAGTACAAAATATCCACAGAAGAAATCTCAAAGAGTTATGTGAATTGGTCTCAAGCCCAAAGAGCTTTTTGGAAGTTCTCATAAAATATTTTAAAAGGAAAATAAGAGAGGCAAAAAAATGAAAAAATAAACAAGAAGTATGTGAGAGAGATTTAATAATTTGGAAAAGGAAGGAAAACCATTGAAGAAAACAATTCTTTAAAAAATACAATTAGCCAAATGCAACAACAACAACAACAAAATCCACTGAAGAAAACACCACCTTCAAAAGTAGAATTTATCAAATTGAAAAAGAAATGCAAAAGCTAACTGAAGAAAATCATTCATTAAAAATAGAGCTGAACAAATGGAAGCTGATGACTCTATGAGACATCAAGAATCAATCAAATATACTAAAAAAAAAAATGAAAAAATGGAACAAAATGTAAAATACCTAATTAGAAAAACAGCTCACCTGGAAAATGGATCCAGGAGAGACATTTTAAAAATTATTAGTCTACCTGAAGGCCATGACCAAAAATACAGTCTGGATAGCATCCTTCAAGAGATCACAAAAGGAAAACTGTCCTGATATTCTAGAACCAGAGGAGGAAATCTTTATTGAAAGAATCCAACAGTCACCTTGGAAAGAGATGGATCTTGTGATGAAGAGAGCCATCTACACCTAGAGAGAGAGCAGTGGGGTCTCAGTGTAGATCACTACATAGTATTTTCATTTTTTGTTGTTATTTACTTGCATTTTATTTTCTTTCTCATTTTCCCCCTTTTTGATATGATTTTTCTTGTACAGCATTATAATTGCAGAAATATGTATAGAAGAATTGAATATCTTTAACATATATTGGATTACTCGCATTCTCAGAGGAGAGAAGAGAGGAAAAGAAGGAGAAAAAAATTGGAACACAATGTTTTATAAGGATGAATGTTGGAAATTATGCATGTGTTTTAAAAATATAAAGCTTTAAAAATAAAGAAAATAATGAATGGGTCAAACAACAAATCACAGAAACAATGTCATCCAAGAAAATGACAATAATGAGATAGTATAACAAAACCTTTGAGATGCAGCCAAATTTGTTATTAGGGAAAATTTTATATCTCTAAATAATGACATGAATAAAATAAAGAGATCAGTGAATTGGGTATGTGACTAAAAGAGCTAGAAAAAGAATAAATTAAAAACCTCAATTAAATATCAAATTAGACATTCTGAAACTCAAAGGAGAAATGTATAAAATTGAAACTAAGAATACTATTGAACTAATTAATAAAACTAAGATTTGGTTTTGTTAAAAAAAATCAAATAAAACTTTGGTTAATTTGATTACAAAAAGGAAAGAAAAAAACAAATTTCTAGCATCAAAAATGAAAAGGGTGAACTTACCAACAGTGAAAAAGAAATTAAAGCAATAATTAGGAGCTCTTTTACCCAAATGTATGCCAGCAAGCTTGACAATATAATTGAATTGGTTGAATATTTACAAAAATATAAATTGCCCAGATCAACATAAGAGGAAATAAATTACTTAAATAGTCCCATTTTAGAAAAGGAAATTAAAGCCATCAATGTACTTCCGAAGAAAGAATTTGCAGGGCTAGATGGATTTACAAATGAATTTTATCAAACATTTAGGGAACAATTAATTCTAATATTATGTAAACGATTTGGAAACATATGTAAAGAAGAAGTACTGCCAAATTGCATCTATGACTTGAATATGGCATTGATACTGAAACTAAGATGATCTAAAGCAGAAAATTACAGACCAATATCCCTAATGAATATTGATGCAAAATTTTTTAATAAAATTTTAGCAAAAAGATTACAACTTATCAGCAAGATAATACACTATGATAAAGTGGGATTTATACCAGGAATACAGGAAAACTATTGCCATAATCTATCATATCAATAACAAAACCAACAGAAATCTTATGATAAGCTTATTAGTTGCAGGAAAAAACGTTTAACAAAATACAGCACCTATTAAAAATACTGGAGACATAAAGGGCGTTTTCTTAAAATAATTAGCAGCATGTATCTAAAATCATCAGCAAGCATTACTTGTAATGGAGTAAAGCTGGATTCATTCCCAATAATATCAAGGATGAAACAAGGATACCCATTATCACTACTATTATTTAATATTGTGCTAGAAATAATGACTTTAGCAGTAAGAAAAGAAAAAGAAATCAAAGGAATTGGAATAGCCAGAGAAGCTAAAACTATCACATTCTGCAGATAATATGATGATATACTTAGAGAATGCTAGAAAATTATCCAAAAACCTACTTGAAATGATAACTTTAGCAAAGTTGCAGGATATTAAAATAAATCCACACAAATCATCAGCATTTCTACATATTACTGCCAAAGCCCAATGGCAAGAGATGGAAAGAGAAATCCCATTTAAAATAACTGTAGACAAAATGTTTGGGTGTCCACCTGCTAAGACAAACACAGTAATTGTATGAACATAATTACAAGACCCTTCTCATATAAATAAAGTCAGATATAAACAATTGGAAGAATATCAATTGATTGTGGGTAGCCAAGTTAATATAACAAAAATGATAACGATAGTTAATTGTTCAGTGCCATAACAATCAAACTGCCAAAAAACTATTTTATACAACCAGAAAAATGATAACAAAATTCATGCAAAAGATCAAAAATATCAAGGGAATTAATGAAAAAAAAAGATACAAAGAATGGTGACCTAGCAATAGCAGACCTAAAACTCTATTATACCAGTCATCAAAGCCATTTGGTACTGGTTAAGAAATAGCATGGCAATCAGTGAAATAGGTTAGATACACATGATACAATAATCAATGACTATAGTAATCTTGTAGTTGATAACCCCCAAACTCCAGGCTCTTTAATAAGAACTCACTATTTATTTTTTTGTGTGTAGATCTAAGCATATTATTTTTACTTTTTGTTTGTTTACTTTTTGGCATGATTTTTCCAGAATGGGTAAATCAAATCTCAAGTCTACCAACAATGTAGTAGAGTCCCAGTTTTCCCACGTTCCCTCCAAGTGTAGTGATATCTCAGAATTGTCTTAATTTGCATTTTTCTGATCAATGTGATTTAGAGCATTTTTTCATATGACTAGAAATGGTAAAATTTGAGTAATCTCTATACATTTTAGAAATGAGACCTTTATCAGAACCCTTGGATGTAAAATTTTCCCTAGTTTTCTGGTTCCCTTCTAATCTTGTCTGCATTGGTTTTGTTTGTAGACAAACTTTTTAATTTCTATAATCAAAATTATCCATTTTGCATTTCATAATGTACTCTTTTTCTTCTTTGGTCATAAATTCCTTTCTTCTTCACAAATCTGAGAGGTAGACTATCTTGTTCTTCTAATTTGCTTATACTATCACTCTTTATGTCTAAATCATGAAGCCATTTCGATCTTATCTTGGTATAGGGTATTAGCTGTTTGTTAATGCCTAGTTTCTGCCACACTATTTTCCAATTTTTCCAGCAATTTTTGTAAAAAAGGAATTCTTATCCCAGAAGCTGGGGTCTTTGGCTTTATCAAACACTAGATTACTATAGTCATTAACTATTGTGTCTTGTAAATTTAACCTATTCCACTGATCCATTACTCTATGTCTTAACCAGTACCAAATGGTTTTAATGACCACTGCTTTATAATATATAAACTTAAAAAAATTCAAATAGAGAGGCAGAGGAAAAATTGGAAAAGGAAATGAGAGTGATACAGAAAAATCATGGAAAAAAGAGTCAATAGCTTATTTAAAAAAGCACAAAAAATCCTGAAGAAAACCACCTTAAAAAACTGAACAGAATAAGCTAAATGGTAAAGATACATAAAAATCCACTGAAGAGAAGAACTTATAAAGCAGAATTGGCCAAATGGAAAAGAAGGCACAAAAACTCTTTGAAGAAAATAATTTTTTAAAAATTAGAATTCAGCAAATGGAAGCTCCATGAGACCTCAAGAAATAATGAACAAAATCAAATAATGAAAAAAATAGAAGACAGTGTGAAATAACACACTTGAAAAATAAATGACTTGGAAAGTACACTGAAGAGAGATTATTTAAGATTGTTGAATTTATACTGAAAGGCATGATAAAAAAAAGAGCCTAAATATTATCTTTCCAGATATTATGAAAGAAAACTACTCTGATATTCTAGAACTTGAGGGTAAAAGAGAAATGGAGAGAATCCATTGATAACCTCTTTAAAAAGATCCCAAAATTAAAATTTTCAGGAACATTATAACCAAAATCCAGCATCTCCATCTGAAGAAGAAAATATTCCCAGTGGCCAACTCTCTTAGTCAAAATAGCAACTTCCACTTTAACAGATTAGAATGGAGTCCAGGGGCTAAAGGAGCTAGGATTCTAATCAAGAGTCACCTAACCAGAAAAAACTAAGTATTATTCTTGGGGGTTGAGGGTGATTGAGGGGAGGAAATGGAGACTATTCAATGAAATAGAGGACTTTCAAGCATTCCTGATGAAAAGATAAGACCTGAATGAAATGTTTGACAAACAGAAAATTCAGGAAAGCATTAAAAAACCAAACACGAAAAAGAAATAATAAAGAATTTAATAAGGTTAAACTATTTACATTTCTACATGCAAAAATACTTGTGACTCTTAAGAGCTTTCTTATTACTATGGGAAATAGAAGCCATATAAAATAGAGGGAAGACATAGGTTTGAGTTGATTAAGATGGAAAGATATTTTAAAAAATAAGGGGGCAAGGAAAAGGAATGAATTGGGAAAAGGAGATGTATAATGGGGTAAATTATACCACATAAAATATGTGTGAAAGAGTTTTTACAGTGGAGGGAAAGATGGTGGGGGAGTGCTTGAATCTTACTCATTAGATTTGGCTTAAAGAGGGAACAACAAATATACTCAATCAGGTACAGAAATTTATCTTATTCTACAGGAAAGGAGGGGAAGGGAATAAATGAAAAGAAGGTGGGTAATAGATTGGAAGACAAATGAGGGAAGGTAGTAGTCAAAAGCAAAACACTTTAAAAAATGGACAGCATGAAAAAGGGGGAGTGATAGAGGGAGAGAGGAAGAGAAGAGAAGGATAAAGAGAGAGAGAGAGAAAGAGAGAGAGAGAGAAGGATTAATGAATGGGAGAAAAGAGGATGAGGTAAATAACTGAAAAAAATTTATAGCAAGTTTCTCTGATAAAGTTCTCATTTATTAAATATATATACAATTGCGTCAAATTAACAAAAATAAGGATATATTGATGGTCAAATGATATGAAAAGGCAGTTGTCAGCCAACATAATAAAAGCTATTTATATTCATATGAAAAAATGCTCTAAGTCACTATTGATTAGAGAAATGCAAATCAAAACAACTCTGAGGTACCACCCCATACCTGTTAGATTGACTAATGTGACAGAAAAGGAAAATTATAATTATTGGAGGGGAAGTGGAGTTGTAAATTGATTCAATCATTTTGGAAAGAAATTTTGAACAATAGTCCAAGGGCTATAAAACCTTGGCTCAGTAATACCATTATGAGGCCTGTAGCCCAAAGAGATTAAAAAAAAAAAAAAAAAAAAAAAAGGAAAAGGACCTATATGTATAAAACATTATAGCAAAGCTTTTTGTGGTTGAATTGAAAATTGAGAGGAAGCCCATCAATTGGGGAATGATTTAACATGTGGCATATGATTATAATGGAATATTATAAAAATAGCAAGCAGGATACTCTCAGAAAAATCCTGGAAAAACTTACATGAACTGATTCAAAGTGAAATGAGCAGGACCAGGAGAATATTGTATATAATAACAGCAATATTGTCCAGTGATCAACTATAAATGACTTACCTACTTTTAGCAACAAAACAATCTAAGACACTCCCAAAGGATATAAGATACAAAAACATTAACCTCCAGAGAAAGAACTGATGGATCTGACTGCAGACAGAAGTATATATATTTTTAACTTCATTTTTCTTGGTATATTTTTGGTCTGTTTGTTTCACAATATGACTAATATGGAAATATTTGGAATTCAAAATTTTTAAGAACAAATGTTAAAAATTATTTTTATGCGTAATTGGAGGAAATATTTTAAAAATAGTTGTTTTCATAAAAAATCTGTTATTTATGTTATTTATCATTGCTATTTTAATTAATTTTAAATTTATTTATCAGCTTTTATTTCTAATAAAATTGATAAATACAACACACATAAACTAAAGGTTTTGTGGCCCTCAACAACTAGTAAGGGTAAAGGCATCCTGAAAAGAAAACATTTAAGAAGTTCTTAACTAGACTATACTGTTGCTTTCATATAGTATGTAAGGCAATGATAACTATTAAATTGGCTCTAGCTTAAGTTGTGACACTTGAATAATTTTCAATTTAACTTATTGATATGTTGTGAGTAAAAAAAAAAAAAAAGATTATTAGCCTAACGAGATTTTAGGGCTGACAAATCAAACTTGATTTAGAAGAAAAATATTCTTATATCAGTTGTCATCAGGATAATAAGAAATTGCTTTAGGTCACATATATTAATTTTCTCTCTTCAACTAGATTATTAAATTCATTGAGGTATGGAATTATGGCCATTATTTATACTCACCAAAGTTGTCATGAAGCAAGAACAGTACACACACACACACACACACACACACACACACAATCCATTCATATAGCAGATACTCAGTAACAGCAGACTGTTAGTGCAACGGATACAAGAATAATAAAAATATATGGTTACATTTTTGACCATTTAATGCAACTAATAAATCATATTTGTTTTAGAAAAGAAGAGACATTACAATAATTGCTTATTTAAATGTCAGATTAGAAGTAAAGGGTACTTGATACATTCACTGGAGCCTGAGCAGGTGACTGCCATCTTGTGGTAAAGTGATTTAGAGAGTTTAACTTACCTTTCTGAAAGGTTGCACAGTCTGTGGACTTAGACTGGGACTCTTTCCCAGATATTTACTGTGGTAGTAAAATATTCCTAGGTAAATTTCCAATTACAGGAGTAGCCATTCATTTCATTTTTTATTTTCCAATATTACCTATTCTGACAAGGAGAACATTACCATATAATTTGAAAAGCCAGCAGTATATTACTCTTTATTTTAAAAAATATTCCCACAAATAATATGTGAAGTAAAAGTAAGGTAAATAATAGAAACAAAAGCAGTTTAGAAAAAGCACCTTACTCATTTAAAAAATCACATTTTCCTTAAATTAAAGGAAAATCATTTTGATTAAAGCAATATTCAAAAGGGGAGAAGGCTGCTCCAAGAACAAATGAGGTTTCCATTACTGAGAGTCTTCAAGTGAAGGAGACCATTTGCTGACTGTGCTGTACAAGATATTCCTGGGGTTTATTAAGTGGATTTATCCCTTATATATGTGATTTTCTTACATTTGTCATTACTATTTTAAAGAACTTTAGTTCATTGAAGATTTTAGATTGGTTTTTGTCTTTCAATTAGTCTATGTCCCAATTTTCTTCTCTTTTGAGTGAGACCATTTTCAATATTCACTCTACACTCCATCACAGTTTTTCCAACCTTACACTTTTATTTAATAGACTGTGAACATTAGGCAACTTTAAAAGCACATAAATCATATTGACTTAAGAATTTTTAAAATTATATTAGATACCATGTTATTAAAATTAACTGAATAGATACAAGAAAAAAATTAAGGGAAAAAATCTCAACACATTAGATTTTTTTTCATGAATTTGCATTAGCTTCTTTGGGCCTTTTTTCAGCTGAAGAGTGTCTTGTTATTTTACTGGCAAATAGAAAGATTTACCTAACTTCTGCTTATAAATCTGGTAGAATGGCTATGAATTACGGTTATAAACATACCACAAAGTAGAGGAACTCTCAAAGTCAGTTCTGTTTGAAGCCATCAAGATTCTCCCTACATCAGAGAACCATCATGATTCAATATCAAGTCTCATCACCAGAAAACAGGAAATTCAATACATAGTAAAGTATTTATGTTGCCTCTCCTCTAAGGGTGTACTAGGGGAAGGAGGGGGTGACCCATGAGGGAAGAAGAAGGCAAAATACAAAAAAAAAATTGTATCTAATTACAAGTTTTTTTTGTTTGTTTGTTTTTTGCCTTTTTTTTTTTTCTTGACCCTCGTGTAGTTTCAGGGCCACACAATAGAAAAGTCAATAATAGAAACTGAATGTCAATTAGCATCCATATGGGGCATTTACTGATGTGGCAAATACACTCTGGCTGAGGCTGCTTTAGCTTTCCTTTAGGGTTTTGAGAGTATTCTGAAAGTTTGAGGGTTGTGTCTTCTCTAAAACAAATGAGACCCCAGCAGTTGTTCTCCCACACACATTGATAGGTACATTGAGTAAACTAGTGCTCCAGTTTCATTTGATGAATTAAAAACAATTAGCTTTTCAAAAGACATATTTACTTCAAAGGTATATCCATAACAACAGATCAAAATTTTTCTCCTACTATTTTGGGGCAACATTATGCTTTCCTCCAGCTCAGTCTCTGAGAAGTAGGCTTACTCTTAGCAGTGCTTACTACCTGTTCATATCCTCAGATCATTTGCCAATCAGGGAATAGCTTATGTTCTTCTATGTTTGAATCTATTTGAAAATATTTTAGATACAAGATCTTCATAAGTGAAACTCTCATAAAGATTTTGTTGCAAAGACTTGTAAATGGGAGACATTTAACTATTTCTCTTCTAATTTTAATTGATTTTGTTCAAACAAAAACTTTTAATTTTTTAAAAATAAAAAGTATCCATTTTATTTCTCTATCCATTGTTTAGTCATAAACTCTTCTATTCATAGATCCAAAAGGTATTTTCTTCCTTGTTATTCTAATTTGTTTATGATGCCAGTCTTTACATTGAAGTTATATATTTATTTGGAATTCATTTTGTTTTATTGCATAAAGTACAGGAATGTATTAGAAAAAAAAGCTAGTCTACTTCTTAATTTCCCCTATAGTTTCTGTAGAATAGTGCATCATTACTTAGAATCCATGGTCCTTGGTTTTATGAAACATTATACTACTGTATTTGTTTGCTTCTGTGTACCTAATGTGTTTCAGTATTTGTTTGCTTCTGTGTAATATGTCAGAAACTCTGCATACCAAACTGCATGCCATACCAAATAAGGTCAAAATGGCTACATGATTTGGGTATAAAGGGTGATACCATAATCAAGGGATAATTTATCAGATTTTTGGAGAAGAGAGGAATTTTTGACTAACGAAGAACCAGAGAGCATTATGAGATGAAAAATGGACAATTTTGATTATATAAAATTAAAAAGTTTTTTTGCATAAACCAAAACAACACAAATTAGATTAAGAGGAAAGCACAAACTGGGAAAATTTTCTTACAGCTGATATTTCTGATAAAGGCCTCATTTCCAAAACAGATAAAGAACTAAGTCAAATTTATAAAAATACAAGTCATTCCCCAGTGGATAAATGGCCAAAGCATATAAACAGACAATATTCAGATGAAGAAATCAAAGTCATCCATAGTCATATGAAAATAATGCTCTAAATTGTTATTAGAGAAATGCAAATTAAAATAAATCTGAAGTACTAACTCATACCTTTTAGATTGGTTAAGATAACAGGAAAAGATAATGATAAATAGAAGGACTGTGGGAGAACGGGGACACTAATACATTATTGGTGAAATTGTGAAATGATCTAACCATTCTGGAGAGCAATTTGGAACTATTCCCAAAGGGCTAAGAAACCATGCATACTTTTGATCCAGTAGTGCCCTTACTGGGTCTCTATCCCAAAAGAATCATAAAAGAGGGAAAAAGCAACCAAATGTGCAAAAATGTTTGTTAGCAGCTATTTTTGCAGTGGGAAGGAACTGGAAATTGGGTGAATGCCCATCAATTGAGGAGTACCTAAATAAGTTATATAAATGTAATGGAATATTATTGTTCCATAAAAAATAATGAACAAGTTGATTTTTATAGAGGCCTAAAAAAATTTATACATGATGCTGAATGAAACAAGCAGAACCTGGAGTACACTGCATGGGAATAACAGCAAGAATGTGCTATGGTCAATTATGAAAGACTTGGTTCTTTTCAGAGGTTCAGTGCCAAGGCAAGCCCAATGAACTTTGGATGGAAAACACTATCTGCATCAGAGAGAAAACTATAGAGATTGAATGTTTAATCATTACATGAACATATGCTATATTCACTTTTTTCCCTTTTTTTCTTTTTTTTTCTCTTGTGATTTTTCCCACTTTGTTCTGATTTTTTTCTCCTGACATGATTCATGAGAAAATGTATTTAATAAAAAAGTGATGGAGAAAATGTTAATGCAAATTGAACATAAAAATAAATGTCACCCATTTTTAAAGAGCCAGTTACTAAACATTTACCATCATTCCACAGCCATCTGGGCTGAAACTTTATTATATAGACAGCTTTAGACAAAAGCCAAAATGATACTAAAAACACACTGCTACATCATCCATGGAAGAAGATGACTGGATAATTTGGACAAGTGAAATGAGGGTATTTTCTGAATTACATAATAAGGAAAAAAGAATGACTCAAGAAACTTAATAATATTCCATATAAGTAAGAGGCTACAGGAGGAAAAATAAAAATATACAGGGTCTTTCTCTGAATTTGTTAATTATCTTCAGTATACATGTATACTTGTGAACTGAAATCATTCCAATCAAATTGATTTTTAGCATATCACTTTCTATAAAAATAACCCTATAACAGTGAATGACATTCAATTAAAAAATAATTTATATAGTATTGTCATTTTTATTACATTGTCATGTCATACCCATTAATAGTTAATATTTATTCAATTACTTAGGTCTACATTAATTTCTGTAAAAAATGTTTTTCCATTGTGTTTATAGAGTTCCCGACTGTGTTTTGGTAATTAGACTCCAAAGTGTTATATATACTATCTAGTTATTTTGTAGTTATAGGAGTCTAATGGAGAGTTTGTTTTTTACTGAGCTATTTTTTTGGGGAGAGGCTATGCAGAAAGGATATATTAATATGTGATGCTTTACAACGAATATTTTATATTCTGCAACTTTGCTGATAGTTTTCTGTTTGGGCCATTTTAATATTAGGGAGTTCAATTCCTAAGTTAGGTTTACCACCATCTGTTCAAAAGTATTACTTTTTATTGTCATTCTTTGTTCTCTAGCTATTATGTACTTTTGTTTCATTTATTCCAGGTACTTCTTTTTGCGTCTGCATTTTATCTTTTTTTTTTCTTCACACAGTGGCTTCTCTTCTCTTGAACCAAAAGGAACGATTTAAAAAGTATAATGTAAAGAGAAATATCTATAATTTCTTCTATCTAGGTCAGTACTACACAAATAGACTGCTAGAAGTCTGCAGAGTCTCTGAACAAAGACAAATTTGATTTGTGCTTCCAGTATCACTTTATCATTGACAACCTTTTTGTTTGTAAATTTCCTAGATTTGCTTTGTATTGTGAATAGGTTCTGCCCACTTTTGTAGGCAGTTGTCTTCTCTAGAATTTTTTTATTTTCTCTGGTTATTGAGTGTTTCTCAAGGGTCATAATGGCAGTTTTAAAACTTTCAGACGTCCCCAAATAGTTTGAGTTTTTTAGGCTCTTGACTTCAATATGGGTCTGAACAATATAACTGAAAACTTGCCCCATTGTGGAGCTCCAGTAGACCAATGCTCTATCCATTGTACCATCTGATAATCCAATTTATAAATACACACACACACACACACACACACACACACACATTTCTCCCTGATAGCTGTGCTAGAAACTGTGGAGATGTGACCTCTGTCTTCAGGGGTCTTAGACAGTTAGTGAAAGACTTTGCAAGATCCCAATGACAGACCTCTTAGTCAGTCTTTGGTTTGCATTGCCAACCCTGGTTATTTGCCCCCTGGGAAAAGAATGATATCTCATTCCAGGAATCAGAATAGCAGAGCTGCCTGAAGACTTATAGCTAGCCCTGGTTTGTGCATACAGGTTGAATATTATTAGTTCTTGCTCTGAAAGGTTGTGAGTAAGCCCTGTTATATAATTCTTTTCCTGATCACTTGACTTTGCACCTATTTTATGCCAGAAAGATGACGCACTGATTTCCCTTGAATTTCCTTATCATTTCTTAGTGTTGAATTATTGTTGAATTAGCTGTGGAGAACAGCTGGCCTTTTGCCGCTTCCTTCTATTTCACCATATTTGCTGATCTTCACATTCTTAGATGTCATAAAAGACCTGGTCTCACTATGTTACCTAGTCCTGAAATTCTGGGACTACATATGGGCCCAGTCCCTTTTTAACCAGCATAGTAGCTCTAACCTGTTCTGTTTATGAGTAGGAATGGTTATCCTTCCTTAGACTATCCAGTAACCACATCACTATATTAATATTAAACTTAGTATAGACATGAAGATGACTTAGTACATTGAGGCTCAAAACTTAAGAGATCCTCTAATTTCTGCCTCATAATAGGAATTACCAGAATGTGCTATCATACTCAGTCTTATATTTTAAACCATAATCCAAAATCTGTATCTTTTTGTCAGTAGTTAGCTGTTCTAAACTAAATAATTTTTTCTTCTACAACCATTATCTTCAATGGTCAGCAGTGAATAAAACATAACCTGTTCCATATTGATACCTTTCTCAAGAGTATAAATTTTGTGCATGTGAATTAGCAGAAATAGAGTAATTTTGATTCATTATGGAAGATTCTCTGCTATGGTTTGAATATGATGTCCTAGGAAACTAACCAATTTCTATAATTGTTATCAAGTCAATGGATGACTATGTTGGTGCTATAGTCAATCTAGTAACCAACTACCATTTCTCTTCTCCTCTGAAACATATTTCATAATTTTTCATGTGATTGTTTTTGTGGCTATACTTTATAATTTCTTTGGGGACAATTCAAAGTTCCTGTCCAGAGCATCTAGTTTTTTCTTTTAAGGAATAGTTTCAAATCTTTTTTTTTTAACTCTCTAAGTACATTTAGTTTCTTTCTCATAAGGAAAAATCTCTTTTTTTTATCCTACAGGTGCAAAATTTTTCTTTTATTTCCATTCCTTTTCTGTGTGACATTTTTTGCTTTTCAATTTTTCAGCAAGGGCCAAGTTTTCCTTATGCCACATTAGATCTTATTTTTCCTGTTAAATCCTTCCATCTTTTTTTAAAGGACTGTTAATTGACCCTGATGATTGGATTGTGGCAAGGCATCCCCTTGAGCCACTAATCCTTCTCTTGTAGAAAGAAGAACAGCCTCTACCTTAGAACATAGATCGAATTACTTGACTAAGGCAGAAATACAAATGTCTCACCCAATAAAGTCTTTTCAAAATTAACTTTGCTCTCAGTATTGTTTTTAAAAATTACCAGTTTTCACACTTCACCTTTTAATTACTTCCAACCTTTCTACTTTTGTACTTTAAAAACTTGGCAAACATTAGTCAATTTGGTTGCTCTTCTCATCAATTCTAGAGATGTTCTACTTAGTTCTTTTTGTTAACCCTATTCTTTTACTTATTTCAACAGTTTATTTACAAACTAAAACAATTTATCTTACTTTTTCTTATGTAACTTTCTTTTCCAACTATCTTCTCCTTTTCCTTTTTTTTTTTTTTTTGAGTTCTCTAAATTATTTTTTTTTCTTCAACTCTCTTTCAATGAGAAAACTCATATTAAGGAAATGGAGGTGCCGAAGTCAAGCATTATGAAATCAGAAGCAGAGCAGTGACCTGGAAATTTTAATTCTTCAGTTCTTATTTTTTTTTCTCCCAAATTCAACTTTATCAACTTTTCAAAAGCCTAAATCCTTCCAAATCAATTACAACATTTTCTTCTCTTTTCTGAGCTCATGTCCTTAAGTTCTCCTATTAATTCTTTAACAGTATTTTCACACTCAACTTTAAATAAAATAAAATAAGTAAATTAATTCTTTTTAGTGAGTGCTAGCTCCAATTCTTCCTGAACAAAATAACCTGTTTAGTAAAAACTTGAGCAAAAGACTAGCATTTAAATTCTATTATACCTGTGCTATTTAACAATTTGAAAGCTATATAACACATAGAGCTTCATTTCATCCAATTGTAGTTATATATTATATAATAATGTACAAGAAACTTATTAACACATTTCATATGCTTACCTCATATCTTTAAAATTTCTCAATGTTCAAAAATATTTACAATTATTTACAATTCAAGATTATATCATGATTAATTATACCATTTGTAAACTCTCTATGGTCTTTTTTTCTTGTCTTTGTCTACCTTTCAAACATTTTATTGCTCATTATATCTATTATAAATAGGATAAAAAAATAAAAATCAAAGGATTTCACTTTGCCTGTATTATATGGGTGAAAATATGTTGTATGAAGATAATATGGGGAATGAAGATAGTTTCAGAAAGATGTATGATTGGAAATGGAAGTGAGGTAGTCATGCATGGAGATTGAGGGATAACTGAGAAATAGACTACTCCATTGCTATTTATAAAATGTAAAGAAATCTAGAAGTTCCCCAACATGTTAAATGAACCTTTGTAGAAGAAATAAGGTGGAGTAGTGGATAGAGTTATGAGCCTGGCATCAGGAAGATCTGACTTTAAATCTGGCCTCAGATATTAATGAGCTGTGTGAATCTGGGGAAGTGTTTCAGTTTCCTTACCTGTAAAATGGGGATAATAAAAGCATTATTGTATAGATCAAATGAGATAATATCTGTAAAATATCTAGCATGGTGTCTCACACATAGTAGGCACTTAGTACCTTTTTTCTTCTGTTTTTCTGTGAGACAGAAGTCATGTGTAATCAATCAATAAACATTTACCAAGTTCCTACTGTGTTCTAGGTTCTATACGAAGTCCTGGAATTAGATGTTATTTATGAGTTGTATAATCTGTCTGTCAGAAAATAATAGTAATTATGACATAGTTAACTAACTTTTATAATAATACTTTAAAGTTTTCAAGTATTTTATATAAATTACCTTGTTTATTCTCATATTAAACAATTCTGAAGTATTATTCTAATTGAAGTTCTGGGACCAGGTTTGGTAAGTGATAAGGCTGACCTCCCAAGTAAAATGATTGCTGGTGAACATCTGTTGATATTATTTATGCAGACTAATTTTACCACAAATCCCTGAAAACTGACAATTATAATCCAAGGCAGTAGTTTACAAATTCTATTTACCAACAGGACAGATAGCTAAAATGTATATATTTCACTTAGATTTCCTTCTTTAATTCATTGATACCAAATTAATCTAATACACAAAGCATCCACTTAGACTACAAAGAAGCAATTGGTAAAAAGGTCTTGTTTAAGGAAATCCTTTTCAACTTAGAAAAATTTTCCTTTATGAATTAAAAGAAAAAATTCTTGACTCTTCTTACAAGGACTCCCCTCCAAAAGCCTATTGCTACTGTTTTCCATATTATTCACTCATCGGGTTAATGAATGGCAGTTACAAAATAGTATTTCTATTGCAATGTACAGATGTTGATAGTTTCCATGATTTTCTTGGATTAAATAGAGGGTTTTCATATTGAAAATATTCATTTCAGATGTAAGAGGAGAACTCAAGTTTCCAATTTTTCATATATACAGTGTTCCATTTTTAAAGTTTACTTCAAGAGATTGTCTTCCTTGGCAATGATAGGAAGCAGATGTTATATAATGGAGCCAACAGGGATATTGAATGATCATGGAGAGTTAGGAAGAGAAACATGAATGTATAGCAAGTCAAAAAAAGGGGGTGGAATGGAACTTAGAAAAAGGTGAGAAAGAAATGAGGGGAAATGACAAAAGATGGTGGAATTGAAATATTTCAGATAATCCTAAAATGAAAAAATATGGAATTGTCTGGATTTCTTAATTTTAACTATTTTTATTTCAAATTACATTTAAATCTGATTTTATGTAATTTATATAATATTATAGCATCTTGTACTAAGCGAAAATTAATGAAAATTACAGGTAAGTTTCTTAGGGAATATTTAAAGAAGATCAGGATATTCTATTTAATGTCAAGGTTAAGTAAAAATCTTTGTTATCTAAAACTAAAAAAAAAAATCAATTTGATGTATGTTATGGATAAGCCACTTTTCATCTGTTTTGAAACAGACTGTTAAATGTTTTAGATTAGACTTTGGTAGAATCTGATTAATGTACAGAATTGGGAAATTGTGCTCATTTTTCAGTGTGGTTTGATAATGTTAATGAGAAGTTTTAATGATACAACAATATGTTAATTCTTTGTACTCTAAATTTCTGATGTATTATTGGATTGTGATATTGACATTGGTCTTGAAGAGTAGGTCAACAGAACACAACTTCTTTCAGGTTTAACAACACTGGAAAAACTTTTCATTTGCATATGCATTTATGAATAGTTTATATTTCCCATATGTATTTCCATATGCATTTATAAATATATACACATACATTTACATAAGCTTCATTATTGGCTTGTATATTTGCCATTCAAGTATAAGCCTAGCTAAGTTCAGCATAGTAGGTAACCAGGTTAAATATCATCAGGAAACAAATTCTTTTTCAAAGCAACTAATAAAGTTGTTAATAATTACATTTTTCTCCAATGTCTATAATTTTTATTTCTTTGATAGTTATCTAATATTTAGCAGTCTCAAGCAGGAATTTATGAAGCTAGTACTGGGTGTAAACACTTGTGTTCTTGTTCTGATCATTTCTTAATCATTTTCATAATAAATGGAATCAGTTTATAGGACATTTGATGATTTTTATGGTACCATGGCATACAAACTTTATTTATTGGATATCTATGAGATACTTACTTTGGGGGTTTTATATATGAGTGTGTTTTTGTAGGTCTCCAGTAATATACAATCATGCCTTTATATTTACATTTCATATACTGAACTTTGTGATCTATATTAATATTCACTATGAATGTTAATGATTTATATCTTGTAAAAAGAAGGGTTTTGCTTGATTGGTTCACATATTTCCTTCAAACAAAGAAAGTTAAAAATTATTCAAATGAATGGGTAAAAAAAAAACACTTATGTGTCAAGAACCAGAAATTAAAAAAAAAAAAAAAAAAAAAAAAAAAAAAAAAAAAAAAAAAAAAAAAAGCAAAAGCAATCCCTGACCTCAAGAAGCTTACATTCTACTGGGGAAATAACACACATACAGAGAGGAGCAGAGCAGAGGCCAGAATAGGGTCCTGAAGGGCCTTTCTATAAGCAGAGCCCTGAAGGGAACAGATTTACAAAGCCTTTCGACCAGCAATGGCATTATGAATTTTCTTATGATTAAAACTGAAAAAGAAAGAGTAATCTGCACCAAGGCCTAAACTAGTGTTGAAGCAATGAGCTATAGGTACTACATACAAGGACATCCAGGCTTCAGAGCTGATTTTAGGATATGAAAAGTTAAGCTTTTAGGAAATAAAAGATTACTTGCGGGTCACTGTATCTTAGAGTGGCAAGGTAGCTTGTGAGAGGGTGACTGGATTGAAGAATATAAACAAAAGTTAAAAAGTTGATGAAAAATTAAATTCTACAAATACATTTATCACATGACTGTTCAAAGATAAAGTTTCAAAAGTAGCAAATATAAAACAATCATGTTTACTAAATAATATTTTGTTGAAAAATTTTAAAATGAGATTATACATATATAATGTTTTGCAAAACTTAAAACATTATGTAAATCTTAGATATTAAATAAAGTATGACAGTCTGTTTATTGGTTTTAAAGGCTTTCATGAAATTTGTATACTTTATGAATCTTTTCTACCAAAAAATTCAAAGTGCTTTATGAACTGAAGCAAGTCTCTGTATTTCTTTGTAATTAACCTATCTATATACCCTTTAAAAATATTCCTTCATGAATTTAAATAGAAAATTCTAATTTAAGTATAAATTGGATTTTAAAAGGAACAGAATTTAATTTTTGTACTCATGTAAGCATTATTTAGCAACTACTGGGGCAAAATATCCACCAAAAGAAGAAAATGTTTTAAAAAGAAAGCAGGGAAAACTCCATTATGCAAGCTGATTTGTGTTCTATCAAAGAATTGACAGGACTTTTAAAATAAATTCTTTAATCTCATCCTCAAAAGAAAAAATTATTTAGAAAACATTTTATTTTATAAGAATAAACATACATAACTACACATCCCTTCCACAAAATGAACTTGGTATGATATAGAACCATTATTTCTGACATGGTGATGGCAAAACTTCTATTTTAAATCTTGTTAGTGGCCCAGAACTTGGCAAGCTAAGGGTTTTTATACGTTGTTCAGTCAGTTACAGTGAAATTGTTTTTAGAGGAGTCCAATTCATTTTTCCCTTCTTTAGGGTGTGAATATGTAGTAATATCATTTGTGATCATATACTAAGTTTTTCACCGACCATCCCAAAGTAAAAGCAAACAAACACATTCCCTATCCTGTCAGAATACACTGTAAATCTTTGTAACTCTACAGCCAAATGGTAAACCACAGGACCACATGACTTAATTCTCCTGAGACAGTGAATGTTATTCCTGTCAGACTTTTCTTCCCTCATTCATCAGTTAGAGGCTTTCATCTCCTTTTAAAGTCATGACCTTTGGAGTAGGGGTGAAATTACACCTGTCAGAAATAAATGTTCCTAGTACTCCATCATTCTGTCAATTCACAAAAGAAATTAAAAGGAGCCATGTCTTTCTTCACGTACAGTAAAGAACACTCTTTTTTCTTTGTGTTACACTTAAGGACCTTCTAATTAAACTATGTAAAGGAGACAAAATAAAAAAGAACCCTTGTCAAGACTGAGAAAAGAGTTGAGAATGGTAGATGTGTGCCTGTCTATTCAGCTGCTGGGGGATTACATCTTTACATACCTGCCTGTCTTTGAATATAGAAATTCAAGAATTCCCTTAAAACTGTTCTTGAGAAACTACAACTTGATTTGTTATTCTTTTTTTATCAACAATAGCAGTCTAAATGTGCCCCTTAGCACACTTGTTATGTTATGGCTGGTTTTTTTTTAAAGGTTACACTCTGATAAGTTTATGGTTTCTAGCAACATCACACAACAGGTGCACCTGAATAGTTCCCACTTCATTTACGCAGAGAACAAAGTTAATGTTTTAGCAGATTCAGGCCACACCTGGATTGAGATCTCAGGAGGAAGTCAGGATTCAAAATAGAATTGCATTGCATTGTTTGCTTAAGATTTTAATTCTGTTGAACCAACCCTTTCTGAGAACTTTTTGGGGAAAAATTGTAGCCTCTTCTATTTAACTTATCCATTAAGCTTAAAAATAAAGGCAGACTTAAAAATCTAAAAAAATGCTGAATCATCACTCCAACTAATATTGGATTGTACCTTGACTCAAATAGTGGGACTCGCTAACCTTCTTTAGAAGTCTCATGGATATTCTTGTAACTACAGAATGAATACATCTTAGTATACTTGAGGATATTTTAATGTATTTGAATCTCTGAGACACGTTCTGTAGTTAATAGTCAAGCCAATACTAGACAAATTAATGTTTTTCAAGCCTAACCTAAAATTGATCAGAGTCAAAAGTCTTTTTCATACCTTTCAAAGAGCAATAATTCATAAAGTGATTTGTAAATGGTGTTGAGACCAAGAAAACAAAAAGAAATCAGTTACAGAATGTTAGAGCTAGAAATGACTCGGACCATACAGAGGTCTTCAAACTACGGCCCGTGGGCCAGATGCGGCAGCTGAGGACATTTATCCCCCTCACCCAGGGCTGTGAAGTTTCTTTATTTAAAGGCCCACAAAACAAAGTTTTTGTTTTTACTATAGTCCGGCCCTCCAAACGTCTGAGGGACAGTGAACTGGCCCCCTATTTAAAAAGTTTGAGGACCCCTGCCAGCAACCCTTATTAAAAAGGACTATCCATTTCAATCAAAGTCCATCAATGAGGGGGAAATCTACTATCTCTCAAGCTAACGCATTACCTTTCTAAACAGCTTTGTTAATAAATATTTTCTGACATTGAGTCTGAATTTTCTCCTTCATTATTTCCAACTATATCTTCTGGTTGTATACCTGTATCAAGAAAGAATTCTTTCTTCTTGATAATAGCCTTTAAATTCTTAAAAATAACTATTGTGACTCCCAAAACTTAGGACCCCATGGGAAATGATAATGATAAGAAAATAGAAGATGAGGATAATAATGATGATGATGATAGTGATAATTGCTCAAGTTTAGCCAATTTTCTATGAAGTGAATCAATGATTGACTTATGAACAATGACAGAATGATGAATGATATCAGAAGCAAAGGAATACTAACTAGGATGATGCAGAATAGAGATTCTGTCTAATTCTTATGAACAGAAACAGTTAAATGCTAGCCATTTAGACTCTAGTAGCATTCCTGATAGGTAGTTTCTCTTAAAAACACAAGCCAGATGAAGCATGAGTTTGCTAAAACACTAACTTTGTTCTCTGTGTAATGAAGTGGAACTACTCAGGTATATCTGAAGAAGATACTTGAAATCCATTATGACTTTGCCTATCTCCCCAAACCAATCATCTCTTTGAAAAAGAATGATGTGTACCCTTCATATTAAAGAGGGGAATCAATCCAAAATATTTTAGTCACTTCATGTTCAAGCTTTGTGCTAGCACAATGTTTGGTACCTAGCAGACATTTAATAAATGCTTATTAATTCATTGAAGGATAATTGTCACTATTCTCCACTGTACCCAACTTTACATTAAAGTCAGGAAATAGCAAATTCAAATATTGTCTTCACTATATTTGTCATATTCTTCCATTCTCTCAGTTCTATTTCACTACTATATTTAAGCTTCTTATGACCTTCTGGCCTACTAATCTTTTCTAACTCATCCCTATTCTCTATCCCCTCCTCTCATCTGCTCCTAACACTGGGAAAAGAAAAAGGAAGTTCTTGTAAGAAATATGCATATTCAAACAAAAATTAGTGTCCACCTGGATGTGGCCATTTTTTTTTTGCTTTCTTATATTACTTTATTGTTAAGAAGTGAGGCTTCATCATCATTCTTTTTAAACTGTAGGTGGTCATTGCATTGATAAAAGTTTTCTAGTCTTTCAAAGTCTTTCTTTTAAATTTCATTATTTTACACATATATTTTATTCATAGTTCTGCTCACTTTACTCTGTAACAGTTTATATAGGTTTCCTCAGATTTCATTGAAACAATCCATTTAGTCATTTCTCATGACAATAAGGCTCCATTACATTTATATAATGCAATTTCTTTCACCATCCTCCAGTAGATTGGAGCTCGTAGGTTTTTTTTTTTTCTTTCTTACTATAAAAAGGGGTGGTATAAATATCTTTCTTTATATTAATCCTTTTTCCTTAATCTCTTTTAAGTTCAGGACTAATAGTATTAGTGAATCAAAAGGCATATAACTTTAGGGGGAAAGGATGGGAACAACAAAGTTCCAAATTGCTGTCCAGAATGGCTGGGCCAAATTTTAGCCCCACTAAATATACATTCTCCAACAAACATCATTGCCTTCTTTTTTTTAACCTTTATCAATCCAATTTCCTTACTTGAGGTGATCCCAGGACTCCTTCTTATCATTAAAGATAAGAAAGCTAATCTATCTGAAGTTACTTTCCATGTGAGGTACAAAGGGACAACTGTCCTTGCCTCTAGCTAGCACATCCCTACTCCAACTCTCTAACAGGTGAGCCAGATCTCAGATCAAAGTGAGCTATGCAAACTATGAGTAGTTAGTATCTATGTATTTGGACAACTCATATAGACATAATTATATATGTTAACATACAGTGGTCTTACATCTATAACCCTTGTTTCCTGTTCTTATTTCTGGAGTATGTTGCCACAGGGATGTCAGATTCTGGAAATAGCAAAGAGACTCTGTCCTAGAACTTATCAATTCAACAATGCCTTTTTAAATGTAACCTTTGAAGGCTTCTAGGAAAAAAGAAGCCAGAAGGTTATCTATCTTACATCATATGAAAGAAAGTACTGTACTGGTCAAGTTGTGGTTGGGAATACATATTCCTGCCCCTTCTCTGAGACTTGGACAGATTGCTGCTGTAGGATCATTGCTCTAAGAACTAATTGGATATCCGCTACCAGTTCCATGCTGTTATCTCTTAGATTAGGGGGAAAAGAGAAATAAGGGAAACAGAGGTCTGCTTTCTATCAATTACCACTGTGATCAGTGCTTCTTTATGTTAATATATCCTTCCCCATACTCCAATTGAGTCTAACTCTCACATTATCAGCTTTGTCCCTATGTAATTATAAACAAAATTTTGGGAACCCCCGTATAACACTGTTGCATGCCCATCACAGAAATTTGCAAAGTTTTAAGATCTTTAATGGAAAGTGATGGACATAGTTCCTCATTTTACCATCAGCTTAGAAGAAGGAAAGGGCTTATGGATTTTCTATGTGTAAGAGAAGTAATAATCAGATCCTCTAGGGAAATGCAAGTTTTTTATAAACAGGAAAATGCAGAAGATAGAATAAGTTACAAATCCTTACCCTTAATGCAGATAAGTGTTTGAGGCAAATGAAATTATAGCCTTACATAGAGCTGCCCTGGAAAGCAGGTGGCTATTTCACTAGAGAGGTCCTTCTTTATCCTCTCTGCCCTGCAGATTGCTGTTAGAGAGAGGAGTTCCTCTCATCCAATATGTCTTCCAAAGGGCATTTCTGTTCTAGACATCTAAGGGGGTGTGTGGTAGGGTGTTGGCAGCCATGTATTAAAGTGACACTTTTTCCTTTAAAAGGGGCATAATCTTGCACACTAATGTACATATGTGCGTGTTATCCCCAAATTAGCCAAGTATTCCCCTGCCTTTTCCCCCACATAGACTTTTGATATTTTACAACTCTTTATTTTCTTATATTTAAAAAATCAAATTTTAGAATCCTGTATTTAAGTTTACAAAATAGTAGCAACAATCATGCAATTATAGAATAGAAATGTATGGTTTGGCAACAGTTTGTGTGAAAGAATCCAGGAGATTTGAAATGCTCACAAGCTTAATATGAAGGATTTGCTGCTATTGATGCTAAAAAAAGCTAGCAAAATCCTGGGCTGCTAGTAATTGAAGTGTAGTGAATAGATACCCCTATGTTCTACAGTGGTCCATCCACATTAAAGCTGCATTCCCAATTTTAGCAAAACAATTTAAAAGGAATGTTGATAAATCAGAGCCCATTCAGAGAAGAGTGACCAGGATCAAAGAAACAACAGTAAAAGAGAACTATCAATGTTTAATTTAAAAAAGAAGAAACTTAGAGGAAATGTATTAATTATACAATATTTGAAGGATTTCCTAAGAGACAAAGAACAGTAATGGGGAAAGTTACAAAGGGATGAGTTTTGAGTCCACCTAGGAAAGTTATCAAGTAGAGTTGTCCAAAAGCATGATGAATCATTAGGAGCATTCAGAGTTTTGGGGATTTCTTCTTATGGATACTGCCACAGAGGGATTACTGTGCTAGGTGGGAGGCTGGACCAAATGATCTATAAATTTCCTACAAATTATGAGACTTTATGATTCCAATATCCATTTCTCCTAATATTGGTTTAATTCTGTAGGTACCTCACTTTAAATTTAGGGTTTTGATAATTTGGAAATCAGTTAATATCATCTTAAATACAAAGCCAACTTAAACTAATAGGATTGTTGTTAGGGAGCTGAAACCTTGTCTCCTCCATCATCGACAAAGCAGTACAATCTTTTATGGGATCCCCCAAATCACATACTTCATATAATTACCATTAGTGTATGGTGTAGCAAATTTAGTCCTTATCTAAAGAAAGTCCTTAACTAAGAAATGCAACTGGGTTAACGTATAAAAGAACTGCATATAGTTTAAATAATATTAAAAGAGATAACATCATGAAACATTATTCAAGGAGTGATATTAGACTGTTTTAGATATTATAAAAGCAGACTGATTTTTCCCCCCTGCTTTATTTTCTTTGTAGATATATTTTGAGCCAGAAGGAAATGCCATAGGCAAAAGGCTCATGCTTCAAACATATTTTTGACTGTCATTCTTTTTTTTTTTTTTTTTTTTTTGGTTAAAATGCTACATAGAAAAACCAGTGATGGTACTCTTTAATGTCATTTCATACTGAATATGTAATTTGATATTCCACTTTTCCAGTCCATATTTGGATTTGGATTTTAAAAGGTAACTGCTTATATATTTTAGGAAAAACACATTTTTCCTAAAACTTTAGACTAAAACTTTTTGTGTTTTCATCTGCCAATTTTGACAGCTTTTTTGTCTTTAGAAAATAAATTTCCATGTGCTTATTTATTTGGAGAGGAAACATATGCTAAATATATCTTCACAGAACATATTTCTTATTAAATCCAATGTCTTTCTTAAAAGAGGAAAAAATGTTTTGACTTGACATTAAAATATTATTGTGTGGTACAGTGGAAAAAAGAGCTGTATTTGGGGTCAAGAAATTGATTCAAACTTTGGCTCTTCCACATACTCTTTGTATGACCTTGGCAAGCCACTTAATTTCACTTGGACCTGTTTACTTACCTATAAAATGAAAAAGTTGAACTAGATGACCAAAGACTCTTCAAACTTTAAATCTAGGATTCCTCATGCCTTAGATTCATGATTTTTAATATAAAATGCTCACAATGCATTTAAAAGTAGTAGCCTTACTTTCAACAAAAGAAAAATCAAAATAAGCTTAAGAATTTTGCTGTTTTCACACAAAGCACATTCTTTTCATTTTTTCCTACATATAATAGTTTGGACTAGATGGCTGAGATCATGCTAAATGTTTTGACATTAACCTATACTTGTTTGTGGGACAAAACAGGATGATTTCACAGCTCATTTATAAATCAGGAAAAGACCTTTTGTAAGAAATGGTTCGAACTAAAAGTTGAAGAAATCAGGGTATTCTAGAACCAGGGGAAATGTATATATTGTTATTGTTGTTTTGGTTATTTTTTCGGTGGTATTTGAAACTCCATGACTCTTTTTGAGGTTTTCTTGGCAAAGATACCGGAGTGATTTGCTTTTTCTTTCATCAGGTCATTTTACAAATGAGGAATTAGGAGAAATATGGTAAAATGAATTGTCCAGTATCACATAGATATCAAGTGTCTGAGCTACTAGAACTCATGAAGATGTGTTTTCCAGACTCTCGGTCCAATTCTCTATTCACTGTATCACCTAGCAGCCTCTTAGGTATATGTACAGAATACAGAGATACCCAGAACTGATTTCAGATTCAGTCTCCTTCCCAGTTCAGTATAATGGGAGTTTCCCGCATAGATTCAATGACCAAAGTTTCTAGCTAGTCCATCAGTTTGAAGGACTGCCATAGAAAAGGAGAATACAGCATTCAGAACTTTGCCAGATTGCCAAAACAGAAAGCTAGAAGAACAAATTAAGAGAAAAGGATAATGAGGTATAATAAAGGTAAAGATGCTCAAGATACAAACCCAGAAGAGGATAATATTTAAAGCAAAGCCTCAAAGAAAAAACACACTGCTTACTCACAAATTGGAATTCCTAAAACAAATAGT
This sequence comes from Sarcophilus harrisii, assembly GCF_902635505.1. Classification (NCBI taxonomy): domain Eukaryota; kingdom Metazoa; phylum Chordata; class Mammalia; order Dasyuromorphia; family Dasyuridae; genus Sarcophilus; species Sarcophilus harrisii. The sequence goes on from NC_045431.1 coordinate 153,284,376, forward strand.
GCAAGAATTTAAAATTATTTTAAGATGATGTAATGAGATGAAAATAATAGAGTAATTTTGAAAAAGAAATGAGAAGAGGCTTGGACAGAGAATAGCTTAAAGGTATGAAATTTTGCCAAATAGCAGACTCCTCAAAAATTAGAATTGAACAAACAGAAGTTAATGTGATCCATGAGACAAGAAATATTAAAACAAAGTAAAATAAATTTGAGGAATAAAATGGAATTATAAAATAGTTTATATAAAAAAACTGACCTAGAAAACCAATGAAGCAGAATTTAAGAATCATCAGACTACCTGAAAGCAAAAAAAAAGAATTTAGATATCTTATTTCAAAGAACCATAAAAAAATCTACTTAGATCCTTAGAACCAGAGGGAAAAACTAAAAATAGAAAGAATACACACCAATGAGGGCCTGAAAGAAACCCCAAAATGAAAACTTCCAGGAATATTATAGACAAATTCAAGAGCCCCCAGGTCAAAAAATACTGGAAAGAACCCAGGGAAAAAAGTTCAAGTACCAATTAATCACAGTCAGGATCACACAAGATTTAGCTTCTCCCACTTTAAAGGGGTAATGGTCCTGGAATATGACATTCCAAAAAGCTTAAGATTTAGGCTTACAATAATCAAACCAGAAACACTGAGGGGGGAGATAACTTTTTAATGAAATAGAAGTCTTCATAGAATTCCTGATGATAATACTAGAGCTAAATAAATTGCAAATAATCAGGAAAGGCCTCCTTAGGATGAAGTATTTGCTTTCTAATAGGGAGGGGCTAAATAAATAAGCATTCCTTAAGAACCAAAATATCATCCTGGTCATGGAAGGAATCAAATAAGAGGAAAGTCCTGGGAGTGAATTTTGTTATGTTGTGATTATCTTAAAAGAAGAAAGGCAAAGGCAAAAGGGAACAAAAGAAAAAACAGAAAAAAGACCTATTAGCTCACAAAACTGGGGGGCAAAAGTAGTAGTTTATGTAAATGAGGAAGGAGTTGGGAGACCAGGTATCATTGGAATCTTGCGTGAAATGTACAGAACAAAAAAAATTGATAACCTGATATAAAAATGAACAATTTTGAAAAAAATTTAAGACCTCTGATCAGCACAATGATTTCTGAAGATAGGTCATTTAGAAATCTGTCTACCATTGACAAAGGAGTGATAAATTAGATATGCAAAGTGAGATAGGCAAGAGAAAGTCACTGTTATTTCTTGAGTAGGAGAGTAACTTAGTCACTGTTTCAGCTGTGTGAAGGATAGATTGAATAGGAGAGAAATTTAAATGAGAAAGACTAATTAGGGACTATTTTAATAATTCCAATGAGGAGCTGAATAAAGAGTGATTACTATAGAGAGTAGGAGATATTGGGAGACAGAGGATAGTGATGTTTGGAGGTAGAAGTTATAGCATTTGGAAATTAATTGGATTTAACAAATATTTGTTGTATTTAAATTTGAATGAATATTTCAAAATGGTCATGGTAACTAGGCCAATATGTGTTGTTGTCCAGTCATTTTTCAGTCCTTTCTGAAGCTCTTGGCCCCATTTGGAGTTTTCTTGACTAAGATATTAGAATAGTTTGCCATTTCCTTCTCTAGCTCACTTTACATATAAAAAACTGCTGTGTTTGAGATTAGATTTGAACTCATGAAGATTCTAAGCCCAACACTCTATCCACTATATCAACTAGTCATCCTGTTTAACAATTTTTAATAATCAAACTATCATAGGCAGGGAAGTAGTGATTTACTGTGACTAGTTGGAATATGTAAATCTTGCCACTTTGGGAAACCATAAAAGATTCTGAAACATAATTTGCTAAACAACTGAGGAAAACAAAAGAGCAGAGTTTTTATTACATTTTGTGTCCACAAGGAAAATCAACTAACACTGTCCAGAACTAATTGAAGTAAAGATTGAATAAAAAATGATAGAAAATAGTTTAAGACATTGTATTTGATATATTGATTCCAAAAAATGACATGTCTGTAAAGTAATAACTTAAGCTGCATCAGAACTGTGGGAGGCAGTAAAGGGGTAGGAGGGAAGTTCATTCATTGATGTTGAGAGAGAGAAATTTTCTTTGGACTGGCCATATCAGATAATATGTTTGTACAAGAAAAAAAAAACAGATGGAAAAAAAAGTCTTGCATGTCTAATGTGAAAGGAAAGCATATTTGTGCCTAATATATTGCAGAAACTAAGTAGGACTCATTCTTTCAAAAATATTACCTTCATTATGTGGCCAAAGTCAGCATGAATTTTGGTAATCTGTTATGTAAGTTCTGATCATATAGGTTAACTGGGTTACTACGTATTCTGACATTCTGCCTTTTAAAAACATTTTTTCTGTTTATTATTCATGAGTTGCTATTTTCTTTTCCTTGGAGATTTGGTAACCTCTAGCTTTTTTTATTTTGTTTTGTGCACCAACTTCAACTTTGTATCTTCCAAGTTTCCTAATGCATGAGCAATAGCCTTCATTGCTCCACTGCTAAAGATACATATAATGATTTGTTCGTAGGCCTTATAAAAGCACTACTATAAATGTTTCAGGAATAAATTGCCCTTTACAACCTAAACATTAGTATCAGGCCTCAAAGGTTTACTTGTAGAATAGCTCAGTCCTAATGCAAAAGGTCAAGAACATCAGCATCTCACTCTGTGCAAAACCCATAACAATCTTTAAGACACAAGAATGTGAGTCTGGGGCCTGAAATTCTCAGTTATTCACATTAAAATCATAGAACTATAGAATTTTAGAGCTGGAAAAATGTTAAAAGTTCTACAATTTTATTATATGTATGAGGAAATTGAGGTCCAGTGACAGGTTTGGAATTTCACAGATTTGTTGATTGACTTTTGGGCCCTCTTTTCTTTCTCTCTGTATTCTTTTACTTGGTGATCTCATCCACTTCCATGAGTTCAGTTGTCATCCCTGTGTTGATGATTCCCAGTTCTGGTCTGCCTTCTACTCAACAGTGCTGAATTAGCAATGGTTTAATGGACATTTTGGAGTAGAAGTCCCGTAGCCATCTTAAGTCTTTTAAATTCTAATACCATCTTGGCTTTAGTGCCATACTTTACTCCCATTTCGGTCCATTTTGATTTTCCTTAGTTAAGTTAACCTATCAAGACATTGGCAAGATTTATATAATGATTACGGTAAATATTCTGTAGAAATAAGGAGGTACACTTCTGGGAGCCAACATGGCAGAGTAAACAGTAAATCTCAATAACACTCCCATATTTACCTCCAATCAATCATAAAATAGGATCCCAAACAGATCCTGGAACAATAGAACCAGCAAAAAGATGGGGTGAAACAATCTTTGAATCCAAGAAATTTGAAAGATTGACAAATAAAGTCTGTCTCACGTGGGTAAAAGGGGAATGCAGTCCAGGATAGAAAGCATCCTGGCAAGACAGCAGCAAGTCCCATCTTAGCAAAATAGTGGAACATTCTCAAGTCCCAGGATACTGGAGCAAATGATAACAGAACATCCCCCCTCATTGCCTCAACCTATCCAGAAAAACCAGCAGACTTCAGTTCCAAAAATAACCATATTCTTTATTCTTCAGTGTATTCTCATGCAAACAGGCATCCTACACAAGCTTCAGCACAACCCCAAGCAAAAAGGCAGTCCCCAACCATATTAGTGCCTAAGCAAACAGGCATCTACCAGTCCCACCATTCTTCAGCAAAACCCCAGGGAAAAAGGTAGTCTCTGAAGGCCTGACTTGCTTCAGTGTAGTTCCAGGAAAACACAGAAACACTTCAGCACACAACAAACATTAGTGTCTCCTCAGAATAACATCAATGCAGCCAGATAGTGCAGTCATTGGCACAAGAAACCTGAAACACTCCCTGATCCTTCTACCCTGGAAGCAGAGCTCAAATTTAAAAGAAAGGGAAAAGACCAAAAGAAAAGAGCAAAAAGAAAAAGAATCTGATAATAGAAAGTTATTATGGTGAGAGGGAAGACTGAGACACAAACTCAGAAAAGGACAATAGGGTCAAAAAACACAAAAATGTAAAAACCCCAAAGCAAAATAGGTAGTGGTTTCAAGCTCAGAAACAACTCATGGATGAGCTCAAAAAAAGCTTAAAATTATGTAAGAGAGTAGAAAAAAACTGGGAAAAGAAATGAGAGTGATGCAAGAAAATTATAAAAAAAAGAAATAACATCTTGGAAAAAGAAATCAATTGCTTAATAAGGAGAATTGGCCGAAAGGAAAAGGAATACAAAAAATCCACTGAAGCAAACAATTCCAAATAAAAAAGGAAATACAAATCTAAGTGCAGAAAACAACTTCTTAAAGTTAGAATTGGGTAAGTGGAAGTGAATGACTTTATGAGACATCAAGAATAAATCAAATACATTCAAAGGAATGGAAAAAATAGAAGTAACTGTAAAGTATGTTGAAAAAAATGACTGGGGCAGGTAGTTGGTGCAGTGGATAGAGTACTAGCCCTTAAATCAGGAAGATCTGAGTTCAAATCTGACCTCAGATACTTCACTACCTAGCTATGTGACCCTGGGCAAGTCACTTAACCCCAATTGCCTCAGCAAAAAACAAAAACAAAAACTGATCTGGAATCCAGGATCCAGAAGAGACAACATCAAAATCATTGGACTACCTGAAAGCTATAATCAAAAGGAGGACTAGGATATCCCTTTGAAGAAAACTACCCAGATATTTTGGAATCAGAGAGCAAAACCTATTTTACTATATTGCTGTATTGAAGTTATATACCAATCACATCAGGAAAGAAAAGTCCCCTCGCCCCCCAAAACTTCAATGAACATTATAGCCAGATTACAACTATCAGGTCAAGGAAAATATATTAAAAGTGGCTAGAAAGAATGAATTAAACCATCAGTGAGACACAATGAGCATTATATAGGATTTAGCAGCTGCAACATTAAAGATTTGGAGGTGCATGATATTCTGGAAGGAAAAGGAGCTATGACTATAAACAACTAGGAATCATCTAACTGGCAAAATTAAGCATAATACTTGAAGGGAAATGTTAATTGTTCAATGAATAGGATTTCAAGCTTTCATAAGAAGACTAGAATTAAACAAAAAATTGATCTCTAATATCAAGATCCAATAGAATCCTAAAAAGGTGAAAAAAAGGAAAGAAAATATAAGAAAATCAATGAAGCTGAAGTGTTTATAGCTCTGCATGGGAAGATGATACTTATAATTCTTTTTAAAATTATTTATTTATTTATTTTTATTATAGCTTTTTATTTATAAAACATATGCATGGGTAATTTTTCAACATTGAACCATTGAACCTTCTGTTCTAACTTTTCTCCTCCTTTCCCATACCCCCTTCTCTAGATGGCAGGTAGTCCAATACATGTTATATATATTAAAGTATATATTAAATCCAATATATGTATACATATTTATACAGTTATCTTGCTGCACAAAGAAAATTGGATCTAGAAAAAAAGAAAAAAACCTGAGAAGGAAAACAAAAATACAAGTAAATAACAGAAAGAGTGGACAAGTTATGTTGTGGTCCATACTCATTTCCCATAGTACTTTCCCTGGGTGTAGCTGATTCTCTTCATTACTGAAGAATTGGAACTGGTTTGAATCATCTCATTGTTGAAGAGAGCCACATTCATCAAAGTTGATCATCTTATAAATAACCTTGTTGCTGTGTATAAAGATCTCTTGGTTCTGCTCGTTTCACTTAGCATCAATTCATGCAAGTCTCTCTAAGCCTCTCTGAAATCATCCTGCTGGTGATTTTTTACAGAACAATAATATTCCGTAACATTTATATACCACAACTTATTCAGCCATTTTCCAATTGATGGGCATCCACTCAATTTCCAGTTTCTAGTCACTACAAAAAGGGCTGCCACAAACATTTTTGCACATGTGGGTCCCTTTCTCTTCTTTAAGATCTCTTTGGGATATAAGCCCAGGGATACTTTTAATTCTTGAAAAATTGTATAGGAGAGATAGAATCTGATAAAGACCTACCAAAGTGAAGGAAATGATGGCAGGGTAGGCGACAAGCATCATTTAAACCTTACTTTCATCAATATTGATTGAAAGTGGGAATAATATGCCCAATCAGTTGAATATAAAAATCTATCTTATTAGATGGAAAATGGAGATTAAATAAAAGCAGGGGTATACTAAGAGAAGAGGGAGCAGACAGGGGGAGGTGGTAGAAAAAAGCAAAACACTGTTAAGGAGAGAAAAGGTGAAAAGAGAGAGAGCACAAACAGGAGGAAAAATAGGATAGAGAGAAAATACATAGTTGGTAATCATAACTGTAATTGTGAATAGGCTGGAATCTCCCATAAAAAGAAATAGATGGCTCAAAACCCAGAATCCTACATTTTGTTGTTTATAAGAAACATACTTGAAGTAAAGAGAGACACACACAGAGCAAAGGTAAAGGACTATAGCAGAATCTATTATGCTTTAGCTGAAGTTAAAAAAAAAAAAAAGGCAAGGGTAGCAATCTTGATCTCAGACAAAGTAAAAGTGAAAATAGACCTAATTAAAAGAGATAAAGAAGGAAACTACATCTTGCTAATGGGTACTATAGATAATGAAATAATATCAATATTAAATGTATATACATACAATTTTTAGCATTCAAATTCCTTTTTTTATTAAAGCTTTTTATTTACAAGATATATGCATAGGTAATTTTTCAGCATTGACAGTTACAAATCCTTTTGTGACAACTTTTTCCCTCCTTCCCCCCATCCCCTCCTCCAGATGGCAGGTTGACTAATACATATTAAATATGTTAAAGTATAAGTTAAATATAATATATGTATACATGTCCAAACAGTTAAAGAGTCGGACTTTGAAATAGTGTACAATTAGCCTGTGAAGGAAATCAAAAATGTAGGCGGACAAAAATAGAGGGATTGGGAATTCTATGTAATGGTTCAAAGTCATCTCCCAGAGTTCTCTCCCTGGGTGTAGCTGGTTCAGTTCATTACTGCTCTATTGGAACCGATTTGGTTCATCTCATTGCTGAAGAGGGCCACGTCCATCAGAATTGATCATCATAGTATTGTTGTTGAATATATAATGATCTTCTGCTCCTGCTCATTTCACTCAGCATCAGTTCATGTAAGTCTCTCCAAGCCTTTCTGAAATCATCCTAGCATTCAAATTCTTAAAGAAATTAAGTGAGTTAAAGGTTCATGACTAAAGAGGAGATAGATAGGAAGTACTAAATGTAAAATAAACAAAACCAGTGAAACCAAGATTAGAAAGCAAGCAGAAAGCTATGAAATGATCTTTATAACAAATGTCTCTGAGACAGGTCTTAGTTTTCAAATATAGAGAGAATGGAGTCAAATTTATAAGAATATAAGCCTTTCTCCAATTGATAAATGGTCAAAGGACAAGAACAGGAAGTTTTCAGATGAAGAAACCAAAACTAATTATGAAAAACTGCTTTAAACCACTTTTGATTAGAGAAATGCAAATAAAAGCTATAACACCTCACACCTATCAGATTGGCTAATATGTCTAAAAAAGGAAAATCATGAATGTTAGAGAGGATGTGGGGAAACGGGGAAAATAATGCATTTTTAGTGGAGTTGTGAACTGATCCAATCATTCTGAAGAACAATTTGGAACTTTAGCCAAAGAACAATCAAACTATGTATATCCTTTAATCCAGCAATACCACTACTAGTTCTGTATCCCAAAGAGATCATACAAAAGGGAAAAAACCTATATGTGCAAAAATATTTATAGCATTTCTTTTCATGGTGGCAAAATTAATTGGGAAATGGTTGAACAAACTGTGGTATGTGAATGTAATATTACGCTATTGTGCAATAAGAAATGATAAACATATAAATTTCAGAAAAAAACATGGAAAAACTTGTATGAATTGATGCAGTAAAAAGAACCAGGCAAATATTGTATGCAATATTAGTGACACTGTGATGATCAACTATTAATAACTCAGTTCTTCTCAATGATCCAAGAGAAATTTAAAGTACTCAGAATGGAAGCTATGATGGGCTTTAAATGAAGACTGAAGTATATTTTTTCACTTCACTCTTTTTTGTGTGTTTTTCCTTCTTTTGATCTGTTTCCTTCACAATTGTAATGTAGAAATATGTTTTACATAATAGCACATGTAATACCTATGTCAAATTGCCTACCATTTTTGGAAGAGGCAAGGGAAAGAAGAAAGGGAGGGGGAAAATCTGTAACTCAAAATCTTATAAAATTGAATGCTAAAAGTTGTATTGACTTGTAATTGGGTGGGAAATACTATTTTTTAAAAAAAGAAACATAAAACCAAGCATCTGAACAGAATCTGAAGGAATGAAACTTCTTTTCAGTTCAAAACAGATCTGAAGAACTTCAAGAAATGTCAGTCTCACTGCAGTGAAAGGGGTGTTCAGTCCAGCTCAGATAGTGACTGGGAAAGCCAGTGAGTGGATCTTGATGACAGCAGATCAACTGATACCCTTGATCCTGGCTAGTAGTGGAGCAGACCAGTGGGGCAGCCTCCACTCCCAACTCGGAGCACAAATTGCCAGCTAAGGAAACCAGGCTGTTTCCTTGAGAAAGGAAGCAGGACTACTCTCTGGTGTGAGCAAATCAACAAGCAAAAGGGGCCCCTGTGCTCAAAGCCAAAGCTCAGAGCTAGAGGAAAACTTGGGACAGTGTCCTCCAGGAGCAGAGCTAGACCATAAAAGGAATAAAAGAGGGGAAAAAAGAGAAGGAAAGAAAATGAGCAAGAAACAGAAAAAACCTTAACCACAGAAAACTACTATGGTGACAGGGAAGACCAAAATGCCAAGTTAGATAAGGACAAAATGTCTACAGAGGAAATCTCAAAGAAGGACCTTAATCCCCAAAAGGCTTCTTGACAGTGCTCATAAAAGATTTTAAAAATCAAATAAGAGAGGTAGAAGAAATCTGAGAAAAGAAATGACAAGTATGCAAGAAAGATTCAACAGCTTGGAAAAGGAAGTTTAAAAAACTGACTGAAGAAAATAATTCCTTAAAAAACAGAGTTGGCCAAAGGCAAAAAAAAAAAAAAATCCAGTAAGGAAAACAACACCTTGAAAAGTAAAATAATCAAATAGAAAAAGAGATACAAAAGCTAACTAAAGAAAATCACCCATTAAAATGTAATTTTAATTACATTAAATTAAATTAAAATTAATTAAACAGCAGACCTGGAAAATAGGTCCAGGAGAGACATTTTAAAAATTATTAGTCTACCTGAAGGCCATGACCAAAAATAGAGCCTGGATAGCATTCTTCAAGAGACATAAAAGGAAAACTGGCCTGTTATTCTAGAACCAGAGGAGGATATAGTCATTGAAAGAATACTTCGATCATCTCTGGAAAGAGATCCTACAAGGAAAACTCTAAGAAACATTGTTGTGAAACTCCAGAACTATAATCTCAAGGAAAACATACTGCAATCTGCAGACAAAAACAATTCAAGTATTGAGGAGCAATAGTTGGAATTGTCTAGGATTTGGCAGTTTCTACCCTAAAGGATCAAAGGACTTGTAATACCATATTCTGCAAGGCAACCCAAACAGACTGAGCATCATTTTTCAGGGGAGAAGATGGATTTTCAATTAAGTAAGAGATTTTCAATTATTTCTATTGAAAAGACCAGAACTAAATAGGAAATTTGATCTTCAAATCACAACTCGAGAAGAATACAAAGATATACATGAGGAAAATACTTACATATATATATATATATATATATATATATATATATGTGTGTGTGTGTGTGTGTATACATATATATACACATATATATTTTCTCTCTGTTTATATAAATCATATGATAATTACAATATATGCAGAAAATGCTTTTGACAAAATACAGCATCCATCCCTATTAAAAACACTAGAGAGCATAGAGATAAAATGAGTTTTATAACTCATATATATATAAACTGCATATATATAAAACCATCATCAAGTTTTATTTGTCATGAAGAGAAGGTGGACATATTTCCAATAAGATCAGGGATGAAACAAGGATGCTTATTATCACAGTAAGGAATTAGAATGGCAATGAGGACATAAAACTATTACTCTTTGCAGATGAGATTATGGTTTACTTAGAAAATCCTACATAATCATCTAAAAATCTACTTGAAACAATTAGCAGCTTTGCCAAAGTTTTAGTATATAAAATAAACCCATAAAAACAATCAGCATTTCTATATATTACTGACAAGGTCCAGTAACAAGAGATAAAAAGAGAAATTCTATTTAAAATAAATGAAGATAAAATAAAATATTTGGGTGTTCACCTGTCAAGACAAACCCAGGAATTATGTGAACACAGTTACAAAATACTTTTCACACAAATAAAATATGATATAAACAACTGGAAAAATATAAATTGCTTTATTTTAATTTATCTACTTGTTCAATGCCATACCAATTAAACTGCCCAAAATTTATAGAACTAGAAAAAATAATAGCAAAATTTATCTATAAAAGGTCAAGAATATCAAGGGAATAAATGAAAAAAATATAGAGAATGGTGGCCTAGCAGTATTAGATTTGAAACTGTGTTATAAAGCAGCAGTTATCAAAAACATATGGTACTAAGAAATTGAGTAATGGATCAGTGAAATAAGTTTACACATGATACAATGATCAATGACTATGGTAATCTTATATTTGGTAAACCCTTGAACTTGAGCTTCTGGGATAAAAACTCACTTTTTCATGAAAATTACTGGGAAAACTGACAAATGATGTCAGAAACTTGGTATAAACCTACAGCTTATTCCCTAAATGAAAATAAGGTCATGATTTAGATATAAAGTGTAGGCCAATTAGGAGGGAAAGGGATAGTTTACCTATCAGATCTTCGGAAAAGGGAGGAATTTTTAGGCAAATAGCTACAGAGCATTAAAATACAAAATGGTCAACTTTGATTACATTAAATTAAAAAAAGTTCTGCACAAAGAAAACCAACAAAGCAAGAAGCACAAAGTTGAGAAATATTTTTATAGCCATTGTTTAAGATAAAGGCCTCATTTCTAAAATATATAGAGAACTGAGTCAAATTTATAAGAATACAAGTCATTCCCCAATTGATAAATGGTCAAAGGATATAAACAGACGATTTTCAGGTGAAGAAAATCAAGTCATCCATAGTCATATGAAAAAATGCTCTAAATCACTATTGATTAGATAAATGCAAATTAAAATAGCTCTAAAATATCATATTATACCTCTCAGATTGGCTAACCTGACAGGAAAAGATAATAGTAAATGTTGGAAAAGACATGGGAAAACTGAGACACTAATGCATTGTTGATGGAGTTGTGAAATGATCCAAACATTCTGGAGAGAAATTTGGAACTATGCCCAAAGGGTTATAAAATTGTACACCCTTTGAACCAGCAGTGCCATTGCTAGGTCTATATCCCAAAGAAATCATAAAAGAGTGAAAATTACCCACATGTGCAAAAATGTTTTTAGCAACTCTTTTTTTATGGTGGCAAAGAATTGGAAAATGAGCAGATGCTCCTCAATTGGGAATGGCTGAATAAGTTATGATATATGAAAGTAACTGAATATTATTGTTCTATAAAAATGATGGACAGGCTGATTTTAGAAAGACCTGGAAAGATTTACACAAGTTGACACTGAGTGAAACAAACAGAACCAGGAATACATTGTTCATAGTAACAGCAAGATTGTGGGATGATTAACTATGAAAGACTTGGTTCTTCACAGTAGTTCAGTGATACAGGACAATTGCAATTAACTTGGGATGGAAAACACTATCTGCATCCAGAGAGAGAACTATGGGGAATGAATGTAAATCATATGCCATGTTCATTTTTTCTTTTTTTTTTTCTCCCATGGTTTTTCATTTTTGTTTTGATTTTTCTCTTCCAACATGATTAATAAAGAATTGTGTATTAAAAATAATTAATGTACATGTATAACCAGAAAAAGGAAACAATTAAAAAGTTGAAAAAGAAAGGAGAGAAATAGAGAACAAATAACTGATGGGATATGATTGTAATTATGTAATCCAAATTACAATAACACCACATTAATTTTATTGTTTTAATGCTTATTTATCAAAACAATTTAGGTATGTTATACAGAAGTAGACAAAAAATTAAAATTCATTTGAAGGAACACAATGTCTCAAATATCACTATTGATACCACTTAGGTATTTCCTATGCATTTTTCTTACATATAAATTAGGCATATGATTCTAGGAAAGTCAGATATAATTAGAAAAATCAAAGGTAACTTTAGGGTACAGTGGATAGAGTGCTAGGTCTGGAGTCAGGAAGATCAGTGTTCAAATTTGTCCTCAGATATTTGTTAGTTCTGGGACCCTAGGCAAGACACTAACTTTTCTTTGGCTCAGTTCCCTCATCTGAAAAATGAGAATAACAACAACACATATCCTAGGGTTTTTCTGAAGATGAAATAAACAATAATTGTAAAGTTCTTTTTTTTTATTATGGAATATTCTTTTTCTTTCTTTTTTTTTTAATTTAATAGCCTTTTATTTACAGGTTATATGCATGGATAACTTTACAGCGTTAACAATTGCCAAACCTCTTGTTCCAATTTTTCACCTCTTACCCCCCACCCCCTCCCCTAGATGGCAGGATGACCAGTAGATGATGTTAAATACATTAAAATATAAATTAGATACACAATAAGTATACATGACCAAAACATTATTTTGCTGTACAAAAAGAATCAGACTCTGAAATATTGTACAATTAGCTTGTGAAGGAAATCAAAAATGCAGGTGGGCATAAATATAGGGATTGGGAATTCAATGTAATGGTCTTTAGTCATCTCCCAAAGTTCTTTCTCTGGGCATAGTTGGTTCAGTTCATTACTGCTCCACTGGAAATGATTTGGTTGATCTCGTTGCTGAGGATGGCCTGGTCCATCAGAACTGGTCATCATATAGTATTGTTGTTGAAGTATATAATGATCTCCTGGTCCTGCTCATTTCACTCAGCATCAGTTCGTGTAAGTCTCTCCAGGCCTTTCTGAAATCATCCTGTTGGTCATTTCTTACAGAACAGTAATATTCCATAATATTCATATACCACTAATTGTAAAGTTCTTAGCAGAAGGTCTAACACAGTAAGTACTTTGTAAATATTTGTTATTATAATTGGCTATTAACAATATATTTTCAGAAGTGACCAGTATGCTGATAAGAAAGCAAACCCCAAACCCCTAAGAATAACAAAATCCCCCAACCTACTGGCCATTTCTTTTAACCCAACCTCTGCTGCCATCAGTGAGAATGAAACCCCTGTGAAGAAGGGGTTAACCATCTCTATCAACTGTGAACCAATCAACAACTCCTAAGAGAGAAAAGAAAATAGAAAGTCAAAATAATTATAGTACTTTATTTCCAGATCTCAAGGAAGAAAGCCTGGGGCTCTGAACCCAACCTTGGGAATGGCAATTCCTTCTTGAACAATAGGTCTCCTTCTATCCTGTGTTCCAAACCCATCAGTGAAGAGAGAAATCACTGTGGAAAAAAGACTCACTTTCATTACAAGCACCACTATCACCAACAATCATTGACCATTACTCTCAATGGTCAGATATGCTCAAGAACCCTGGTCATGGCAGTACCCTGTCCCCACTGGCCCTGTTTGAAGACCAGTCCTCAAAGCCATCATCTCAAACAACCTCGTGGAGATGAGTTTTGGCAACTACTTCACAACCCCTGTGTCCTTAACAACCCAGGAAATACTTCTTGATACTAAAAGCCTTTATCAAATGATTCAACACCAAAAAACAAATATAATTTTATCATGTAAAATATCATTAAAGAAGTTCTACATCTGCACTGTCATTTACTTTACTACTATAGCATAAGAAATATAGGCCTTTTTATCTGCCTGCAACTAAAACCTCTCTATGTGATCTCCCCTTGAGAGTGGAATCTGTCCCTTCTTTTCAATTTCTACCCAAACTTCTATCATAGTGCTCTGCTTATAGCACTATCTTAATGAGTGCATTTGCATTCATTCAATCAATGTATTTGGCTATTATTATTTAATATAAGGGAATGACTCTTGGGAGGAGCAAGAATGATATAAAAATAGAAGAGAATTTTGTATAAGAAGAAAAACCTGGAATATGAATGTGATAGAAAAATCATGTAGTAAGAAATGATGACTATGAGGAATTCTGAGAACATGGAAAGATTTGTATAGAATCTCATATAGAGTAAAAGAAGTAGAATCAAGATAAGATATATGAGGAATTTGACAAATGCAAGGAAAGAGATTTCTTAAGTGAAGTCAGATTGCCTAAATGATGAAAAATGAAGGTCCTTCCCCATACCACAGTGGAGAGGCAAAGGATAACTAGGAAAGCAAGTTGTATTCATCATCAGATTGGGTAATTCAATTTATTTATTATAGATAATTCAATTTATAATAAAATGTCTTGTGGCATTAAGAGTCCAAACAGAATCATAGGTTGCCAAACAAGGGAGGAGAGATGGAGCACGGCTGCCAAACAATTGCCTTTGACATCAATCTATAGATATGTCCACAGGCTTTAATAATCAGAAAAAATTACCTCCTTATGTTCTGGCTCCTACTCCCAACACAATAAAATCGCCTAACTCTTTCCCCCCAAAAGAGAGAGAAGAATAATTAACTGGAGCAAAGTAAGGGAGCTTAACCAAAATACAGGTTAACAGTCTGTAAAATGGTGAGGAAGACCAAAAAAACCAAAACAAAACTGTGAAACTGTGTACAAAAATCGAAGATCCCAATGATCTTATGAAGATCAGAATAGTGTTAGTGTTGATAGGGAAAGCTACAGATAGTATCTGCTATTACTTGCTAACAAGCCCCTGAGCATCAAATTAAAACATGTGATGAAATTGGGTTCCTTATAATCTGTCTATTACAGTAGACTAAAAGAAAAAATATGTGTTGAACAAGAATCTCAACAAATAAAGCTGCTCCCAGTGGTACCTTCTTTGCCTTTGACCTCTAGCAAGGGCAAATGAAAGAAATGACTATATTAATCACAATTTCAGACTCTCCCAGGGCAGCCAAGGCAGAGACTCGGGCTTCCAGAAGGTACAGGCTCCTATTCTTTTTTTAAAGTCTTTTAAAAATTATTATTATAGCTTTTTATTTACAAAACATATGTATGGGTAATTTTTCAACATTGACTCTTGCAAAGCTTTCTGTTCCAACTTTTCCCCTTCTTCCCCACATGTTAAATATGTTAAAGAATATGTTAAATCCAATATATGTACACATATTTATACAGTTATTTTGCTGCACAAAGAAAATTGGATCTAAAAAGGAAGAAAAAAAAAACCAGAGAAGGAAAACAAAAAATACAAGTAAACAATAACAGAAAGAGTAGAAATGCTCTATTATGGTCCACACTCATTTCCCATAGTTCTCTCTCTGGAAATAGCTGATTCTCTTCTTTACTGAACAATTGGAATGATTTGAATCATGTCATTGTTGAAGAGAGTCACATCCATCAGAATTGATCATCATATAGTATTGTTATTGAAGTATATAATGATCTCCTGGTCCTGCTCATTTCACTCAGCATCAGTTCATGTAAGTCTCTCCAGGTCTCTCTGAAATCATCCTGCTGGTCATTTTTTACAGAACAATAATATTCCATAATATTCATACACCACAATTTATTCAGCCATTCTCCAGCTGATGGGCTTGCATTCCATTTCCAGTTTCTTGCCACTACAAAAAGGGCTGGAGTGGCTCTCTTTCAAACACTAGCTCACATGATTCTGATTAGTATACTTTCCATGAATAATCAGCTGATTGACTCAGTTAATTAGCAAAGATTTTACCTAAATAATATAGAAATAAAATTACAAAGCGTTTTCCCTCTCTCTCAAAAACCCCTCCAAAAAACCCATACAATACAAAAAAAGGGACAGATTCTTCCATAAACATACATAGAGTCTGGGGGGGTTAGAGTGGGAAGGATGAGCATGAAGTTAGTATACAATGATGGTGAGACATATGTGTAGGATGGGACCAAAGCCATGACTTTGTGACTCTGCAACTGCAGGACTTCTATATCCTATTTCTCTCAGAGAGTCCTCACAAAGTTCTCTATGGACTATTCACTCCATAGCTCTGCTGGGCTGGCTCCCTGAAGAAGCATCTCAGTTAGAGGAATAGACCAGTCAGCCTTGCCCCTCCTAGGAAGTGGGAATCTTGGATGGATGAGCCAATTTAGTGCTTGGCTGGGTCAAACTGGTCACTGGTGGCTACACCTGCTCCCTACCAAGCCTGGTTGTGGCTGGACTGGCCAGGTAGCTTGTTTTGCTCCTGGGTTGTGGCTGTCTCCAGCACAGAGAGGTCACCCTTCCCCTGAGCAGTGGTGGCTAAGTTTGGTCAGAAAGATCGCTCAGTTCCTGGACTCTTCTCAGGTTCTGGACCCCCTGGACTCACTCTTGAATGGGCAGTTGTAGTTATTTTCCACTTTCTACTACTGGCTTTGCTAGGCTGTATAGCTGGAGTATTACAAAGCCTTCTCAGAGCAACTACCCTCAGCGTAGGATTGGCAGAAGCCCCTTTCTTTTGGCTCCCCACATCCATAGCTCAGAGACTATTTGTCAAGGAGTCTAGACACTCCTCTTTGATAATCTTTTCTGGCTCAAAATCCTTTTCCCTCAGTAAGGTACTCCACCTTTCCTTAGAGTGATCAATTCCAATTGTCAATTCCACCTCCCATATTCCTTTAGGGATATTATGTAGGTCAGTGTCTATAGGACAGTCTGTAGACTGGTACAGGATTATTCATATGCCATGGAGCTATTCAAGCCTCAGACCCCAACTAAAGTGGGAAATGTCTAGTTTGCATTGAATATCTTCCTTTTCACATTTTAATATCTCTATCTTTTAGCTCTTCCAGAACTTAGCTTTTGTTGAAGTCTCAGAAGTCTTACATAAAGAAAAAGGAAAAATGTCAAAAATCATTTCATCAAACAGTTTCTTAAGGTTTCTGATATTCATTATGAAATGATTCATATGGCATGGTCTTGATAAATATTTTCTAATTGGCAACCATTGCTAAACATTCATAAGCATTAAGAATTTTATCAAAAGCATTAAGAATATTATCAAAATCAATGATGCAAAATATTTAGGTATCATGTTAATTTTTAAAAAGCTGATAAAAAAGAAAGTTTGTTGTTGAAACTAGGTGTTATTTGCTGAGATGACTCTAATATTTCTTACATCAAAATGCTCCATGAGAGCAGAAAGTGTCTTTGTATCCCTGGCATTTAATACAGGACCTGGAAAATAGTAGGCATTTAATAGATGCACAATGTCTCCAATCTTCTCTTTCTGCTCCATTTTTTTCTTTCTTATTCTATTGTTCCCTTAACTTTTATGTTCTCTCTACTTACTTCACACCATCAGAAGCTGTGTTGAAGCAATAATATCTGTTACACTCATTCATCTTGGATGCTTTGGTACTTGCATGGATATGAGATTTTATCATAGATACAATAGATACCTAGACCAAGATAAATCTAATTCCTCAGCTTGTGTGATTCTTGTCCATATTTCCCCATGGATCCTCCACAAAAACAAAACAAAACAAAACAACAAAAAAAGAACTAGATATCATCCTGTTTATTTGTTAGCACTGAGTTACTAAGGTGCCACTTAAGTTGAATACATGTTGTCTCTTATTCTTATCCCATTACCTTTCTGACTACATATAAATTATATTGATTATAACATCCATAAAGTAGAAGAAAACTTAAATATTACAAGCTATTAATTAAGCTGATGAGGCTTAATGTTTATTATTTTTCTTGCCATAAATGTATGACTTTAATGGGGGGTCAAGGCCTTTAAATCTTAAGGAAAATTTATTTATGTGTTTAAGTTATTAATCGTTCAATGAGAATTCTTTAAGCATCTAATATGTGCCAGGCACTTGGGATAGAAATACAAAGAATTAAACAATTCCTATTATCAATGACTTTACATTCTAATGTGAAAGGCAGGTACATATGTGTATGTATACAATGTATACAACATAAAATTAATGCATCAACATACCCACACAGAAAGTAGTCAAATATATAAGGTAGTTTGGGAGGGAAGGCACTAATAGTTAGATTAGGAAAATCTTTATGCGGAAAATGGTTTTTGAACTGAGTCTTAAGGAAAGAAAAGAACTCTTTAAAAAAATTTATAGCTTTTTATTTACAAATTATATGCATGGATAATTTTACAGCATTGACAATGGCCAAACCTTTTGTTCCAATTTTTCTCTTCCTTTCCCCCCATTCCCTCCCCTAGATGGCAGGATGACTAATACATGTTAAATATATTAAAGTATAAATTAAATACAAAATAAGCATACATAGTCCAAACCATTATTTTGCTGTACAAAAAGAATCGGACTCTGAAATATTATACAATTAGCCTGTGAAGGAAATAAAAAATGCAGGCAGGTAAAAATATAGGGATTGGGAATTCAATGTAATGGTTCTTAGTCATCTCCCAGAGTTCTTTCGCTGGGTGTATCTGGTTCAGTTCATTACTGCTCCCTTGGAAGTGATTTGGTTCATCTCATTGCTGAGGATGGCCAGGTCCATCAGAATTGATCATCATATAGTATTGTTGTTGAAGTATATAATGATCTCCTGGTCCTGCTCATTTCACTCAGCATCAGTTCATGTAAGTCTCTCCAGGCCTTTCTGAAATCATCCTGTTGGTTATTTCTTACAGAACAATAATATTCCATAACATTCATATACCACAATTTATTCAGTCATTCTCCAATTGATGGGCATCCACTCAGTTTCCAATTTCTGGACACTACAAAGAGGGCTGCCACAAACATTTGTGCACATACAGGTCCCTTTCCCTTCTTTAAAATCTCTTTGGGATATAAGCCCAGTAGTAACACTGCTGGATCAAAAGGTATGCACAGTTTGATAACTTTTTGAGCATAGTTCCAAATTGCTCTCCAGAATGGCTGGATGTATTCACAATTCCACTAACAATGTATCAGTATCCCTGTTTTCCCACATCCCCTCCAACATTCCTCATTATCTTTCCCTCCCATTCTAGCCATTCTGACAGATGTGTAGTGGCATCTCAGAGTTGTCTTAATTTGACTTTCTCTGATTAATAATGACTTGGAGCATCTTAAGAACTCTTTGAGAAGTATAGAGTACATTTCAGGCATGGAGAATGTCTGGTGTCCAAATAGATTGATGGAGCATTGTTGGTGAGAACACCCAGAAGGTCTATATGGCTGGATCAGAATGCCATAGACAGCATAGTATCTACTGAGGCTTTAAAGGTAGATTTTGTGGCCCAAATTGTGTAGAGCTTGAAAAGGTAAAAGATTAATGCACTGTTTTAAGTTATATTAATCCAGTGACAAAAAGAAAGAAAAAGAAAGAAAGAAAGGAAGGAAGGAAGGAAGAAAGAAAGAAAGAAAGAAAGAGAGAAAGAAAGAAAGAAAGAAAAAAGAAAGAAAGAAAGAAAGAAAGAAAGAAAGAAAGAAAGAAAGAAAGAAAGAAAGGAAGGAAGGAAGGAAGGAAGAAAGAAAGAAAGAAAGAAAGAAAGAAAGGAAGGAAGGAAGGAAGGAAGGAAGGAAGGAAGGAAGAAAGAAGAAAGAAAGAAAGAAAGAAAGAAAGAAAGAAAGAAAGAAAGAAAGAAAGAAAGAAAGAAAGGAAGGAAGGAAGGAAGGAAGGAAGAAAGGAAGGGAGGAAGGAGGGAAGAAACAAAAGGAAAAAAGAAGGGGAGGAAAAACATAAAAATAGATGCAAAATATGTATACAGAAAACAAAGTTAAAAACTTGATTTGGGGGATTTTTTTTGAGGGGAGTAGGCAGCTGGGAGGATCTAGAAAGACATAATGTAGGAGGTATTGAGCCAATTATTGAAAGAAATAGATATCAGTGAGACAAGTATTTAATGGGGAGGGAAACTTTTGTATAACTCCTGAAATTATGGTAAGGGGCAGTGGGCCTTGTCCCTCTGAAAATAACCCTCAACATAGCTATCTTCCAGTTTATAAAATAGCATCAATTCATCATGTAAAGATTTTCATCTAAACTACAATGTGATGACTACTAGATTTAAAATAACATCATCCATATTTTAACTTATAAATATATGAATTTAATGAACCAATTTGCTGATCAAAAGAAAATAATGCTTTGGAACACTGTGTGCCCTAATTTGCTCCTCACAGCATGAATATAAAAATACAGCTGCAACATTATAT
This sequence comes from Sarcophilus harrisii, assembly GCF_902635505.1. Taxonomy (NCBI): domain Eukaryota; kingdom Metazoa; phylum Chordata; class Mammalia; order Dasyuromorphia; family Dasyuridae; genus Sarcophilus; species Sarcophilus harrisii. Next base: position 153,304,688 of record NC_045431.1, read on the forward strand.
AACTTGTTATTTTATTTTATTTTTTTTGGCCAGGCTCGCCATCAAGTTCTATGGAGCAGATGAACAATTTTCATAAAATTCTAAAAGGAATCATTGGTATGACTCTTTTCTCTGAAGGCCAGCTGTATAATTTATTGCAATGTTTTGAACATCCTGACAGCTGATTTTTACAAGAGTCTCACTTATCAGACCATTAGTTAATTTTAGGAATTGAAATGATCTGTTGACAGAATCACTGTTTATTTCACTCATTTCCATTAAAATTTTTCATGCATAAACAATTTCTTCCTTTTCTCATTGCTTATTTGGAGGTAATCAGTCATAATGTGAAACTCATTGTGTTTGTTAACTTTCAGCAGCCAGCTGTTGTTTTTTGTTCTTTAGATTCATGCATTTGAAGAAAGAAACACTGTTGTTCAGGATCAAAGGTCAAGCCTACTAACGAATGCAGATGGGAATAATTGTATTCGAAAAATACATAACCAGAGAAATCTTAACTATTGTCTCAGTTTTGTACAGTATACAGTATAGGATGGAGAAACCTTTTATTTATATCAGGGCAATTCTACCTTGGAGTTCCTGTATTTCCTACTTGTCTCTGCCTATTAGAAATTTCTACTTATTTTTCAGAAAGGCTTGACTTTTCCTCCATTGGCTTCTAGGAAAATAAAGGGCATTTTAGCTCTTTCTGAGCATGTGGTTCCTTATATAAATAGAGAGGTGACTATTATTCCACAGGTGGAATCCCTGAGCTGAGTAGAAAAGTTTGAGACTTCAGATTCCTTTCAGAGGGAGCTGAGGAGGTTTTATTGGTTCCTGGGGCTGAAGTGAGTCTAAAATGTCAATTTTAATTGCAAATTGAAAGATGATTTATTGTTTGCTGACATTACAGAATGTCAGAATTTGAGAATTAGAAGGGACCTCAGTGACAATCTAGTCTCAGTCATCCCTCTCACTATAACATTCACCAAGTGGTCATCCAGGTTTTGCCTGAAGATCCCTAATAATGGGGTTCCTACTACTACTTCTTCAACTAAGCCATTCCACTGCAGGATGGCTCTAAGAATTTAAAAGTTTTAAAAAAATTTCTAATGTCAAACCTAAATTTGTTTCTTTGCAACTTACACAACCTGTTACTGGTTCTGATCTCTAGGGCCAAACAATATGCTTAACTCTTCCTACACATGCCAGACTTTCAAACACTTGAACACAGTTAAAACATTTTCCTTGAGTCTATTGTTAGGAATATGTCTATTCCTAAATAAGAGCGATCCGGAGAGACAGAGAAAGAGAAAGAGAAACAGAGAAAAGACAGAGACAGAGAGAAAAGAGACACAGAGACAGAGACAGAAAGAGAAATAGAAATGCAGACAGTGAGATAGACACAGATACAAGGTCAGAGAGAGAGAAAAAGACAGAAACAGACACACAGAAAGCCAGAGCCAGAGAGAGACACACACACAGAGACAGACAGAGAAAAAGAGAGAAATGGGAGACCGAGAGAAAAAGAGAGACAGGGACAGAAAAAAGAGAGACGAAACAAAGACAGAGAAAGAAAGAAACAGAGACAGACACAGAGAAACAGAACAGAGACACAAAGAAACAGAGAGAGAGATAGAAGCAGATACACAGAGATAGAAAGACAGAAAGACACAGAGAGAGACAGAGAAAGAGAGATAGATATAGAACCAGAGAGAAGAAAAAACAGAAACAGATAGATACAGAGATAGAACCAGAAAAAGAGAAAGACGAGAGAGAGAGAGAGAGAGAGAGAGAGAGAGAGAGAGAGAGAGAGAGAGAGAGAGAAGAGAGAAGACAGACACAAATAAAGAGAGAGATACAGAGAAACAGACACACAGAGAAACAACAGAGATGCAGAAAGATGGCAGAAAAAGATAAAAACGGATGCACAGAGAGAGACAGAGACAGAAAGAGAGAGAAAGATTCATAGACAAGAGACAGACAGAGAAAGAGACAAACACAAGCAATCATAAACAAACAGGGAGAGAGACACACACAAAAACAGAGACAGAGAGATACGGAGAGAGAGAGAGAGAGAGACAAAGACATACAGAGAGAGACAGAGATAGAGAACTAGAAACAATGAGCGGCAGAGAAATGGAAAGACAGAGAGACAGAAACTGAAACTCAGGTTGATAGGAACAAAGAGGCTGAGCAAGAACTCGCTCAAATTTTAAGAACAAAGGGTACCTAGCAAGATGAGCACCAGGAGTACTTTTCTCCCTTTCTGGAGTCTTTATGAAGCTCTCCTTCCATGGAACTCTCTGTGGTGTTCACTGGATCAGTGCCTTCCTAGAGTTCATGGCCAGCAGTCTCTCTATCCCGAGAGAGCACACAGAAACTGGTTCTTCCTTTAGCTAATCTTTTGTAGTTGTTTGTATTTGTTGTGTTACTCAGCTCCCAACTGAAGACACTATCTTCTATTAGTCCAGAATTTCTAATTACATGAGCAATGGTGAGGGAGTTGGGAGGGAGGTGAGGAGATTATAGCATTCCTTTTGGGACCAATTGCCCATCTGATGTCCTCTGAAAAAGGTACAAAGTTATCCTTCCTTAAGGTGCTCCTAGGCCTGGAGTATTTCAAAGCTTTATTAGTACAGTGGTGAACTGCTTTAAAAAAAATAACCCAAAAGATGCAACTTGATCTTCTGAATCAATGATAAGATGTTTTCTGTGTGACATCATCTGCCTATTATCTAATGCCTCCAATTCCTTTCAAATTAATTAAAGTCTTAGTCCTATTTTTTGGTGTGGTCATAAGAATTAGCTAATTTATTCTGCTGTTTGAATGAATGAGTAAATCTGGCTTGGTGGTTGCCCCAGGATCAGAAGTCATCTGAGTCACTATATCCTGCCTTGGTATCCAAACTTGTTTCATTAAGGAAGGAGATCATTCAAAGCTAAATACACGTTTATCCTTGCTGATATCTTTTTAAAAAAAATTATTAAATAAGCCCCTTTCGCTCATTGTTCAGTGACGTATGAGTTTCTCATTCCATCCCAAAGTGGACCCTTGAACCAACCGGCCTCAGGCCACCCCTAACATTCTCATCTCAATATTTCTCTACATTTTCCTCCATGTCTTCCCCTAAAGAAGGCATATTTTTCTTCTCTACCTGTGACTTTTATTTCCATTCCTCCGGATTACAATCCCCACTAGTATCTTGATCAGTCATCCCCTCTTTATTGTATCTTCAATTTGCTTGTTACACATCTACATCTCTCTACTATCCAAAAATAAAGTAAAACAAAATGATAAGGACATGTTTCTCATCCATGTCATCCTTCTTCAAGTTGCTAATCTATATTTTGCATTCTGTTTCTTGACAGATTTCTAGAAAGAATAGACATTCAGTGCCCACCCTGCCTCATTATCTGCTTATTGAATCCTTATAGTTTGATACCTGTACTCACCATTAACTGACAGTGCTCTGAATATGGTCATATTCATAATATTGAATATGACCTATTTTTAATTCATTATATTGGTACCTTAAAGGCACACAATTCTGATTATATCATTCTTATATTGAAAATTTTTCAATGGCTCCCAGGTGCCTTAGGGATAAAATATATGCTTCCTCAGTTTGTTATTTAAAACCCTCCAAACATTTGTTACATGCCTAATATGTTAGCCAAATGGAACACTCCTTGCTGTCAAGGAACTTACATTCCATTGAGGAGACAACATGTGCATATTTGTGTGTGTTTGCATATACAGAATAAATAAAACTAATACTTGTAGAGATCATGAAAGTCTTCATATAAAAAATTATTGAAAAGAAAAGATGACAAAGGGGAGGAGGGTGTGCATTCTTGTCATGGAATACTGCCATCTCATAGTCACAGTTCTGAGGAATGGAGTGTCATATTTGAAGAATAGAAAGAAGGCTAATTTGTCTGGACTGTTGAGTGATAGAAGAGGAGTGATATGTTATAAATGAGCCTACAAACATAAATTGGAGCCAGATTGGGAAGAGCTTGCAAAGTCAAAAGCAGTAGTTTATATTTTATTCTCAATAGGGAGTCATGGGAGTTTATTGAGTAAGGGAAAGATATGGTCAGACCTTCATTTAAGGAATATCACTATGAAAACTATGTAAAGTAAAGGCAGACAAGAGTGGGAGACTAAAAATCACTAACCTCTCATCTTCCTTGAATCTATGTTCTAATCAGTCACCAAATTTTATTAATTCTACCTTTTCATTTCTACTGCCACTGATTCACATTCTCATTATCTGTTCTGGACCTCTGCAATAGCCCTATTTATTCTAATCTCTTTGCTTCTTCAATCCATTGTACATACTTATTATAGTTGTTCAATGATGTCTTAATCTTAATGATCCTATGGATTTGTCCAAGATTTTTTTTTTTGGTAAAGATACTGGAGCAGTTTGATATTTTCTTCTTCAGTGTGTCCCCATTTTCCAGATAAGGAACTGAAGCAAATAGGAGTTAAGTGACTTGTCCAGGATCATACAGCTGGAAAGTTTCTGAGGCTGAATTAGGATGTTTAATCTGCATTATTAAATTTCTTTCTATCACTTTTTTGTCAGTCATCAAAACAAGAAACCAAACCCTGTTTTGCAGCATTTGCTGATTTCCAAGATGTAAATTATCACACTGAAATTTTAACTATCAGTGTTCTTGAGCCCCTATAAGCTGACTCTAGCACACCTATAATTCTTCTCATCAAATTCTTAAAGGACAAGATTAAAAGATAGCTTCTTTATAAAGTCATCCATGATCCTTTTAGCTAGCTGTACAATCTCTCTCTCTCTGACCCTCTATAGTGTCTTGTAGACTTCTTATTGTCACTTTTCCTTTTCCACTTCATATTTTTATAAATTAATGTATCTTTGTATGTCTTGACACTAATCTCTAATCAGATTAGGGGAATTATGTAAGACAAATACACTGAGAAGATTTTATGAAGGCAATGCCTTTTGATACAAACTTGGGCATTTTAATATCCTGTAACATTAGTCCCCTATGTGTAAGTTCATGCAAAAAAATTGCTGAATGATTAAATATCTAATGGGACAATATCAGAAATCAACTACAAATTGAAGGAGATATTTTTGAGCAGATGCCATTTTCTCTACATTTGAATAGATGTCATTTACTCTTTTGACCATATTTACTACTAAAAATACCTTATATTTCATTGCTTGATGAATTCATGTTGTTTTTTTCCTTTGTTCTTGAAGAGAATGTAAAAATGTATCCCAAAGAGATCATAAAAAAGGGGAAAATACCCACATGTGCAAAAATGTTTATAGCAATCCTTTTTGTAGTGGCAAGGAACTGAAAATAGAATGGATGCCCATCAGTTGGAATGGCTGAGTTTATTGTGGTATATGAATGTAATGGAATATTATTGTTCCATAAGAAATGATAAGCAGGATGATTTCATAAAGGCCTGGAGAGACTTATATGAACTGATGCTAAGTGAAGTGAGTGATCCAAGAAAACATTGTACACAGCAACACGATTATGTGATGATCAGTTCTGATGGATGTGATTTTCAATAATGAGGTGATTAAGGCCAATTCTAATGGACTTGTGATGGAGAGAGCCATCTTCATCCAACAAGGGGACTGTAAAGATTGAATGTGGATCACAACATAGTATTTTCACTTTTTATTGTTGTTTACTTGCTTTTTGGTTGTTTTTTTTCCTTTTTGATCTGTTTTTTCTTGTGTAGCATGATAAATGCAGAAACATGTATAGAAGAACTGCATATATCTGACACATATTAGATTGCTTGCTGTCTGGGGGAAGAGGTGGGGGAAGGGAGGGAACTCACGGTGTTTGGCAAGGGTGAATGTTGAAGGCTATCTTTGCATATATTTTGAAAATAAAAAGCTATTATTTAAAAACAAAAACAAAAAATAAACTATAGCTTAATAAGCCTTTCTTTTGGCATTGAAGATATCACCCTAAGGAAAGTACGGGCATTTCTACTGGGGCTTAATGAGGTTTGGGGAACAATTTTTTTCACCTGAGACACTTCTGGGCCCATTGACATGTAAGGATGATTGACCAAGTCAAAGCATTTAAGATGATTTGTTACTGTGACTTTTATAGATGAATATGATATTTAGATTTGGTTCTTTAAAAGGGGAGCAGGAGATCAAAGAGTTGACAGAAATGATAGATCAGCATAGATAGAGATTAGCAATGAGACAAGGGTTTGGGGGTTGGAGGAGTGATAGCACAAAGAGAAAAGCAAGGGATTTAAATCAATACTGACATAAGGATGACAAATGCTGGAAAATAGCTACAGAAAAATCTGGGATCATTTTAGACTTCTAATGGTTCAAAAACACACATTGATGTGAAAAAGATCTTGCTCTATGCAAACAAAACAATAAAATTACACATCCTCATAAAGAACTATGAGATTGGCCAGAAGACCCTTGGCAGAGTCAATCCTGCTTTTCCTGGGTGAGGGGAAACAGGAAACCTACAGTGCTTCCCCCAAACCTCACCCTTTTGGAGGTAGCAGCCTTCATTCTGGTAGGATATGCATGTGTGAATTTTTCTGATGAAGCTGAACTGTTCAGGGCAGATTATAAGTAGATCATCTTATAAAATAGTGTTGCTTAAGATAACACGGAGAATTCATATCACGAAAGAGTTATGCTTTCCCTGGTGTCTTCACTTCATTGGTGCAGACGGAAAAGAGGGAAAAGGAGAGAAAATTGTTAGTCACTGATAATGTAAGAAGACTGAATTGCTATGAGAAAAGCAAGGGCAGACTAAATCCAGAGTATTCTGAAGTCAATTTCTCACACTATTGAATAATTCTTCTCTTCAACTAGTGGTACCCAAAGCATAAGAATGAATAGAGAAGGGATGAGCGCAGGAGGCAGAAAAAATGGTCAAGAAGATGGATCAGGGAAAAAAAATTGTAGAAAAAGGTAGAAAATTAGTAATCCTAGACTCTTGAGAATGGCTGAGTCCTCATCTTGGACACCTTGAATGCCAGGCTGGCAATTTCCCAGAGCCAGGGGCATTGACAACTTTATTGAACTCATCCTGGGAAGATTCTGCTCACCATCTGTGATTCTCTCCTGCTTACAATTGTCACTCCAAGCTCTTCTCTTTGCCAGAACAATGCATGGGCTTCTTTGATGTTGCTCTTGCTTTCTGTTGGCTCTGGGCTTCTAGTTTGGAAGTAACTCAGATGCCCCAGATGGAGATCTTGATTCCCCTGGCAAGATCATGGATGTGGACATGGACACAAATGCTTATTTGATCTATTGAAATTCCTACTTAGGTATCACTTCTGCCACCTATCAATGACAAGACTCCTAAAAATCTCTCACATGTTGAGCCTGGAACACAGACTGTGCCTTAACCTTCTTTGCATTAGGTAATAGCAGATATAATGACTTCCCTTGTTAAAGTGTCTTAGTATAAGTTGAATTTTGCATAAAAAATAGGGACTAAGAGAAATTGTTTCCCATTGAATATATTCTAATTCTAAATTAATGTTATTTATTATTGCTACAGCAGTTCACAAGTTTTAAAACTCCAATTATAGGAATATAGAATATATGTACATATCCATATATAAAATTATTTATATCCATATATACAAATATATGTACATATATGGAACAGAATATAAGTATATATGCAATATATATAAATTTACATAGGCACTATGCATTTGTGTGTATATATATATATATATATATATATTATGGACGTACATACACACATACACATATAGCTTCAAGAGAAATTATTTCATATTGCATACATCTAATCTGACTAATCTACTTATGAACTGATAGAGTTCAAAAGTTTTAATAGTCAAATTATATATGTGTATATTTGTAGAAATATATTAATTCTATTCCATTAATGTAGTATACATGTACATATATATGAAACAGAATACATATTCATATAGAAACACACTTATTCCCCTTCCTTTTTACAACTTTGAAAAACTTATAAACTTTTTGTATTATTCTACTTTAGTAAAATGGGCTCAAAATTTATTTATCTAAATCAAATAAGCCCAGAGATGGATGAATCCAGATCAGATAGCTAGGATGGGACCTCAGATATCTTAGATATCTATATACATGCACAGGAGATAGTCCCAAAGCACTTGGGCACATTGTGTGGTTTAGAAATATCTCTGCCTCCCTAAAAATGAAAAGGCATGGGAGGGAGGGTGTATTTTCAGACAGATTCAAATTGTGATTGATGAAAAAGCTATGGGGTAGCATGACAAAATAAACAACTTGACAGATAAATGAGTGAATGAATAAACTAGTGAATAAATACATAAGTAATGAAATGACTGACATGGTGGAGAGATAGGAGACCTGCTTTCAATTCTACTCAGTGATCTAATTGTGTCATTGGGTAAGCCACTTGGTCCATCTAGGCTTTATTTTCCCGAACTATAAAATGAAACTTTACAGTAAGTGATCTCTAAATCAAAAAAGGTCCCTTCTAATATTAACTTGGTCAAAGGATCTGGTTTCAAACCATCCTCATCTGTAAAGTGAGAGGACTGAATTAGATAGCCTCTTCGGCCATCTCTTAGGTCACTTTCAGTTCTAAATCAATGATCCTATCAGCCAATATTGTATGAAATTTTATATTGTATATACATTATATATATTATATATTATATGAAAACAGATTATTGTGACAGAGATCCCATATTATTGAAGACCTATGAAATGCAGGTACTTCTTCCAGTGTAACCATATGTTATTCATTTGCTAATGACCACTAATGATTACTTATTCAAGAAAATGGTTGTCTTTCTTATTTCTAGGATTAAAAGGGCTTTGTGGAAGAATTAGATGAGTTATAGATATTGAAAGCAAATTATTCAGAAATTTTAAGAGAAAGTCATATGTCTTAAGCAGAGATATCTAAGGAAGTAGAAAGGATTTACAAGGAAAGGGTACCAGAACAATTCAAGTAATTCCTCACTCTGAGATGAGAATTGAAACATTGAAACTAAGAGAGCCCAACCATCTCCCTGCCACAAGATTTCAGACTCGCACCAGGAATGGGACTGCTTACTTTTAAAATTTTGGATTTAAGCCTAGATATTTGACTAAGGCTGTCCTCATAAGTGGAGATAATGATTATCTCATGCTTTGTGCCTCAATGAGGGTTGCATGAAGTTGGTGAGACCTTGGGAGAAGAGAGTTCTTTTTGGTTCTTGCTTCAAAAAGTGATATATTGTTCCAGGCTCTTTTCAGGGAGAGAACCCTAAAGGAAGAGAAAGATTTTGGGAGGAGCTAGAACCTCAAGCATGTCTCTGTTTCTAGTCTTCTGCACAACAGACATTGGGGAATTTCCTTGGTTGAGGTGAGATAAAATATCTCGTTCCAAATGACAGAGTTCATTCATTCTGTGTATTATAAAACATATTCCAATTTATAGAATTTTCATGATTTCTGTTTGCTTTTAACTTGGATAAAAATGGTTTATTCACTATTCAATATTTGTGATGGTCTTTGTATAACTGAAATTCGATGGGAAGGCAGTCAGACTTTTAGATATAATAATAATATAATAATAGATATAAGACTTTCTTTCTCCATTAAAGGATCATTAACTTAAACACATCTTTTCATTGAGTCTAGCAATATTTAAGGAAGCTGGTAGATAGAATTCTTGTCCTGTATCCCCTTTCTGAGAGAGCAGAGAAACCAGTCACCTGGCCTCAATTTTATGCTTCCCTGCAGGGGGGAAACAAAGCCTCTTGTGGAGAGCAGAAGGTGAGATATATATTCACTGCTCCCTTCCTGCTGCAATTAGATACACCCAAGTTAAGTATACAAATACATAGCTTATGTGAGCAAAGCACATATCATGCTACTTTAAAGCAAGCTTTAGAAGGGGGAGGTAAGGAATATAATCAAGGATGTTGGCAGGGAACCTTAGTAGGAAAAGGGAGGCCACAATTTTGTAGAACTCCCAAGGCCATGCTTTAGGAAAGTAGAAGCAATTCTGAATTCAGGGCAACTTATCTCCTGGGAAAGGAGGATATTGCTCTAGAATCAGAGCAGCTCAGATGCTTCATAGAAAAGGAAGGAGTCCTACTCAGGTAGGGTTTTTAAATTAATAAATATATACACTTTTATTGAGCACACTTAATGGTTTGCTTTCTCTAATTTGGTCATTGTCAAATTGTGAATATTTGCATATGTGAACATGTATCTTGAACTCAGAGTTTTATTTACCTCTGAGGTTACAGATGGGGATACAACATCCAGCCCCCAAATTGGAAGTTTTTAAATATAGAACATTTATATTTGGAGAAGGATCTAGAAAAGGATAAAGACATGATTAAGGGGATAATGAACAGGAGAAATAGATGAAGCTAGGAAATGAACAACCTGTTGGACAGAGAAAGTCTAGGCTAGAAAACCCTTCCTCCTCCAAATCATAGCAGACCTCTTCCTTAAATATTCAGTTGGTTTTGAGAATGTAAATATTGCATATTCAAATATATTTGTGAGCCTGTCTATAGCTCATATTTTAAAAAAACACACAACAATTCTGCAATAGATTTTTGTACAGGAAGTGTAAATTCACTGGTGCATTTACCTGGATAAGATGTGTTTGATGTGTTGTATTCTTAACTTCATTTTTTGCTTTGCAAAGTAGTAAACTATTAATAGTCCTTCTAATTTTGTCATCTGAGAATCAATATCCTGAAGCTGCTCATTAACCTAGATGTTTGCCAATATGGCACAATTTGTTGTTATTCATGGAACTGTGGTTTTATACCTTTGGGAACTCCCCGATAAGGAAACTTATTCTACCCAAACAGATTAAAACCTGCTTTTAAATTTATGAACTTAGAAAGTTGCCTGGGGTACTGAAAGGTGAAGTGACTTACCTAGAATCATACATGTACCATTCACCAAAACGTGAAGTTTGAAACTGGTCTTCCTGATTCTGAAGAGTGCTTGTTAATCATTATGACAAACTGCCCTCCTTACCCCCCCCATATTACTATAATATAGTATATAGTATAATATAGGATAAAAGCTTAATTTCATTACTGTTCTGTGGTTTCATTTGGTTCTTTATTAAACAGCTGATTCTCTCTCTTTTTTGTTTTATTTTATTTAGGAGACACAAAGTCTTCACTCATGATAGGATATACTAATTTTTTTGTCCAGGTAACTAACAAATATGACATCTAGCAAGATGCTTTTCATGGAGTAAATATTTTTTAAAAATTGTTGAATTGATAAACAAACCAAATATTGATCTCTACTGTGAACAAGGTTCTTTACTCAATAATTGAATTATCTTTTACTTTGTAAACTTTAAATAGTAGAGAAATTCTCTGATTTTCTGGGTAGATCTTTGTAAATGAAACAAGGATACAGAGTTTACAGAAGTTTCTAAGAGTTTTCATATTAGGATATTTAATTACATTTTTAATATAAGATTAACTGTATTTTCATATAAGAAATAAGATATATAGTTACATGAATCATAAAAACTATTATTATTATTATGCATATAATTCTATATATATACATATTATATATATTTAGGATTTTGAATTAAAATGTAGATATGAAATAGAAAGTAGTTAGCATGAGTGGATGCAAGCAGTGACATTTTCCCTCATGAAATGTGCAGAAAACTGAAGCTATGAATCTTACACTATATCACAACTAATTCCAGGAAATACAAAGTTTAGGGTTTTTTTTAATGTTCTTCCTTTTAATAGAAAGGGGATTTGATATACATTTCATTTTCCAAACATAGACATGTTTGTTTGAAATTAAAACATGATCTTTATGTCATACAATTTCCATAGGGGTTTAGTGATTGTACAAACATGGGTTCAGTTAAAAGGGAAATAAGAATTTTCACAATACTTTCTTTTTCTTGAAAGACTGCATTTTTATAGAAGTTTGAAAATAGCAAAGAGGGGAAAGATCATGTCAACACAATGTTTTGGGTCATATACAACACAATCTTCTGTTTCATTGAGATTTCAACACAGGAAATGGGTATATTAGGAACTGCCTCATTCACAGATTTTTCAGACTCAGATACAGTGCTTTCTTTGAGTGATGGTGAAGGAATGAGCTGTAACCAGTGCTTTTATACTAGCCTCAATAATACACATTTCAAAGTAAAAATGACCCAGCCTTATAACTGTTTGCATAGTCAATATTCTGTGGGAAAATAAGTGTCAATAGGTTCCACATTACCAACTTTGAATAGCATCTGATTTCTTAATTACTATTCTCATATATTTCTGGACAGGAAATGCATTTTCCTATTCCTTTTTCCTAATCCCTACTCTCATCTCTAATCAGTAAACCAAAAAACTATTAGCTTATAGCCATTTCAATAATAGTATAAGAAATACAATAGCACAATTCTATCTAGGCAACTGAGAAATTTGTTTATAGATTTTTTTGATATTCAATTTGTTATATTATAAAATCAAATGATCAAGAGAATGCTATTCTTTTTAGTGAAGTCATTAGTTCCATCCCCAAATCAACATGAACAATCTTGCTACTTTTAGAAAATTTTAGAATCAGAAATAACCTTGAACTAGGCCTCTAAATCTTCTCTAATTAAATTAGCCAAATGAATCTTACGTTAACTCTAAAGCAGTGCTTTCCATCTAATGGTTTGTTAATACCTGGTAGTTCTAGACAATGGTCTGAAAGGTTTAAACTCAAAATTCTTAAATGGCTGACTTAACCACTGGTTTTGAAAGACGACCAGTTTGATTTTTTTATACAAGGAATGCAGAGTTGGTTCAATATAAGGTATAATAAAAATATAATAAAACATGACAGTAATTTCAATAATGAAAGTAAGCAGCTCAGTGGAGTTCCCACTAGGCTGGAGAAGAAAATGGCAAACTACTCCAGAATTTTTTTGCCAATAAAACTCCAAATGGACTCACAGTCAGATGACAATAACATGTAAGATATATGAGAAAGTGATTTAAAGTTATAAAGATTAAAAATTATTCCAAATACAAAAATGGTCAAAAGATATGAATGTCAGTTTTCAAAGGGAGCAATCTAAGCTATCAATAAGCATAAAAATAATCTATGATACTAAGTAGAGAAATAGAAATTAAACAACTTTTAGGTTCTATCTCCTATTATTAGGCTAGCAAAGAATGACAATAGAAAATATTGGAAGACTGGGGAAAACAGGCAAACTTTACTTTTAGTGGTTCTATGAACCCAGAATATTGACTATGCAAACTGTTATATGCCTGGTACATTTGGTCTTGGAAATGTGTATTCTTTTTTAAAAAAAATTTATTATAGTTTTTTATTTACAAGATATATGCATAGGTAATTTTTCAGCATTTACGTTTTGTTCCAATTTTTCCCCTCCTTCCCTCCACCCGCTCCCCAGATGCCAGGTTGACCAATACATGTAAAAGATGTTAAAGTATAAGTTAAATACAATATATGTATATATGTCCATACAGTTATTTTGCTGTACAAAAAGAATCAGACTTTGAAATAGTGTACAATTAACCTGAGAAGGAAATAAAAAATGCAGGCGGACAAAAATAGAGGGATTGGGAATTCTATGTAGTGGCTCATAGTCATCTCCCAGAGTTTTTTCACTGGGTGTAGCTGGTTCAATTCATTATTGCTTTATTGGAACTGATTTGGTTCATCACATTGTTGAAAAGGGCCACATCCATCAGAAATGATCATCATATAGTATTGTTGTTGAAGTATATAATGATCTCCTGGTCCTGCTTAGGAAATGTGTATTCTTGAGACTAGTATAAAAGTATTGGTTACAGCTTGTTCATTCACCATCAGACTACTGTATCTGAGTCTGAAAAATCTGTGAATGAGGCAGTTTCTAATATGCCTTTTTCCTGTGTTGAAATCTCATTGAAACAAAAGATTGTGTTGTATATGACCCAAAACATTGTGTTGACAAGATCTTTCTCCTCTTTGCTTGAAAGCAATTTGGAACTATTCCTCCAAAATTGCAAAACTATACATATCTTTTGGTCCACCTATACCATTCTTTTGTCTATATATTCTCAAAGACATCACAGAAAGAGGAAAATGACCTTTTTGTACAAAGTATTTATCACAACTTTTTTCATAGTAGCCCCAAATTGGAAACTAAGAGGTGCCCGACTACTTTTGTTGATGTTTCAATTGTGTCCAATACTTTGTGACTCCATTTGGGATTTTCTTGGTAAAGATACTGGAATGGCTTGCTATTTCCTTCTTCAACTCATTTTACAAATGAGGAAATTGAGGTAGAAAAAGTTAAATGACTTACCCAGGGCCAGAGTGCTAACATTGGAGGCCACATTTGCACTTGGGAAGATGAGTCTTCCTGCCTCTAAGCCTACATTTTATCCACTGTATCACCTAGTATACCAGAGTCCATTAGGGAATAGTTAAAAATTATGTGTTATGTTCATATAACTGAATACTATTGTGCCATAAGAAGTAATGAAATGGGCATTTCAAAGGATAGTGGAGAACCTATGAATGATCCAGAGTCAAGTAAGTAGAATTAGAAGTGCAATTTATACAATCACAACTTTATGTAGAAAAAAAAAGCTCAAAAGCTTTAAAACTTTGATTAATGTAATGATGAATCACAAATTCAGAAGATTAAAGACAAAATGCCACTCATCTCTTATCAGAGAAGTGATGGTCTTAAAATATAGAGAAAATGTACAGTTTTGGACATAGCTATTATGGGAATTTGTTTGTTGTATGTTGAAGATAAGGATTAAATTTTTGTTTCATAGCTATTGTTCAATGAAGACATTGAGACATTATAAATTAATGCAAAAATAAATATTTTAATTAAAAAAGAAAACTTTTGCAAGAGAGATGTGTACTAATTTCTGAATGGCACTAGAAAGGAATATGCATACTATCAGTAGTATATGGTCGCTTTATAAAAAATGCCCATACCACCATTACCACCACCATCTTCACTAATATTTATTAGTCTTTACTTTGTGCCAGACAACATGTTAAGTGTTTTATAATCATTATCTAATTTGATTCTCACAATAACTATAGGAGATAGATACTATTATAACCTCATTTTATAGATAAAGAGGTTCACCCAATTAGAAAAAAATATGAAAATGGATTTGAGTCAGTTCTTCCTGATCTGAAGGCCTGAATTTGCATAGAAACCTCATAGAAATGTGGAAAATTGGGAATATATATTCTTTTTTTTATTTCTTTTTTTTTTTTAACTATGAGAGAGTTTAATCAAGAAAGTATAGGTTGACTTACTTTTGGAAATTTCATTAAGTTCTTCATGTGATATATTTTTCTTCTTCATCTTTTGCTCAAGATGTGAACATAGAAAATCAACTTAAAAATATTTGTAAATACTTATTGTGAACACTTTATTATATAATATTTTGTTATATATATAACAATATCTAATATTATGTCTCTTGTGGCTCTTCTATATACACTCTGCTGGATCCTTTATTTTTCTCTCAAAGAATAATCTGTTATCTTTTCTTTTCTTCTTATATTCAGATTTCTTTCATAGTATCCATCAAGATTGAGCTTATTTAATTCCTTTAGTACAAGATATCTGCCATTCACAGATAAAAAAATCAAAACAAGATTTCTTGAAATTTACAGCAACAGAAATAATCTTGCTTGACATTACCCTTATTATCAAGAAAAACATAAAATATAGAGATGTGCACATATGAAATAGATTTGCCACTGTTATGAAGGAAAACCAGAAAGAATTTGATGAGGATCCTAAGATCCTCTTTTTTTGGATGCATTATATTAACTGAACTAAAATCTAAAACATTTCAGAGCCTCCTAAATGAGCTCCATAATAAGAGAATTTAATTTATTTCTCAGGGAATACCAAGTGAATAAAAATGTCTTATTCAGAGTATTATATGCAGTTGGATGTATAGAGTCCTATAGAACTTGTCTAGTAGTGAGCATTCTTTTGCATGAAGGAAATCAATGTACTTAGAATAAAAAGAGAACTTGTTAATTATTTTTATAAATCCTTATCAAATATTTTTATAAAAATTTCATATCCAAGATCTATAGGGAATTCACACACAAACACACAGTTTAGTTGTTTTAGTTTAAATATTGTTTAGTCATATTTAATTGGGTTCAAGTCTTCATGATTTCTTTTGGAGTGTTTTTAGTAAAGATACTGGAGTGGATTGTAATTTCTTTTTCCAATTCATTTTATAGATAAGCAAACTGGAGCAAAAAGGATTAAGTGACTTACCCAGCATCACATCAGCTAGCAAGATTTGAATGCACTATACCACTAGTTGACTGTATATATATAATATTTGAAATATATATTGAATATATTTAAATCTGTAAATATACAATACATACATAAACACATACAATACATACATACAATACACATAAACATACAATACATATGTACATACATGTACATACATACATACATATACATAATATGTATACAATATGATCTCATTCTCTAACAGAGCTTCTCAAACTACGGCCTGCTGGCCAGATGCAGCAGCTGAGGACGATTATCCCTCTCACCCAGGGCTATGAAGTTTCTTTATTTAAAGGCCCACAAAACAAAGTTTTTGTTTTTACTATAGTCCATCCCTTCAACAGTCTGAGGGACAGTGAATTGGCCCCCTATTTAAAAAGTTTGAGGACCCTTGCTTGAATAGATCAGTTATATATGTGTGTGTGTATATATAAATGTACACACATATATAGTATATTTATATATCTAGTGAGAGAAACAATTAGGAAACAATTGACCAATTGATTTTCATTCAGCTTAGTTGATGAAATCATAGAAATTAGAGAGGTAAATATTGGCTAAATATTGATCAAGTCCTGATGGGCCTTTAAAAAGAGAGATGCACATATGTAATGGAGACAAACTGCAACCATTCCCAATAAGATCTGGAGTGAAACAAGGTTGCCCACTATCACCGTTACTATTTAATATTGTATTAGAAATGCTAGCTTTGGCAATAAGAGCTGAGAAAGAGATTAAAGGAATAAGAATAGGCAATGAGGAAACCAAATTATCACTCTTTGCCAACGATATGATGGTATACTTAGAGAACCCCAGAGATTCTACTAAAAAGTTATTAGAAATAATCCACAACTTTAGCAAAGTTGCTGGTTATAAAATAAACCCACTTAAGTCATCAGCATTCTTATATATCACTAACAAAATCCAACAGTCAGAGTTACAAAGAGAAATTCCATTTAAAGTAACTACTGATAATATAAAATATTTAGGAATCTATCTGTCAAGGGAAAATCAGAAACTTTATGAGCAAAATTACAGACCACTTTTCACACAAATTAAGTCTGATCTAACCAATTGGAAAAATATTAAATGCTCTTGGTTAGGGCGAGCAAATATAATAAAGATGACAATATTACCTAAACTAATCTATTTGTTTAGTGCTATACCAATCAGACTCCCAAAAAACTATTTTAATGACCTAGAAAAAATAACAACAAAATTCATATGGAAAAACAAAAGGTCAAGAATTTCAAGGGAATTAATGAAAAAAAAATCAAATGAAGGTGGCTTAGCTGTACCAGATTTAAAATTATATTACAGAGCAGCAGTTACCAAAACCATTTGGTATTGGCTAAGGAATAGATTAGTTGATCAGTGGAATAGGTTAGGTTCCAAGGGACAAAACAGTCAACAATTATAGCAACCTAGTCTTTGACAAACCCAAAGACCCCAGCTTTTGGGATAAGAACTTACTGTTTGACAAAAATTGCTGGGAAAATTGGAAACTAATATGGCAGAAACTAGGCATTGATCCACACTTAACACCATACACCAAGATAAGGTCAAAATGGGTTCATGT
Organism: Sarcophilus harrisii; assembly: GCF_902635505.1. Taxonomy (NCBI): domain Eukaryota; kingdom Metazoa; phylum Chordata; class Mammalia; order Dasyuromorphia; family Dasyuridae; genus Sarcophilus; species Sarcophilus harrisii. The sequence continues at coordinate 153,322,605 of NC_045431.1, forward strand.
GCATTGTTGGTGGAGTTGTGAATGAATCCAACCATTCTGGAGAGTAGTTTGGAACTATGCTCAAAAAGTTATCAAACTATGCATACCCTTTGATCCAGCAGTGTTACTACTGGGCTTATATCCCAAAGAGATCATAAAGAAGGGAAAGGGACCTGTATGTGCACGAATGTTTGTGGCAGTCCTCTTTGTAGCGGCTAGAAACTGGAAACTGAGTGGATGCCCATCAGTTGGAGAATGGCTGAATAAATTGTGGTATATGAATATTATGGAATATTATTGTTCTGTAAGAAATGACCAACAGGATGATTTCAGAAAGGCCTAGAGAGACTTACACAAACTGATGCTGAATGAAATGAGCAGGACTAGGAGACCATTATATACTTCAACAACCATACTATATGATGACCAGTTCTGATGGACCTGGCCATCCTCAGCAATGAGATCAACCAAATCATTTCCAATGGAGCAGTAATGAACTGAACCAGCTACGCCCAGAGAAAGAACTCTGGGAGATGACTAAAAACCATTACATTGAATTCCCAATCCCCATATTTATGCCCACCTGCATTTTTGATTTCCTTCACAAGCTAATTGTACAACATTTCAGAATCTGATTCTTTTTGTACAGCAAAATAATGGTTTGGTCATGCATACTTATTGTGTATCTAATTTATATTTTAATATATTTAACATCTACTGGTCATCCTGACATCTGGGGGAGGGGGTGGGGGGTAAGAGGAGAAAAATTGGAACAAGAGGTTTGGCAATTGTTAATGCTGTAAAGTTACCCATACATATAACCTGTAAATAAAAGGCTATTAAATAAAATAAAATTTAAAAAAACAACAACAAAAAAACAACAAAATGGGTTCATGACCTAGGCATAAAAATGAAATTATTAATAAATTAGAAGAACACAGGATAGTTTACTTCTCAGACCTGTGGAAGGGGAAGGAATTTATGACCAAAGAAGAACTAGAGATCATTACTGATCACAAAATAGAAAATTTTGACTATACCAAACTGAAAAGTTTTTGTACAAACAAAACTAATGCAGACAAGATTAGAAGGGAAGCAATAAACTGGGAAAATATTTTTACAGTCAAAGGTTCTGATAAAGACCTCATTTCCAAAATATATAGAGAATTAACTCTAATTTATAAAAAATCAAGCCATTCTCCAATTGAAAAATGGTCAAAGGATATGAACAGACAATTCTCAGATGAAGAAATTGAAATTATTTCTAGTCATATGAAAAGATGCTCCAAGTCATTATTAATCAGAGAAATGCAAATTAAGACAACTCTAAGATACCACTACACACCTGTCAGATTGGCTAAGATGACAGGAAAAAATAATGATGATTGTTGGAGGGGATGCGGGAAAACTGGGACATTGATGCATTGTTGGTGGAGTTGTGAACGAATCCAACCATTCTGGAGAGTAGTTTGGAACTATGCTCAAAAAGTTATCAAACTGTGCATACCCTTTGATCCAGCAGTGTTACTACTGGGCTTATATCCCGAAGAGATCATAAAGAAGGGAAAGGGACCTGTATGTGCACGAATGTTTGTGGCAGTCCTCTTTGTAGTGGCTAGAAACTGGAAACTGAGTGGATGCCCATCAGTTGGAGAATGGCTGAATAAATTGTGGTATATGAATATTATGGAATATTATTGTTCTGTAAGAAATGACCAACAGGATGATTTCAGAAAGGCCTGGAGAGACTTACATGAACTGATGCTGAGTGAAACGAGCAGGGCCAGGAGACCATTATATACTTCAACAACCATACTATATGATGACCAGTTCTGATGGACCTGGCCATCCTCAGCAATGAGATCAACCAAATCATTTCCAATGGAGCAGTAATGAACTGAACCAGCTACGCCCAGAGAAAGAACTCTGGGAGATGACTAAAAACCATTACATTGAATTCCCAATCCCTATATTTATGCCCACCTGCATTTTTGATTTCCTTCACAAGCTAATTGTACAATATTTCAGAATCTGATTCTTTTTGTACAGCAAAATAATGATTTGGTCATGTATACTTATTATGTATCTAATTTATATTTTAATATATTTAACATCTACTGGTCATCCTGCCATCTGGGGGAGAGGGTGGAGGGTAAGAGGTGAAAAATTGGAACAAGAGGTTTGGCAATTGTTAATGCTGTAAAGTTACCCATGCATATATCCTGTAAATAAAAGGCTATTAAATTAAAAAAAAAAGAGAGAGAGAGAGAGATGCATACAAGAGGAAGTAGACAAGGGAGGAAAAAGTCTGAGTTACATAATTTCTGGTAGTAGAGAAGAGAGCCATATATGGTAGAATAACCCAGCTTTTCAGAAGCAATATTCCTTTCCTCCAAGAAATCAGAGTCAATTTCTCATTCTTTCCCTCACCATTTTGTGACAGCAACTTACAGTGGAGCTATTGTCTAGTAGTTTATATTATATATTTGTTAAAAAATAAATGGTTCTGTGGTATTTGATGCTAGCCATTATCCAGCATGTATTTTTTCCCTAAATTACAGAATTCACACACACACATATTATGTATCATATTAGTTATCCATCTATCAATAGAATATATCTTGAACAGAAATTTCCATAGATCTAATCCCTCAGTGTATGTAAGGCATAATATTCTTTGTCAAACATAAAAAAATAATTAACATGGGGAATGTAAGAAAAGATATAGAAAAACAATGATACAGTAAATAAAGAATAAATCATCAAAAAATTAACTATGAGAAAGAGAATGACAACAATAAGAATATCACTAAAATTTTAGGGATGCAGAAAAAGCTGTCCAGAGAAGAAAAAACAGTATCATTGATAAATTTTCTTAACTCAGTACAAGATCAATGAAACGAGCATGTGACTAATACTAAATAATGAACTAAGGAAACATTTAAAAACAATAGTTTATTTAAATTTAAAAGAGATAAAATGAGCTATACAAACTAATAGTTGATAAATTTTCACTAGCAATCCCCCAAAAAGAGGAAAATAAAATTAACAAAATTAAAAATAAACAAAATAAACATATAATGTATAAGAAATTATATGAATTAACAGAAAGCACTGAATGAAATTATGTTCTAGAAAAAATCAGGAATTTTCAAAAATGAACTATGCTTGGTGAAAATGTAAAAACCTCAAATAAAAAAGAAATAAAGATTTTTTAACAACCTAATTTCAGAGGTAGGAATTGAATAAATCATAACTGAAAATAGAAAAAGAACTCAATTCTGATGGAATTAAAAGCAAATTCTATCAAATGTTTAAAAGGTGCATATTTCTAGAAAGTAATTGTCAATTATTAAGAAAGGTTGTTTCATATAAAATTTTTTATTGGAAGAATATGATACCAAAATCTAACCAAAGAGGGATAAATTATAAAAATGTAACTATAGACCAATATCATTAACATTTTAAAAGTTTTATCAAAGTATTTTTACCCTTAATCCTTATGTATCCAAAGAGAATTATACCTTTCTTATTTTAATAGTATTTTGTTTTTCCAATACCTATTGAGATAGTTTTCAACATTCATTTTTGTAAGATTTTATGTTCCAAATTATTTTTCCCTTCTATCTACTCTTTCCAAGACAGCAAGCAATCTAATATAAACTATACAAAATTACTTTTAACATATTTCTATATTAGTGATGTTGGGAAAGAATAATCAGAACAAAAGGGAAAAACCACGAGAAAGACAAAAAAACAAAAAGGCAAAAATGGGATGGTTTGATCCACATTCAGTCTCCATAGTTCTTTCTCTTGTTACATATGGCATTTGCTATCCCAAGTCTATAGGAATGGTTTTGGATCATTGTATTGCTGAAAAGAGCTAAGTCTATCATATTTAATCATAACATAATCTTGCTGTTACTGTGTACAATGTTCTCCAGAATCCTGTCCTGCTCACTTCATTCAGCCTTAGTTCATGTAATTCTTTTCAAGTTTTTCTGAAATCAGCCTGCTCATCAATTTTTTTTAAAACAACAGGATCCCATTACATCCCATAATATAAACCATTGTATGTACCACATATAACATTCCCCAACTGATATACCATATATCACATATACCATATGATATACCATGTATCATATATAACATGATATACCATATATCATATATAACATATAAACCATATATCATTCCTCAATTGATGGACATCTTTTCAATTTCAAATTCCTTGCCACCACAAAAGCATCTGCTTACAAACATTTTTATACAAATAGTTTCTTTCCCCTCTTTTATGATCTCTTCAGCATAAAGAGTTTCAATGATACTGCAGGATCAAAGGGTACACAAGGTTTTTAGGGCATTTAATAATGACCTATTGTAAATATTGATGCAAAATTAATAATATACTTTTTGTACCAGGGATTCAAGATTGTTTCAATGTTAAGAAAGCAACTAACATTACTAATCAGATGTTAAAAACATACAAAAACCACGTGATTATATCAATAGCTACAGCAAGAAACTTTTTAGAAAATCAACAATTATTTTGTGCTAAAGTTAAGAAAAGAATAGGCAAGAAAAAGTCTCTTTTAAAAAGCTAAAAAGTATGCATTGAAAACCTAAGGTTAGTATTATTTTCAAAGGAGAAATATTAGTATCTTTCCTAACAATGTAATATTGTACCTTCTTCCTACTATCACTTCACATAATTCTAAAGATATAAGTTGTGATGGAAACTCTATACTAACTTTCCCACCTTCCCTCCCATCTCTGTTATAAATTAGGCTACTTTTCCCCCTTAAAATGTTTTGAGATAATCCTTTTAATTTGATTGGCTCTGGGAATTAAGACTTGGGACATTGATGTAGCTTCCTGATTATCAGGACACAAGAAACACAAATCTTCTGACCTATAATGAACAATAAGCATGAATAATACTGAGAAGCCATGATCATCTGAATCAACATTTTATCCTGGGAAAAGATTTCTCCCTTCCTTTGCAATCTTTCCCTTGTTATCGCTATGTAAATTTTCTTTTGGTAACTGTTAGATGGATTATGAGTATCTTATTTAATACCAACTTCATTTTATGCTATCTAGGTGACTAATCTAAATCAGATTCAGTAAGATGAGAAAATTAAAGCCACAGAAGTTTGTAAAACATGATAAAATTATTCCTACTTGCAAATAATATGGTAGTTTGTGTAAAAGTCCCAGGAAATCTTCAAAGAAATCAACTGAAATAATTAATAAGGGAGAAAGGAAGAGAATAAGCATTTATATAGCACCTACTAATTGCTAGGTAGCTAAATTTTACAATATTGCCTAATTTTATAGCTTCAATAAAATATCAGGATAGAAAAATACTTACACAAAACCATACAGCAGTAACAAAACCATGAAAAAATTATATAAAGAAAAATTTCCTTCAAAATAATTTAAAAATATGGAAAATACTTGACTTATGTTTCAAGACTCACTCAAAACTTATTCAAATATAATTACAAAATGCTTTTTACAGAAATAAAAGAAGAAATAATGAGCAATAATTTTTGCTCTTTTTACTGAACATTTTTATCTGAGGGATTATGGAATATAGTCCATTTCTAATTTTTCCTTTTGAGTCTAATATAGATGTTTTGAAAGTTCCACTTATTGAAAGCTCCTACCCTATTTCAGGAATTTGTTTTTTATCCTTAGAAATCAGAAGTCTGGTCCCTGTCACATATTATCATGGATTCATGCAGTTTTCAGTAGATATGCTGTCTTATTAATTTGTTTCTATGCTTTTTGATTTGTTTTAAAAACAAATAGGTATATTATTTTGTCAAATGCCTTTTTTTGGTATTCATTGGTATAATCATTATTTGCTATTTATTTGGTCCATTATGCTTGTAGTTTTTCAAATATTGAATTAACACTATACTCCTGGTATAAATTTAACATACCATAATATATAATCTTTTAAATATGTGATTGAAATATTCTTCCTTGATATCTTAATATTTTTGTTTTAAAATTCATTAGTTACATTGGTCTACAACTTCCTTTCTCTACTTTGCTCTACTTTGTTTGGAATTATAAAATCTGGTCGTGGATTTCTATTTCTTGTGAGTTTATAACTTATTCATTTATTTTTTCAGAGACTGAGTTATTTAAAATTTCTATTTCTTTTTCTCTTAACCTTTATATTAATTTTTTTGAAATATTAATTTCATTTAAGTTAATCATTTCTGGAAGAATAGTTTTTGATCATTTCCTTTATATTCTCTTAATTTGTTGTGAATTCTATTTTTTGATTGTGGCAATTTGATTTTTTCCTCTTGTTCAAATTAGCTAACAACTTAATTATTTTTATAAAGTTTTAAAAAGTTTTCTTTACCAAATCAGTATTTTGTGTCTTCATTTTTATTTCTTTTTTACTCTTATTTCAGTGTAGTACAATTAATAGACCTTGAAAACCAGGAAGGCATTAGTTCAAATTCTGAATTTTACAGACTGTATGGCTAGAAGAATCACAACCTCTAATGATCTAAGAAATATTATAAAACTGTAACAGAAAAGGTATCAATCTATATGATAGGAGTTTTCTCATTTGATTATTTCATAGAATAGAATGAATTAATATGCTCTATATAATAGTCTCTATTGACTATTCATTAACTTACAGAATTAATGTTTCTCTGTCTGTCTGCCTCTCTCTCTCAACTGGAGGTATTGCTTCCAAAACAGTTTAAAAGAGTCTCAGTGACAGACTTTTGATGAAACTGAATGGGAACAGAAAGGAATATACTTTTTCTCAACAGCATAAGGCACTTACACTAAAATTGACCATATTTGAGGATAAAAATTTCAAAATCAAATATAAGAAAGCAGAAATATTAAATGTATGCTTTTTTGATAGTTCAGTATCTCATATCATATATCAGGATAAGGTCAAAATGGTATATGATTTACACTATTGATTAGAGAAATACAAATTAAGACAACTCTGAGGTACCATTTCATACCTCTCAGATTTGCTAAGATGATAAGAAGAGATAATGATAAATGTTGGAGGGAATGTGGGAAAACTAAGACACTAAGACATTGTTGGTGGAGTTGTGAACTGATCCAACCATTTTGGAGAGCATTTTAGAACTATTTTCAAAGGGCTATCAAACTATGTGCACCTTTTGATATTAAAGTGTCTCTATTGGGTCTATATCCCAAAGAAATCATAAAAAAGGGGAAAGGACTCACTCACATGTGAAAAAATAGCAGCTCTTTTTTTCGTGGAAGGGAACTGGAAACTGAGTGTATGCCCATGAGTTGGAGAATGGATGAATAACTTATGGTATATGAAGTTATGGAGTATTATTGTTCTATAAAAAAACTATCAGCAAGATACTTTCAGAAACATTGTACACAATAACAAGAAGATTTATACAATGATCAATTCTCATGGATGTAGCTTTTTTCAACAATGAGGTGATTCAGGCCAATTCCAATAGCCTTGTGATGAAGAGAGCCATCTGTACCCAGAGCGAAGACTATGAGAACTGAATCTGTATTACAATATAGTATTTTCATCTTTGTTGTTGTTTGATTGTTTTTTTTTCTTTCTCATTTTTTTCCTTCTGATTTTTTCTTGTGCAGCATGATAATGTGGAACTATGTTTAGAAGAACTGGATTACTTGCAGTCTAAGTAAAAGAGGAAATAGAGAGGGAAGGGGGAAAGAGAAAAATTTGGAACACAAGGTTTCACAGTGGTGAATGTTGAAAACTATTTTTGCATATATTTTTGAAAAATTAAAAACTATTAAAAAAAAGAAAAAAACCTAAAAATTGGGCAACTGCAAAAAATGGTATATTATTTAGACATAAAGATTGATACCAAAAGCCAACTGGAAAAGCAACTAATAGTCTACATGTCAGATATATGGAGAAGGAAAGAATTAATGACCAAATGAGATAAGGAACATTATGAAATATATAAAATATAAAATAGATAGCTTCATTGTATTAAGTTAAAACGATCTTGCAGAAACAAAATCATTGCAACTGAGATTGGAAGGAAAGCAAAAAGTTGGGAAACAATCTTTACAGCAAGTGTCTCTGATAAAGACCTCATTCTCAAATATATAGAGAACTGAGTTAAATTCATAAGAAGGCACAGGGTTTTCCCCAATTAACAAATGATTAAAGGATGCGAACAGATAGTTTTCAGATGAAGAAATCAAAGCTATCTATAAATATATGAAGAAGTTATCTAAATCACTTTTGATCACAGAAATGTAAATAAAAATAAATCTGAGGTACCATCTCATACCCATCAGATTGGCTAATATGACAAAAAAGGAAAATGATAAATGTTGGAGAGGATATGAGACAATTGAGACACAAATGTACTATTGTTGGAGTTGTGAACTGATCCAACCATTCTGAAGAGCAATTTGGAACCATGCCCAAAGGGCAACCAAATTGTGCATACCTTTTTGTCCATCAAAACCACTATGAGCTCTGTACTCAAAAGACATCATTAAAAAAGGGAAAAATACCTCTATGTACAAAAAATTTTATAGCAGTCCTTTTCATGGTGGCAAAATATTAGAACTTGAAAGGCTGCTCATCAATTGGTAAATGACTCAACAAGCTATGGTATATGAATGTAATGGAATACTGTTGTGCAATAAGAAATGATGAACAGGCAGATTTCAGAAAAACTTGGAAAGATGTGTAGGAGCTGATGCAAAGTGAAATGAGTAGAAGGAGGGAGATATTATACATATGAGCCACATTTTGTATTGATCAGCTATCAAGTACTCAGCTCTTCTCAGCACCACGATGACCCAAGACAAATATACAGGACTCCAAAAGGGAAACGCTATCCACATCCAGATAAAGAACTGATGGACTCTGACTGCAGACCAAAGCATATTTTTTTTCACTTCATTCTTTTTGCTGTGTGTTTTCTCTCCTTTTGATCTGTTTCTTCTTTCACAATTGTGAGCAATATGAAAATATGTTTTACAGCATAGCACATGTATTACCTATATCAAATTGCCTAACTTTTTAGGAAGAGAGTAGTGTGTAGGGAAGGAGAAAAAATTTGGAATTCAAAATCTTGTAAAAATGAATGCTAAAATTTGTCTCTATGTGTAATTGAAAAAATAAAACAGCATCAAAAATTTTTAATTCTTTTTTTATTTATTTATTTAATATTTCCCCCAGTTACATTCAAAATTTTTTAAAAATTACATTTGTTTTTAAAATTTTTGAGTTCTAGATCCCTTCCTTTTCCCTACCTACAATTAAGATACATTTATGTAGTCATGCAAAATATTTCTATAAAAGTCAAGTTGTAAAGAAAAACATAGATTTCTCACCCTAATGAAAATAAAAAGCCTCAAGAAAAATTAAGTTTAAAAAGAGAGAGAGAGAAAGAGAGAAAGAGAAAATGCTTCAAACTGTATTCAGATACAATCAGTTTCTTCTCTGGGTATGGATAGGATTTTTCATCATAGTAGTCATGGATGATTGTATTAATGAGAATAGCAAATCATTCATAGCTGGTCATCCCAGAACATTGCTATCACTTTGTATACAAGTACACTGTACTTTGCTTGAGTTCATGGAGGACTTCCCAGGTTTTTTTCCCCCTAAAAGCATTCTGTTCATCATTTCCAATAGAACAATAATATTCCATCATAAACACACACCACAGTTTATTGAGCATATCCCCAATTGATGGACATCCCCTCAATTTTCTTTTTTTTTTGTCCTAAGAAGAGTTGTTATAAATATAGTTTTGTACATATAGGTCAAAATAAATAGTTTTAAAAAGAAAAAAGGAGTCTCAAAATCATATGACAAAAATATTTCTTGGAGACCAAATCATCTTTCAGACTATAGTAATCCCCAAAAGAAAATTAAACAAAACTTTAAAGAAACATAAAACTCTCCAAAACTGAGGATTCTAACTAGTATATTTTAAATTCTTTAATGCTTCAAATATTTGGTGATGTGGGAGTTTCTTCAATATGGCAAAACATACCTTCTCTTCTCTCTTTGATAGTATCTGACCATAATCCACCTAAAGATGAGATTTTTAGGAATTTGCCTGATTATCAGGCAACTGACAAGCAATCATATTTAATCCCTTGTAGTAACCTGCCAAGGTTTCTTTTGGTTTTGATTTCACTTCCAACTAACTTTATCAGATAAGAATGAGTAATTTGTTAAAAGCTTTTAAGCTTTGATAGTTAAAAACTGTACTGAGATTTTTGGGACATCCTATTGAAGAAAAGTTATTAACAAGATATTGAAGGCCAAAATGAATAGATAAGTGGTAAGCGAGAGAGTACCGACTGAGATCAACTTCTGGTTTAGAACTACATAATGAAACAATTGGGTGGATAAGACTGGTGAACCATTGATGATAGTCTCTGGAAAATGGTGGAATACTGATAAGGTGTCTATTAAAGATGAGCAAAGGTTTTAATATTGTTTTGAATTTCAGAAAGGATGAAGGCTTTTTTCTGAAGCCATTTTCAGAGCAGTAAATTTGTTTTTTTCTCAAAAATATTTCTAGAGCATATTTCTAAAGGAATGAGTTCTATGTACTACAAAAAGGCAGCAATTATCAATAAGACTCAGTATAGATTCACAAAGGACAGGCAATGCAAAATCAGCTCATTTTGTTTTTGAGAAGTTTATTAAACTAGAGAGACAGTGTGATGTGAAGTATAAATTCACCAAGATCTGTCTCTAAATCCTATCTCTGAAACTTGTTAGTTATATGACCATCAATAAGTCAACCTTTTAGAGCCCTCAAATAACTCTATGAGACTTTAAGTTTAAATAGAGTGCCTGTTTGCATTAATAAGAGAGAATTTACAACTTGGGAGTTTCCTGCATCTATGGAATCATAGATTCTGGTAGAAAACCAGTAATAGCAAACCTAATTTTGGTGGATTAGGGCATAAGAAAACCACATCATACATGGATTCTACCATGATATTGGACAGTCTCTCATGATATGATAATGAATACAATACAGCTGAAATATAGACACAGACAAAATACATACATGGATAAAAAGGAGTCATACAGCGCTCTTATCAATTATTGTTCTTATTATATGACCAATCTCTCTCTTTTTAAAAATTACATTTAGTTGAGCTACATATGTTCTATTCCCTGGATAAAAAAAATTGTGTATAATCAGATGATCCCTTGGTCCCCATATCTGAAGGCTGCTTACAATAAAGAACATGGAAGGAGCTGTATATCTAAGATGATTAGCACCAGAGCCAGAATAATTTGTCTACTTTGGAGGTTATAAAAAGGAAGGACAAACGGTTTCTAATTTCTTTTAAAGAATTATCTTCTTAAGAACATGGCCATTGCCAGTTTTGCCTTGGACTTCTAGTGAGATGAGGGGATGCGATATAACTCTACTCTCTCACAGCAACAATAATGATAGCAAGTACAACTCTAATAAACCTTGGAGAAAAGGGTCAAAACCTAAAGCCAATTTCCCCTTCCTCTAAGTGTTTAAGATTTAAAGGTTTATTTTTACTTATTTATGTAATAGAAAGGGGTGGGGCTGCCAGAGAGAAGAGAATGTGGAACCTTAGAAACTGGGAAAATCTTTCTATAGTATCTAGACACAATAAGAATCTTCTCTAAAGGAGATTACACTCTTATTTTGAAATACTGGGATATCCTCTGACTTTGATCTCAATAATCTTGAGCTATGCCGTAAATGAGAAAAATTCTAACTCTCTCCTAACAAGATTATTTCTTGGTAAAAAAAAAAAAAGTCATCAGTAAAATGTATCATATATCAAACAATATCCTGCAAAATATATTCTTTTGAAATATTGTTAACAGCATAGAAAAGCATCACATTTCCCATATGACTCCACTAAGAAGACTATTTCACTTGGATTGACATAATTATAAATTATTTCTCCAGATATCTTCCATTCTGATATTCAAAACCATTATTTTAATGTCAATCATGAAGGAAATTTTCTCACTTTAAAATCTCACTTTAAATTTCAATGAAAATAATTTCTGTAAATTTTTATTTCCTACCTTTGAAGGAAAAAAATTCTAAACTAAAATTAAATATTAAATGAAGATATGAAAATAAAATAAAATTTATTGTCATAAAATAATTTTATTAATTTTCTTTAAATTATTTTTGGTGAGAATTATACCAAATCCTGGATTTGGTTTATATGCATTTTAAATTATGTTGCTTCATAGTTACTCACAGTTACTTTTCCAGTACGGTTGTCATCCTCCCTTTGTGCTAGTGCTTTCAAAAAATTGTCTCTCAGTTCTTTGCCTGCACTAGCCAGTGCCCTATAAAAAACAAACAAATAAATAGGACTTTTGTTATAGCATAATTCATAATAAATGCACTTAAAATAAGAGGAATGGCAAGGAACATCAGTAATTGATGTGTACCTTTTTATGTAAAACTTAAATCTATTTTCCAAAAAAAAAAAATGAGAAGAAAAATTTATGAACTTGGTCATCAATTTCAGACACACAGATAATAGGTTTATTATCTAGCATAGTTCCCCCACTGAACCCTGGCTAGTCAAAGAATGAAAATAAAAATTTAAAATATTTACACAGCAAGGAAACAGTTCCCAAGACTTTACTAGCCAAAACTGCTGAGATCTCAAGCTCCATAATGATTATTGAATCTTCCCGGGAAACTGAAGTCATGATGGTACAGCTTCCAAGTAGGACTATATTGGTAAATGTTTAATGATCAGCTTTTCAGCTTTCCAAAAAATGAAGAACGCACTTTACATCTTAAATCACTTAAATCACACTTAATCTTCATCAATTTTTTATTTCACTTTCTTAAGATTAGAAATCAACAAAACAATGAATCAAGCCCAGTTTTGCAGTTTTAACATTTCTGAGACATAAATATTCTGAAATTTAAATGAAGCAACATAATTTAAAAGAGGAGGAGGAAGCAGGAGGAGCTGGCTCCAGAAAATTCCTTTTCCCTGGTTCTCTTAAAATATAAAAATGTGAACCCAAATTGTGAAGACCGTGTATTTTTAAATCAGCAGGAGTCAGGAATTCAGGTTAGGGGAAAATCGTCAGTCTTTATTCTCAGTGAAGAAGGATCGGAGGTGGAAGAGAATCGGCGATAGCAATGTGTGCAGCTGAGTCAAGAAGCTAGCTAGACCCGCAGCCACACGACCAGCAGCCAAGAGAAAAAGAATCCAGGCCCAATCTCTCCCAGCTTCTCTTCCTGTTCCTCTCTCTGCCTCCACCCACCAAAATCGTCATTTCCTCTACAACACATCAGGACTTGCAGGGAGAGTGGGCAAGGACCATTCTTTATCCAATCATGTATATTAATAGAGTATAGCCCAATTACTATTTAGCCTCAGGTACTTGAGACCTCAGTGCATCAACTCAAACTTCAGCCCATTACACCAAATGAAGTTATTCCAAGACCACTTACCACATTCTTTCTTATTGATTGGGCTGTCAGCTAAAAAAAGAGTTGCTAGAGTCCACTCACCTTATAGGGAAAAGGATAAAGGACTCTAGTTTACACTCATGTAATTAGGGAGCAATTCCTAGTTGTGACCATATTGACTTGTTACTAGCAGTGACCATGAAGCCAAAAAAGGAAACTGAAAGTATATCATGTTCACATGTCACACAGACTTACAACAATAATCTCTACCAATGAGAAATGAATCCCATACCAATGAGTTTAAGAGCTCAGATTATATTCAGTTATTATTATTAAAAAACAATTTGTAAAGTAAAATGAAAAATGTATTTTAAGAATTATCAGGCTACTATACAAAAATATTTGTAGCAGATGCTTTTGTGGTGGCAAGAAGTTGGAAACTGAAGGGATGCCCATAAATTGGGGAACAGGTGAACAAGTTGTGGCATATGAATGTAATGGATTACTATTGTTCCATAAGAAATGATAAGCAGGCAGATTAAAAAAAACAAACAAACAAACCTGGAAAGACTTACATGAACTAATGATGAGTGAAATGAGCAGGACAAGAACACTGTGTGATGATCAACTGTGGTAGACTTACCCCTTTTCAGAAATGCAACAATCCAAGACAATTCCAAGGAATTCATGATGGAAAATTCAGACCACATTGAGAGAAAGAACTATGGAGTTTGAATACAGATTGAAGCATTCTATTTTCACTTTCTTTTGTTTTTCTTTCTCATAGTTTTTTCCTTTTGTAAAGTAACATGACTGATGTGAAAATATGGTTAATATGTTTGTACAAGTATATGATAGATTGCTTCCTATTGGGTAGGAGGAGAGGAAATAAAAGGAAAAAATAACGGAGCTCAAAATCTTACAAAGATGAATGTTAAAAGCTATCTTTAGCATGTAATTGGAAAAATACTATTAAGTAAAATAGTTATGGCATGATACTCTCAGAAAAAGCTTAAAAGAGTTACATGAGTTGATGCAAAGTCAAACATACTGTCTACCAAGTAACAGCAATATTGCAAGATGATTGGGTATGAGTGATTTAGTTATTCTCATCAATACAATGACCCAAGACAACTCTGAGGAACTTGTGATGAAAAATCTTATCCAACCTCAGAGAAAGAGTCTCAAAGCAGATTGAAACATACTTATTTTTTCTTAAGATTTTTTTTTGATGGGAAGGGAGTTGATATATTTTTTTTAACAACATGACTAATTTGTAAATGTTTTACCTGACTATATATAAAACCTATATTAATTGCTTCCATTCTCAATTATGAGGGTGAGGAATGAGGAAGGGAGAGAATTTGGTACTCGAAGAATTAAAAATGATTGTTAAGGGGAAGCCAGAAAGTTGCTTGAGCTTTCCCAGTTTTCCTCAAAAACTACATAAAACCAAGCCTCTGAATGGTCTGGAGTGACAGAACTTAGAAAGAGAAGAAATGAAACTATTCTCCAGCTCAAGACTGGTAGGACTTCAAGAAAGGTCAGTCTCTCACAGTTCCAGATCAGACTGTGTCTAGAAAAACCAGTGGGAGGGTCTTAATAACAGCAGACCAGCAATTGAGACCCTTAAACCTGACTCAGTAAAACAGTACTAGAGCAGACCAATAGGACAGCCTCTGGTTCCAGGGTAGAAGGCAAATTGCCAGCCTAAGAAACCAGGCAACAATGGGTGAGACTAAGTTGTATTATCCCTTTCTGTGAGCAAGCCACCAAGTACAAGGGGTCCCTGTGCTCAAATCCCAGGCTCAAAATTGAACAAGATGCTTAGGAGAGCCTGCTCAGTACCTCAGGAACAGATCTTATTTTAAAAGTCATGGAATAGGAAAAAAAGAAACAAAGAGAGAAAATGGCTAAGAAACAGAAAAGAACCTTAACCATAGAAAGCTACTATAGTGACAGGCAAGACAAAAACAGCAACTCAGACAAGGACAAAATGCCTACATACAAAAACCTCAAAAGTGGATATAAATTCATATCAAGTCTAAGAAGCCTTCTTGGAAGAGCTAATAAAGGATTTTAAAAGTCAAATAAGAGAGGTAGAAGAAAAAAAAATAAGAAAAGCAATGATAGGGTCAACAACTTGGAAAAGGAAGAACAAAAACTGACTGAAGAAAACAATTCCTTAAAAACCACAATCTGCTGAATGGAGAAAAAATCCACTGAAGAAAACATCTTAAGAGTAGAATTAATCAAATGGGAAAGGAAATAAAAAGCTAACTGAAGAAAATCATACATTTAAAAACTAGAACTGGGCAATCTAATGACTCTATGAGGCATTAAGATTCAGTCAAACAAACTAAAAAAGAATAAAAAATGGAAGAAAATATAAAGTATCACATTGGATAAACAGCTTATCTGGAAATTAGATCCAGGAGAGACAATTTAAAAATTATTTGTCTACCTGAATGTCATGACTAACAAAAGTACCTGCATAGCATTCTTCAAGTGATCAAGAAAAATTGCCCTCATATGTTAGAACTAAACAAAACAGTTATTAAAAGAATCCATTGATCATATTCAGAAAGAAGAATAAGGAAAATTCCAAGAAACATTATTGCAAAACTCCAGAACCATAATTTCAAGAGAAAAAAAAATACTGCAGACTGCCAAAAAAGTAATAAACAAACAATAAACAAAAAATTCAAGTATCAAGGAGGCACAGTCAGTATTATCCAGGATTTGACAGCTTCTACAAAAAAAGGACCTGAAAACCTGGGAATATTATATTTCAGAAGGCAAAGTACCTGGGATTAAAACCAAGAATCAACTACCCAATAAAACTGAATATCATCTTCCAGATGAATTTTCAATGAAGTAAGGCAATTTCAATCATTTTTATTAAAAAGACCAGAATTAAAAAGAAAATTTGATCTACAACCCAAGACTCAAAAGAAACATAGAAAGATAAATAGGAAAGGAAAAAAATCATGTAATTTAAAGGTTATACTATTTGCATCCCCACGGTGAAAAATGATACTTGTAACTCTTGAGAACTATATCTTTTATTGGAGCAGTTAGAGGGGGCATATATGGACAGAGGGTGTGAATATAAACTAGTTCTGATGTCATGATATTAAAGAAAAAGACATTAGGGGTGGGGAAAGGATTGTACTAGGAGAGCATGAAAAGTGAGGTAAAAAAAGGGTAAATTATATCAGATGAAGAGGCACATTTGAAACATTCACACAGAGTAAGACTAAAAGGCTGGAATAGAATACATTATGTTTTAGCTGAAACCCAAAAAAAGTAGGAGTAGCAATTCTGATGTCAGATAAAGCAAAAGCAAAAATAGAATTAAGAGAGATAAGAAAGGAAGCTACATCTTGTCAAAGAAATCCATAGACAATGAAGTGGTATTATTACTACACATATATGCACCAAATGGTACAGCATCTAAATTCTTAGAGAAGAAATTGTCATGTACAGCAAAACTATACTAGTGGGAGACCTCAAATTCCCCCTATCAGAATTAGATAAATCTAACCACAAAATAAACAAGAAAGAAATTAGGGAGGCTAACAGAATTTTAGACAACTTAGATATGAGAGACCCTGGAGAAAATTGAAAGGAGATAGAAAGGAATATTCCTTTTTCTCAGTGGCACATAGCAGCCATGCAAAAACTGACAATAATGAGATAACATAACAAAACTTATGGGATACAGCCAAAGGAGTTTTTAAGGGAAAATTTTATATCTCTACATGCTTACATGAATAAAATAGAGAAAGAGAAGGTCAATGAATTGAGCATGCAATAAGAGAGCTAGAAAACAATAAATTAACCCCCCAATTAAATAGCAAATTAGAAATTCTGAAAATCAAAGGAGAGATTAATGAAATTGAAAATAAGAAAACTATTAAAATAATAAAGAAAACTAAGAGTTGATTTTATGAAAAAACAAACAAAATAGATAAACCTTTGGCTAATTTGATTAGAAAAAGGAAAGAAGAAAACCAAATTACCATTAAAAATGAAAAATGAAATCCTACTATCAATGAAGAGGAACATGAAGTAATAACTAGGAGCTATTTTGTCCAACTATATGCCTATAAGTCTGATAATCTAAGTGAAATGGATGAATACTTACAAAAATATACATTTCCCAGGTTAACAGAAAAGGAAACAAATTATTTAAGTAGTCCAATTTTAGAAAAAGAAACTGAACAAGTCATTACTGATCTCCCTAAGAAAAAAATCTCCAGGGCCAGTTGGATTTACAAGTAAATTCTATCAAACATTTAAAGAACAATTAATTATAATACTATATAAACTATTTGGAAAAATAGGGAATAAATGCTACCAAATTTATTTTGTGTCACAGATATCCTGCTGATACCTAAACCAAGAAGGGCCAAAACAGGAAAAAATATGCATAGGCTAAATTCCCTAATGAATATTGAAACATAAATCTTAAATAAAATATTAGTGGAGTTTATAGCACCTTATCACCAGAATAATACACTATAACCAATTAAGATTTATACCAGGAATGCAGGACTGGTTCAACATCAGGAAAACTATCAGCTTAATTGACTACATCAATAATCAAACTAGCAGAAATTATATGATTATCTCAGTAGATGAAGAAAAAGCATTTAACAAAATACAACACCGATTCCTATTAAAAATACTAGGGAGAATAGGAATAAATGGAGTTTTCTTAAAACTATAAGTAGCATATCTCTAAAATCATTAGCCATTATGTAATGGGAATAAACTAAAGCATTCACGATAACATCAGGGGTGAAACAAGGAAGCCCATTATCACCACTACTATTCAATATTGTAGTAAAATGTTACCTTTAACAATTAGAGAAGAAAAAGGAATTGAAGGAATTAAAGTAGGCAATGAGTAAACAAAATCATCACTCTTTGCAGATGATATGATGCTATACTTTCCTAGAAATTCAACTAAAAAACTACTAGAAATAATTAACAACTTTAGCAAAATTGCAGGATATAAAATAAACCCACACAAATTATTGGCATTTTTATATATCACCAACAAATTCCAGTAGCAAAAGTTACAAAGAGAAATTCTATTTAAAATTACTGTAGATAATATAAAGTATATGGAAGTCTACCTCCCAAGACATTTCAAGGGAATTAATGAAAAAAACTGCAAAGGAAGGTGGCCTCACTGTACCACACTTAAAACTATGTTATAGAGCAGCAGTCATCAAAACCATTTGGTTTCGGCACTCACTAATAAATACAGAACTGGATCAGTGGAATAAGTTAGGCTTTCAATACACAATAGTCAATGACTATAGTAATCTTGTATTTGATAAATCCAAAACCTCTAGTTTTCAGGATAAGAATTCACTATTTGACACAAACTGCTGGGAAAATTGGAAAATAGTACAGCAGAAACTAGGAAAGGACCAACATCTAACATCCTATACTGAGATAAGATCAAAATGGGTTCATGATTTAGAGATAAAGACTGATACTATAAGTAAATTAGGAGAACAAGGGATAGTCTCCCTTTCAGATCTGTGGAGAAGGGAGTAATTTATGGCCAAAGAAGAACTAGAGAACATTATGAAATGCAAAATGGATAATTTGGATTATATCAAATTTAAAAAAGTATTTTCACAACCAAAACCAAAGCAGTCTAGATGAGAAGGGAAGCAGAAAGCTGGGAAAAAGATTTTTATAGCCCGTGTTTCTGATAAAAATGATATGTCTAAGATATATAGAGAACTGAAGAATGCAAGCCATTTCATAAATAGTAAATTGTCAAATGATCTGAACAGACAATCTTCAGGTAAAGAAATTTAAACCATCGACAATCATATGAAAAAATGCTTTAAATTATTATTGATTGGAGAAAAGCAAATTAAGAGATACTTTACTCTGAGGCACCACTACATACCTCTCAGACTCACTAAGATCACAGGAAAAAGATAATGAATGTTAGTAGAGTTGTAAACTGATCCAACTATTCTGGAAAGAAATTTGTAACTATGTCCAAAGGACTAGAAAACTGTGCACATTATTTGATCTAGCAATATCTCCACTGATCTGTATCCCAAAGAGATCATAAAAAGGGGGGAAAGACCCACATATGCAAAAATGTTTGTAGCAGTCTTTTTTGTAGTACCAAGGAACTGGAAACTGAGTGGATGCCCAACAATTGAGGAGTAGCTCATTAATGGAATAGAATATTATATTCTTTAAGAAGTGATGAGCAGGATGATTTCACGGAGGCCTGGTGAAAATTACATGAACTGATGTTAAGTGAAGTGAGTAGAATCAAGTGAAAATTGGACATGACAACAAGAAGATTATGTGAGGATCAGTTGTGATGACTTGGCTCTTTTCAGCAATGATGTGATTTAAGGTAATTGCAATAAATTTTTGATGGAAAGAGCCATCTGCATCCAGAGAGAACTATGGACACTGAGTATGGATTAATACCTATTATTTTTACCTTTTATTGGTTGTGGTACTGTTTGTTTGCTTTTTTCTTTCTTGTTTTTTGTTTCCCTTTTTGATCTGATTTTTCTTTTACAGTATGAAAAATATGAAGATATGTTCAAAAGAATTTCCCATGTTTAACCTATAGTGGATTGTTTACTGTCTAAAGGAGGAGGGAAGAGGGAGAAAAATTTGGAACACAAGTTTTTGTGAAGGTGAGTGTTTTGCATGTGTTTGGAAAAATAAATGGTTATTATATAAATAAAATATTAACAAAGAGATTATAACAATTTATAATCAGGATAATACACTATGACCAATTGGAATTCATACCAGGAATGTAGGGCTGGTTCAATATATATTTAGAAAAAACTATTGGCATAATTGATATTATGACCAATAACAAAACTAACAGAAATCATATGGCAATCCCAAGAGATGCAGAAAACTTTAACAAAACACAATACCCATTCTTATTACAAATTACAAATTACAAATGTTAGCAAGCATAGGAATAAATGGAGTTTTCCTTAAAATGATAAGTAGCATTTCTATAAAACCATCTGCAAGCATTGGAAATAATGCTAGAAGCATTCCCAATAAAATCACAGGTAAAACAAGGATGCTCTTTATCCACACTTATTATTCATATTATACTAGAAATGTTGATTCTAGCAACAAGAAAAGAAAAAGAAATAGAAGCAATAGAATAGGCAATACCTGCTGATGATATGATGGTATACTCAGAGAATTCTAGAAGATAATCAAAACAACTACTTTAAACAATAACTTTAGCAAAGTTGATGGATATAAAGCAAATTCACACAAATTGTTAGCATTCCTATATGTTGCCAACAAACTTGGCAGCAAGAGAAAGAGAAATTCCATTTAAAATAACTGTAGACAAAATAAAATATTTGGGTTTCTACCTGCCAAGACAAACCCAGAAACTATATGAACACAAATACAAACACTTTTCACACAAATAAAGTCAGAAATAAACAATTGAGAAAAATATCAATTGCTCATGACTAAGCCGAGCTAATATAATAAAATGGGAATTTTATGCCATGCCATTAAAATTGCCAAATAATATTTTGTAGATCTAGCAAAAAAAATAACATAATTCATCTGGGAAAAGTAAAGGTCAAGAATATCAAGGGAATTAATAGGAAAAAATTCAAAGGAAGGTGACCTAGCAGTACCAGACATAAAACTTTATTATAAAGCAGCAGTCATCAAAACTATTTGAAACTGGCTAAGAAATAGAGTGGTGATCAGTGGAATAGATTAGATACACATGGCACAATAATCTCCTGTTTGATAGAGACTCTATGTTTTGGGATAAGAACTCACAATTTGACAAAAATTGCTGGGAATACTGGAAAATATTATATCAGAAACTTAGCATATTCCTACATTTCACATCCCATATCAAAATAAGATTAAAATGACTACATGATTTAGGCATAAAGGTGATACTATAAGCAAATTAGGAGAGCAAGAGATAGTTTACCTATCAGATTGTTGGAGAAGGGAGGAATTTATGCCAAAGAAGAACTAAAGAACATTATGAAATGCAAGATAGATTATTTTCATTACATTAAATGAAAAAGTTTTTGCACAAACAAAACCAATGCAGACAAGATTAAAAGGGAAGCAGAAAGCTGGGGGGAAATTTTACAGGCAGTATTTCTGATAAAGGACCCATTTCTAAAATATAGAGAGAACTGAGTCAAATTTATAAGAATATAAGTCATTCACCAATTGATGAATAGTAAAAGAATATGAACAATCTTCAGATAAAGAAATTAAAACCATCTATAGTCATATGAAAAATGCTTTAAATCACTATTGATTAGAAAAATGCAAATTAAAATAACTTTGAGATACATTTCACATCTCTCAGATTGGCTAAGATGATAGGAAAAGATAATGATAAATGTTGGGGGGATATGGAAATAGTGGTACACTAATAGTGGAGTTGTGAAATGATCCAACCATTCTGGAGAGAAATTTGGAACTATGCCCAAAGGGCTATCAAGTTATGCCTTTCTTCTAGCAATATTTCTATTGGATCTGTATCCCAAACAAATCATAAAAGTGGCAAAAGGACTCAAATATGCAAAAATTTTTGTAGCAGCTCTTTTTGTGGTGGCAAAGAATTGGAAAATGAGTAGATGCCCATCATTTGGGGAATGGCTGAGTAACATATCGTACATATAAGTAATAGAATATTATTCTTCCATATAGGATAATAAACAGGTTGATTTAAGAGAGGCTGGAAAAGATTCACATGAACTCATTCTGAGTAAAGCAATCAAAAACCAGAAAATATTACATACAAGAAGAAGATTGTGTGATGTCAATGATGATAAACTTTGTTCAGTGATTCAAGACAATCCCAATAAATTTTGAATGGGAAAAACCATAAATAGAATTATGGAGACTGAATCTAAAATGACACATACTATTTTCACCTATTCTTTTCTTCTGCTTCTCTTTTGCTTGTGGATTTTCCCTTTTGTTTTGATTTTTCTCTCTCAACATGATTCATAAGAACATATGTAAAAAAAATGAATGTACATATATAACTCCCAAATTGTTTTCACATATAACTGGGAAAAATAAAAATAATATAAACCAACAAAAATGAATATTAAAATTGTTTTTACATGTAATTGGGGAAACAAATAATAAATTTTTAAAAAGTTCTCTAACAGATAACTTTCTTTTCAATTCAATAAATTTAAAAACTTTCACTGAGGATCTCCCTTCCAAGGGGAAAATCCACCATTTTTATTAATTCTCAGTCTATTTCTATTAATTCTCAGTTCTATGAATTCTTGATCCTTTTATATGGGAATTAAAATTTAATACCTAAAGTCTTGTAATATATATTCTGCAAACAAATTTTATTCCAATATCTAAAAGTCCTATAATTCCTTCATCAAATGGATAGTGCCTCAATAATAAATTTATTATTAATTAAATTAATTAAAAATAAATAAGAATAATAAAATTATTATTTGGGATTGACTAGACATAAGATAATCAGAACACATTTTTGCTTCCCAATATAAATTTTAAAATGGAAACTTATCTTAATAGGGATCAAAGTTAGGAATTTCTAAGATGATTTTCATATTTTTTTCCTTAAATCCATCTTTGTACTGAAGTTATACAATTGTCAAATTACATGCTCAAAAGACTGCTTTAAGATGGTAGAATGAAAGGGAACAGAAAAGTTTAGGCCTTCCAAAATTATTTCACCAAATATGAAAAAGTACTATACCAAGTAATAATTAAGAAATCCAAGGAAAAATGCTAGATGATTTTTTCAAGTTCAGACAGGTCCTGACAATGAAATAGTTAGAAATCTGTATGTACTAGGGGAAGAGTCCATCCATCATATAGGAGCACAGTATATAGAAGAATTTTAACACAGACCAATGGAAAATCTAGTTTTTCTCTATGGAGCTTACAACTATATCACTCTGGTCTAAGAATCTAGCCCAGGAGTCTATATAAGTTGGACTGGGAGAGCAATGACCTGGCCATGATCTGGATCAGACTGCGGTTTGGTTCTGAACTACTCTAAAGATTCTTTGTAGACCACAGAAAGCAATACCTGGAGGAAGCAGTGGAAAATCATACAAATAGATCAGGACCAAACAAAACTCCCAGAATTCCTTCCAAAAATGTTCAGAACCTGATCTTGACACAAAGTCCAATTCAGGAATTAATGCTGGGAAAATGAAATAAAATATGAATAAATAAAATAAAAAAGAAATATTATAGACCTAGGGATGCTCTGGACACAAACTTGGGAGAAGAGAATAACTCTATAGTGACTAAAAGCAAAATTTCAAACAAAAACATAGACTTGCTATAATTTTTATTAGAATTACTAGAAGAAATGATGCCCCTAAAATAATATTTTAAGTGAAATGAGAGTTCTAGAGGAAAGAAGCAGAAGGAAATAAGTAATTTGGTAATGGAAATACAAAATATTAGCTAAGTAAAAAGCTCTTCAAATGTAAAGGACTCTGGGAAAATAAGAAATAAAAAAAAGATAGGGGGAAAATGTAAGGCATCACCTATTAAAAACAATTGACTTAAAAATAGATAAAAAGATCATTTTGTATGTCCTGCAGAAATGATCAAAAAATTCTAAATAGCATATTTTTTAAAAATTATCAATAAAAACTGTCCACAACTATTAGAACCAGAGAGAAAGTGAATTAAAAAGAATCTACCAGTTAACTCTTTTGTAGAGAAAGTAGAACTTTAGGTGATACTCAAAGGAAACCAGGAGGCAAAGGAGAAGGGAATGAATTTTAAGCATGGCGGACAGCTATGGAATATCTTATTCCAGGAATAGCAAAGAGGCAAGTGTCACTAAATAAAAAGTGTTTTGTAGGGAATAGGAAGATGTGTAATAAGATTGGAAAGGTAGAGAGGAGTCAGACTATGAGAAGGTAATAGGGAGCTATTGCAATATTCTACGATGAGAAGATAGTAGTGTCAGAAGAAAGAAGGGAAAGTAACATGTTAGAAAAGAGAAAATTTGGGGGTTATATTACAAATTTTGTTTTGGAGTTTAAGATAGTTCTAGGACATCCAGTTCAAGATACCTAATAAGCAATTAAAGATATAAGCTTGGAGTCAGCAGAAAGGTTCTACATAAAACAGATTTGAGAATCCTATTACTAATTGAATCTTTGGAAACAGATGAGATTATCAAGTGTATTATATAAAAGAAGGGAGGAGGACTCAGGACAATGTCCTGTAGGACACCTGTAATTAATGAGTGTGACCTAGACAAAAATTTAGAAAAAGAGACTGAGAAGTAGTTAGATAGAAAACAAAGAGAACCTTGAGAAAAAAAGAGTATTGAAAAGAGAGCGAGGTACATTACAAAACCATCAGTACTTCTGAGAAAAACTGCTACTGTTAGGATCATGGAAGAAAAAAGAGAGAAGAAATGTGAACATTTACAAAAGCCAGCTGTTTCTTTATATTTTTCATTTTTAGAGAAAACCTATTGGGAGTTCTAAAAACTAAGTTGTTCTACATCAATCAAACCTCATATTGCTTAGGGAAACAGAGAAAAACTATACTTATCTCTTTTTGGAGACAGGGAGGGGATAAGGAAAGAGTAATACTTGGCAAATGGTCCCCGTTCATTCTTCAGAAGAGTTAGAGAGCTTATTTTCACACTTCGGAATGAGAGTTGCCTTGACAACAAATAAATGTTCATTTTATTTGAGTGAAAATTATACTCCTATACTTAATCAGGGTGTTTTTCCTTTATTCTGGGAAATTGAAATAATTAAAGTATTCTTTCTTGAAATGTACTTGATGTGCTCACAGATTTTAAAGTTATATATGGCCACATCTAAATAATCAAAATTAGGTGGAGGGCAGAGGCAAACAGCTATAAATTATTGGTGCAATTACCCCAAGACCCTATAAGAATTGCCCCATGTGTTGTATGATTGTGGGAAAGTGACTCTGAATTCGACTTGAAACTGGAAAAGCATTTCAAAACTTCAAAAACTGAGACACAAAGTCTTTATTTTTAGAAATAATGGCTTTCTCTATTTTAGATGAACCTTCTTTTGTATTTGATTTCACTCACCCCACTATTTTGCCACTTTTCTTCTGTGATGTTTGGTAGAAAAAAAAGAAAAGGATTATATATAAACAAACATAAATTTGTTGTGTTGTTATCTTAACATACACTCCTTCTTCTCCTTTCCTAGCTCTCTCTTTTTCTCCTACCAGATTATCAGGTCATTTTCTTTGTCTCTTGGTAGATCTTCCACAAATTTATATATTTGTATAGAAAAGACAATGGTCTTTTAAAACTATACTAGTATACTAAAGTTGTTACTTGGATTGAATCAAGCAGCTTCATTCATTTTAGTATGGTTTCTTATGTTTCATTTACTTGTTTATTTTAAAATGCTATATGCCATAAAATCATCTATCTCTCTCTGTCTCTGTCTCTCTGTGTCTGTGTGTCTCTGTCTGTCTATCTCTCCCCTTTGCTTCCCTTCCCTTCCCAGGAGCATTGTACTAGAGTCCTTCAGCCATGATGACACTGGACCCTTAACAACTATTCTTTGTGACTGGCCATGCATCTAGTTCTAACTCTATTTGATTATTTTATCTAATCTGTCTCCCCATCTTCTCCACAAGAATGGAATGAGACATTTTATCATAAACTTTCCTAAAATCAAGCAAATTATATCAATAATATGCACCCTCATTTAATTAGTTTAGTAATTGTGTCAAAAAAAGAAATGAGATGAGTCTCTTGAGATCTTTCTTTTTTTAATAAAACTTTTAATTTTTAATTTATGAAATAAAACAAATGTTTCCATAACATAGTGAAACAAAAAAGATGATCGAAGACCTGTTCTTTATACAGATTTGCTTCCTTTTTCTAATCACTGTTTCCTTTTCTAGATGGGCAACAACCATCTCTTTATCGATACATTCTAGAATTTTACCAAATTCTGTTCCTTTCCTTTAAAAAAATACTGGGATATTTTCCTTCTACAATTTATGGTCTTAGTGGCAGCTAGATGATGCAGTGGATAAAGCACCAGCCCTGAAGTCAGGAGGACCTGAGTTCAAATTTGACTTCAGACACTTAACACTTCCTGGCTGTGAGATCCTGGGCAAATCAATTAACCCCAATTGCCTCAGCAAACAAAACAAAAACTATTTATGGTCTTACCCTTACTTTCTACTAGCATTCAAATATTATCAGCAGTGACTCAGTTACATCTTTCAGTTCTTTCAGGTTATCAGAATTGATTGAGGGTAATTACATACTTTTTAAATTTTCTCTTCTCTTCAGTTATTATTGTTTGATCCACACAGTCTGGATTGTTAGAACTCAACTATTGCCACTATTTACTTTGGATAAATACCAATTTTCCCCTTATTTAATTTGTGCCTTTAGAATTTCAATATTAACCATAACCCCTTTCTCTTGAGGATAATTTTCTTGAAGCATTTTAATCCATAGCACTCCTTTCTCTTGTGAATGATTTTTTTGAAATCTCTATTTTCTCTATTTGCTGAATGTATTGAAACTAACTTTGCTTATGTTTATGGAAAATATAAGATTATACCAACATTTCTTTTCCTCTATCACAGATTTCACAAGTAAGTAATCACTTTCCCATTAGGATCTCCAAAATATTATTTCATAATTTTAGACACTGAAATTTTAAACCTCAGAACAATATATAGATGAATTGGTTATATATGTAAACTCTGTCACTGTTACTAAACTTTATATTTTAATGAGAATAAAACTTTTATTGCATTAACTATTAATGAATGAAATGAATTGCTAATTGAAAAAAAGAACATGGAATGTATTGGGTAGACTACTATATGATATAGAAAGGCTTTTTTTCCCTTCACCTTTAACTCCATCTCCACCCTAAATATTCACCACATCATTAGTTGAACAAGATATATGGAATAATAAACAAGGAAAGAACAACAGACCACCTGATGAAAGGCAGCAGCCAAGAAAGCCAAAACTGAATAGAAAGTTGTTCAGATCAGAATATAACAAGAAGGAGATGTCTACCATTTTACAGAAAAAGACATAAAGTATATTGTCCATTTCAGCAGAGAAAAATCCTGGAAATGTGAAGATAACTTGGAAAAAAGGGTGGGGGAAGTAAAAAGTAAATATCTCATTGTATTCTGTGTTCTCAGAATTCTTCTTCATCCTGTGGCCTTTCTTGAATCCTTAGTTCTTCTAATTCTTGGTGAAGTTGGATGATAAAGTTCCCCATTTAACCTGAAGAATTTTCCAGAGGTAGAGATGCTCATTGTCTCCTCATGGAGAGAACACATGGAATCCCTCTGGGAGTGGATTTAGGAATCATACTGCTCTGAGAACTTTGAAAGTAGCTGTAAAAGTTGTGGAATGGTGTAATGTTCTTCTCTAAAATATAATGTTCTCTGGGAGCAGGTTTCTTGGGGGGCTTCTGGGAGCAGTCTTCCTTTCAGTTCAATTATCACCCCAAATGCAGCCAGGAGTTAAAGTCTAAATCCTTTACTGTCTCCTTCAAAGTCTTATCTCCTTCACTTGGGGCTCGGCTAGTTTTTGGAGGCCTTCCAGATCTTGGTTTCAGTGTTCTCCACAGGACAGCCTGCCACCACTTCTCTGTCTTCTTTAGTTCTGCCCGACTGCCTTCTCTGGCTTCTGAATCTGCTCAAGTGAATCCTGGCGGAGGCTCCTAGAGCTTCTAGTGGGCTTGTCCTTTCTGGCCCTGAGACCTTCTTCTCATATATCCCACACTGAGTATACACCAATCATTATATCACTAGGAAACCATTATTTGTTGTAGGATTAAATCAATGCTAAACTAGATTTAACCATTGTCTTCTCAATTCCACTTACTTAGCACCTTATAAGAATCCTAACAGAATGCCATGGAGAGGAACATGATCTCTTTCATTTCAGGACTTCCTTTCATTCTGCACTATACTCTCTTTCTCTGTATGTGCGTATCTATCTATCTAGATATATATATATGTATATATATATATATATGTAAGCATGTATATATACATATATAGAATATATTTATATGTGTAAATACACATATATAATATCTATATATCTATATCTATCGATAGATATTCTAGCTGGGATACCTAGGTGATGCAATGGACAGAGTTTTGGGTCTAGAGTCAGGAGGACCTGAATTCAGATATGACCTCTTCTGTACACTTACTAGCTTTATAATCTCAGAAAAATTAATGATTTCATTTTGCCTCAGTTTTCTCTTAAAATAAGACTTATATTAGCATCTACCTCATGGTGGTTCAAATGAGATAATATTTGTAAAGCACCTAGCACAGCTTATAGTAAATGCTAAATGTTAACTGTTCTTGCTACTGTTGCTTTTATTGTGTTGTTCTTCTTGGGCTCTTTTCCAGACTGTAGCAGGTAGAGGAGGGAGGGGGATTTCTCTTTTTCCTTTTGCCCTATAAAAGCATCTTATGGAGACTGGAGGAAAACAGTGAATTAATAGAATTCAAGTGACTGGCTACTCTCTGATACTCTGTTTCCTTTTCTGAGTATTAGTCAAAGATAGACTTGTCATGCTTAAATCTGAAAACAATCCAAGCTGAGTTTTCCAAAGTTCCAATGTTCAGGAACCAGACTCTTCCTTTCATACAGTGCTTTTTGGAGAAAGGAGATAATCTTGCACATGAAGAAAGGAGATAGTCTTGCTCCTGAAGTCTTGCCATGACATGAAGTTGCAGTTGTGTGGTGATTGGAGGAGATTTGGACCCTGTCAAACCTTTATACTATTGCCATAAGTTGCTTGGGCATTATAGGCTATGGTGAATGGAGAATACTTGTTTTATCGGCTCCCCAACTTATGTTTCCTTTAATGGGGAGATTGGTGAATGTAATACATTCTTAAAAAATAATTTGTTTCTGTAACCTGGTTTTCCAAGCCTAGGGCATTTTGTGTGTCATTGGCTAGGCAGATGATTACTCCTAATTGGTGGAGAAATTGTAGATGTAATTCTGAGTAGCTAAGTGGCAGATGGAGTTGGTTAAAGCACTTCAAGAAGGGGCATGGGATGATAGATATCTTTGGGGACTGATTTCAGGAAAGAGAGCAAAAAAAGATTGTGCAACCTTCACATTAAGGGAAATCAACTCCTTGACACATAACTGCTTTCTAGCTTTTTTCCCTAGAAACTTCTGAGAATTTCTCTTAGAATGAGATCAAACATCCCTCTTGGTTTGAGTTGAGGTCTTCCAATAAAGAACTCATTCCCTTTTGTATTTTTAGTTATGTTTTAATCTGTATGATTTTTCTGATTTTCTATTTTATTGAATAAATAAGTTTACTCACTATTCACTATTTATGATGGTCTTTTGTAGAACTAGCATCTGGTGGGATAGTCATAATCTCAGATCATATCTATTCATACCTCCTCATGAGTTGCAAATTTACATTTAAAAAATCCATGTGGAAATACATATTTTTACAAGGGCAAACATATCTTATATTTCTAAGTGCATTTATGGACTACTGTGTAAACTTGGCATATTATGCATTTTTTGTGGTGGTGAAATAAAGGATGTACCATATCTTATGCCCACATTATATACTGAGTGCCTGTACCAGAATTGGATACTCTATTACTCACGTTTGGGAAACACTAGACATGAGCTATATATAAGCTTTATTTTGGAGATTTTCCTGGATTAACTCCAGGTGTAGGAAAAGAGCCAGAAAGAAATCAACACTTAGGGGTCATGTCCCTAGGATCAAACCAAATTTCTGTGAGCCAAGAATTTTAGGGTTATTGGGCTATGGGTCACATCTTCTTTTGTTGTTTGCTTAAACATTGCCATTAACCATGTTTGGCCCATTAGCAATGAATAGGAGTTATTCTATAGGTTTCTATAAGGAGTTTATTAAAAATAAAGTATAACTTAATTTACCCTTCATTACTTTAGGTTTGTGAAAATACATTGACTTTAGATTTGTGGAAAAAAAATCAATAAACATGAAAAGACAAACCAAAATAGCTCTTCCACTTCCAAATCTATTCATTGGTCTTAATAATCTATGAATAAACTGAATATATCATCTTATTTTAATCTGTTTACATTCAAAGTAAAAAACAACAACAACACATCTAGCATGTTTTTGCTGATGCTACTTAACTTTGGTGTTTCAGTATATTCAGACCTAAACATCATGGATATCACTTACAGCATGCATTTATTTGAGATATTGCTTCTTATGGGGACAACTGGACCCTGATTTTCACAGCAATATTATATCTGATTTCTTCCAAAAGTGTTGTTTAGAAATATTCTTAATTTCAGGATAGATTCATGGCTGTAGACTATTTCTCAAAAAAAATTATTGCTGTCTGTAAGATATTAAATGTTTAAAATAAAGAAAAAATGGTTAGGGAGTATTAGCCATCAGATGAAATCTTGTCTGGACTATCTGAAGAAATTAGTATGTGATTCTTAATCTGTTTCTCGTGAAACAGTTATATAGACTCTTATATATGGTTCCATTCATAAATTTCCTTCATATATGAATTCAGAAACAATGTGAATTAGAAACAAATATACATTTGGTCAATTTTTTTTTCTTTTTGGATTTACTTATTCATTAAAATTTCTTCAAATAATTAGTTTCCAGACTGCACACATGAAGAATGTACTATCTTGTACAATTTGTAATTGGATTAGGAAGTCATTTTTTAAAAGTTTAGACTGTTAGTCATTTTGACATTGTTGGCAGGTTGTCAGGTAAAAAAAAATGTACTATAAAATTTTTTGATTGCTACTTATATAGTCTAATGTACAGGAAATACTTCTGTAAGGCCTCATGCCATATCTTTTGTTATTGAATAAAATGAACAAGAAATTGTGAAAACTATACTTACTACATGGTATTTGAAACTCCATGGAGTAAATGATTTTAAAAAAATATTATGGTTGCTTATAAATTTCAGTTCCACAGTTTCCATGGTTATTGGAGTTTTTGGCTTACATTGAAGTCTACACCTGACAAAACATTGGTGCCAGTGTTTCAGGTTAACAGAGAGCCCCAATAACACAGTTCTGTCATTTATCCAATATTCACTATATATTTATGTATATCCCTATATCAGCTTTGTACTGTTAGTAAAAACAAAATCTTGCCAGAAAATATCCATGATTGTGAACCTTTCTTAAAGTTTAGGATACTTGAAGAGCTAGATTATTATTATAATTATCATTATATTATTATTATTATTTGTTATATTTATGCACATAGAACTAAACACACTTATGAGTGGTATACATTGTATAATATCTGTGTAATGGTCTAGTGTGGGAGAGGCAGGTAGCTCACTAGAACTGGTTTTGTGATCCTGGCCAGGTCACTTAACTTCTTGGTCAAAATCTTTAAGAGTTTAACTTTCAGAACAATTTCAGGAGCCTTGTAAATATGCATTGTCAAATGGTCTTCCTTAGTTAGGTATGTAGTATTTAGGCTAGTGGGCATAGAGCCAGGAAAATTTGAATCCAAATCTGACCTCACACACTTTATTAGTTATTTCTTCTTGACTAAGTTTATTCAATTTTCAACTATAAAATAGGAATAATAATGGCAACTACCTCACACAATTGTTGTAATGATCAAATGATATATTTGCAAAGTGCTCAACAGTCCCTGGCACCTGGTAGGCATTAATGAATGCTTATTTTCTCCTTTCCCCAATGGAAGCACAGGTCTGAACAATAACAGCGAAAACATTTTGGCTGAATGAAAAGAAAGGCAATTATCAAAATTTAAAAGCCCCTCTTTTTCTTTATCTTACTTCATAGGAAAAAGGGACAACAATTGCAAAGAAAAAAATTTAGTTTTGTACTGAAGAAAACAATTCTTTAATAATTTGAGTTGCCCAAAGGGGTGATGCATTCACCACAATTGGATCTTTTCAAGTGAAGGATGGAGGACAATTTGTTATAAATGTTATTCAGATATAGGTTGGAATAGATAGTCTCTCCTATTCTTTCTAACTATGATGTTTGATGATTCTGTTATTACTTAAGTTATATAACATAAAGATTAAAAATCTAAAAATTCACTTTTAACACTGGACTAAAAGAAAGCAAGATCTCTATACTTTTGTTTTTGTTGATAATTAATAAGCCGTGACTTCAACATTTCACACATCTATTCATCAGGATGGGTTCTTACCCCACAAATGTACATGAAATGGTCTCCACTTTCTACCTATGGCTTAACTAAATGATTTCTAGATTTGGGTGAAAAGTTCATCACCTGGTAGCCAGTTTCCAGTGATCAATCTCTACAAATTTTAGTGAGGCTAGTCCTCAGATTAGACTTAAATTTCATCACAAGACCACACACAAAGTCTTTCCAAATAGTGCATACCTGCTAGAGCTTAGAGTCTGTTCTTACAGCCTTTGAAAAGCTTCTACCGCATGATGAAGAATCAGAATAGGATAATAGTGGAAGAATAAAAAGTAATGTACAATAAATTAGGAAGGAAAACTTACTTGACAGAAGGTACAGATGGCTGATATATAGGAGTAACAAAACCAAGTCACAGAGGATAAATGTAAGTATGAAATAATACTATAAAAATAGTGGCAAGATAGTTTTTCATTTTACCTAAATTAAAAAAATTAAATTAAATTTTATTTTTACAAAGATCCATTTCCTCACTTTCCTCACCCCTACTGTGAAAGCAAAACAAACAACCCCCCAAAATTCCAACAAAACTCCCACAAAAACTCCTGTTACAAAAATGTATAGTTAAGGAAAACAAATTCCAACACTGACTATGTTCAGAAAAATGTCAATTTGCACTGAGTCCATTACCTATCAGAGGGACTAAGCATTTATATAAGATCCTATTATGTGCTAGGCACTGTAATAAATGCTTTTTGTTAATTATATCATTTGATCCTGAAAACAGCCCTTTACAGATGGGAAACTGAGGTGTAGTCACTTGCCAAGAGTCTCATGGCTAGTCAGTGTCTGTAACAAGTTATATTAGAACTCAGGTTTTCTATTTCTAGCCATATGAAAAGATGCTCCAAGTCATTATTACTCAGAGAAATGCAAATTAAGACACTCTGAGATACCACTACACACCTGCCAGATTGACTAGAATGCCAGGGAAAGATAATGCGGAATGCTGGAGGGGATGTGGGAAAACTGGGATACTGATACATTGTTGGTGGAATTGTGAATACATCCAGCCATTCTGGAGAGCAATTTAGAATTATGCCCAACAGTTATTAAACTGGGCATACCCTTTGATCCAGCAGTGTTACTACTGGGCCTATACCCCAAAGAGATCTTAAAGGAGGGAAAGGGACCTGTATGTGCATGAATGTTTGTGGCGGCCTTCTTTGTAGTGGCCAGAAACTGGAAAGTGAGTGGATGCCCATCAATTGAAGAATGGCTGAATAAATTGTGGTATATGAATATTATGAAATATTATTGTTCTGTAAGAAATGACCAACAGGATGATTTCAGAAAGGTCAGGAGAAACTTACATGAACTGATATTGAGCAAAATGAGCAGGACCAGAAGATCATTATTTACTTCAACAACAATACTATATGATGATCAATTCTGATGGACCTGGTCATCTCCAGCAATGAGATGAACCAAATCAGTTCCAATAGAGCAGTAATGAACTGAACCAGCTACAGCCAGTGAAAGAACTCTGGGAGATGACTGTGAACCACTACCTAGGATTCCCAATCCCTCTATTTTTGTCCACCTGCATTTTTGATTTCCTTCACAGGCTAATTATATAATATTTCAAAGTCTGATTCTTTTTGTACAGCAAAATAACTGTATGGACATGTATTCATATATTGTATTTAACTTATACTTTAACATATTTAACATGTATTGGTCAACCTGCCATCTTGGGGAAGGGTGGGGGAAAGGAGGGGAAAAGTTGGAACAAAAGGATTTGCAACTGTCAATGCTGAAACATTATCTATGCATATATTTGTAAATAAAAAACTATATAAAAAAGAAGAAAAAAAAGAACTCAAGTTTTCTTTTTTTTTTTTTGAATTCAAGTTTTCTTGACTCTAAGTCCAGTGCCTGTTTTACTGTACCATCATCCATCTGCTCTCTGTATCAGGTGGCAGGCAATATGTTTCATTATAAGTCCTCTGAAATTACTGGTTTTCATTATATTGATCAGAATTTCTAAATATTTCAAAGTCATCTCTACAATTATGTTTTTATTATATAAATTTTCCTGGTTCTGCTCATTTCATTCACCCTAAGTTCATAAAAGTCTGCACAGGCTTCTCTGAAACTGTCCACTTAATTTCTTATAGCTCAATAGTATGCAATCACATTTATATGCCATATAAATGTTTACAATTTGTCAATTTCTATTTATTTTTACTAATCACAAAATGGCGCTACAGATACTTTTGTACATATTGTTCCTTTCCCCATTTAAAAAAAAATCTCTTCATGGTATAAACAAAAACTAAAAATAAACAGACAAATAAATCAAATGGTATGCAAAATTTAATAACTTTGGGGGCATAGTTTCAAATTGCTTTCCAGAATGGTTGGAACAGTTCAAAGTTCCAACAATGGTATATGTTTCTTCACAGATCCTTCAGCACTTATTATTTTATGTTTGTTTTACATCTTGTATTATTTTCCTTGTCAAAATGATACATGCCCATCAGTTGAAAAATGGCTAAAGAAAATAAGGTATAGGGGGCAGCTAGGTGGTGCAGGGATAGAGCACCAACCCTGAAGTCAGGAATACCTGAGTGCAAATCTAGTCTCAGACACTTAATATTTCCTAGTTGTGTGACCGTGGGCAAGTCACTTAACCCCAATTGTCTCAGCAATAAATAAAATAAAAAAAATAAGTTATTGTTTATGAATGGAATGGAATATTATTGTTCTGTAAGAAACAGTCAACAGGGTGATTTCAGAGAGGCCTGGAGAGACTTATATGAACTGATGCTGAGTGAAATGAGCAGAACCAGAAGATCATTATACACAGCAAGAGCCCATTCTGATGGACGGGGCTCTTTTCAGTAGCGAGGTGATTCAGACCAGTTCCAATGATCTTGTGATGAAGAGAGCCATCTGTACCCACAGAGAGGACTGTAGGTATTGAGTGTGGTTCACAACATAGTATTTTCACTTTTTGTTGTTGTTTGCTTATATTTTGTTTTCTTTCTCATTTTTTTTCCTTTTTGATCTGTTGCCAATTGCCAATTGGGGAATAATTATTATCCTTATAAATTTGACTCAGTTCTGTATAAATTTTATCAAAGAAACTTGTTTCCAAAGATTTTTTTTTCTAATTTGTCTGCTATTTATCTAATGTTAGTTATACTGGTTTTAGTGCAAAAAATGTTTTTATTTTATGTAATAAAAATGTCCATGTTATTTCCTGTAATGCCTTCTGTCTCTTGTTTGGTCTTGAGGTTTTCTCCTCTTCACAGATTTTACTTTTTTTTTTCTTGCTTTTCTAATTTGTTTATTATGTTGTCTTTTTACATCTAAGTCATCTACTCATTTGGAGCTTATCTTGACACTTGGAGTAAGTATTATCTATACCTAGTTTTGCTGGTCTATCTGCAATTTTCCCAAAAGTTTTTATTATATATTAAGTTATTATTCCAACAGCTGGAATTGTTGGCTGTATCCAAATATTAAGGTACTGTGCTCATTTATATCTGTATATTGTGTATTTATCTGCTTCACTGAACATTACTAAATTGTTTTGATGATTTCTCTATTGCAATATAATTTGAGACCTGATATTTTTACATATCACTTTTGTTCTGACTTTTAAAAATTAGTTCCTTTATTATATTTTATATTTTTAAATTTATATATAAATATGTATATATCATTAAAAAATATATATTGTATATATGTACCCACAGGACTATGGTAATTTGATTGACATGACATTAAATAAGTAAATTTGTTTAGTTAGTATTGTTATTTAAATTTATATTGGCTTGGTTAAATCATAAGTAATTAATATTTCTCCAATTATTTAGATCCATCTTTTTTGTGTAAAGAGTTTTGTAATTGCATTCATATGGTTCTTGGGTGTGTGCTGGCAAGCAAAAGTGTCAAGTAATGTATAATTTATATGTGTATACACACACAAATACACACACACACACACACACACATATATATATACAAATACATATACATATATAGGTATAATATGTACATTTTAAATGGAATATCCCTTTCCATCTTTGATGGATTTTGATGCTTTATGTATATTTATTTTATATTTGCAACTTTGATGAATTGGTTAATAATTTTAATTACTAGTTTTTTAGTTGATTGTAGGGTCCTTTAAATAAACCATAATGTCATCTGTGAGAGTGATAATTTTTTCCCTCTTTTTACTATGTTTCTTCTCTCAATTTCTTTTCCTTGTCATTTCTAAAACTAATATTTCAAGTACAATATTGAATACTAATAGTGATAATAGGCATCTTTGCTTTGTGCCCTATTTTATTGGAAATGTCTCTTCTTTAATCTCAGTAACAATATGATGACTACTGGCTTTAGATATATTTTTTTCTAATCATATTTAGAAAAAAAGGACAATTTATTCCTGTGCTTTCTAGTCTTATTGTTTAAACAAGAATGGGTGCTACCATTCATCTAA
The DNA here is from genome assembly GCF_902635505.1 of Sarcophilus harrisii. Taxonomy (NCBI): domain Eukaryota; kingdom Metazoa; phylum Chordata; class Mammalia; order Dasyuromorphia; family Dasyuridae; genus Sarcophilus; species Sarcophilus harrisii. The sequence goes on from NC_045431.1 coordinate 153,359,786, forward strand.
AATTTTTTTTTGCTTTTATTGATATAACCATATTATTTTTGTCTCTTTTTTCAGTATTGCTAATTTTTATAGCTTTATAATTCTCCTAATATTGAACCAATTGTGAATTCCTGACTTTAGCCAGTCTAGTTATAGAGTAATTTCTTGTGATATGCTGTAAATGAAATTTTCTTGCCAGTATTTTGGTTAAAACTTTCATATCTATTTGTTAGGGATATTAGCAGATAGTTTTCTTTCCTCTTTTTGTGTCTTCTTAGTTTAAGGATCAAGACCACATTTGTATCATAACAGGAATCTGACATAAACCTTTTCCTACTTTCTGCTTATTTATTTTTAACACATAATTTAAAAATTAGTAAATGAATATCTTAAATGAATTGTCTTTTAAATCATTGATAAAAGTAATTTGTAAGTCCATTTGGTATTGGTCTTTATTTTTTTTTTCTTTAGTTCATTTATGACTGGTTGAGTTTTTTTCCTCTAAGATTGGATTTTTAAGTTCTTTATTTCTTCTTTTTGTTAATCTGAGCATTCTATGTTTTTATGAAAATTCATGTATTTCATTTAAATTGCCAGTTTTATTGGTATATAATTAAGCAAAATCTTTACTGGATGGAGCTTAAGAAACTCACAAAACTATACTAATTGGGACCACTGTAAATTTTTACTTTACAATCTTAATTTGTCTATAACTAGATCAAGGTATTCCTTGTATATTTCTCCATAGAATGGAGAATATAACCAGTCCAAGATAATCCTGAAAAGAACTGAAGGGTGAAGGAAAATCATAAGTATAGGGTAGGAGTCAGAAGGGAGAGATAGAATGATAAAAAAAAAAGGTTATTATGATCACAGGAAAGAATTTCAGATTTCATGAACATGGAAATGATGTGGAATTTTGTGGAAAAAGGTATAATCATCTCTTTTTATACCTAAAATGTAATGGAGGAACAGTCCCTGTGAAATGAATGTGAAATGAAATAAATTGAAGACCTGGGAATTTAGGTCATTAGAAAAAAAATCAAAATGTATGTTGAAGACTTCTAATATAAGGGCAGGAGTTGGGAAGGAGAGAAAGTGAAAGGCACTAAATCAATTAAGGAATCATTAAGGAGAACGTCATGAGATAGTTAAAATATAGCAATAGATATGGATAGGAAAATAAATTTTGATAGTATGAATCTCAGAGAGGTTGCTGAGGTAAAGAAAGTGTCTAGATGTGCTATTGAAAAATAATGCTATTTTTTAGTAGGTACTATTATTGTCCCAGTTTTGTTGATAATAAATCTGACACCAACTAATTAGATAATTTACTCAGGATCAAGTAGCTAGTATATAGCTGAGATAGGATTTACCTCCAAATCTTGATTCACTTAACAGCTGAACGAAAAATACACAAACACACACATATATACAAATACATATACATATATATGTGTGTGTTTATATATAGTACATATATATATATATATAAAATTCAGATTTTTTCTGAAACATCCAAATACCTCGTTTCATCTTTAGTTGAACTTATTGACTAGAGAAACATGTAGTTCAATAAAAGCAAAAAAAGACAATCAATCTCTATATTAAAGAGATTTCTTTACCCATTAAACTACATGAACACAAATAATAAAAATTGTTGGTATAGAAACTGAAATGGTTTTGTCCTGTGAATGTTGGAGAGGAAGTAAAGCTCTTTTATTTGTAATCAGTTCTATCAGCATCTTTATGTTGGTTTGCTTCTCAAATGGAAAAAAAATATACTTCTTCCTTGACTACTAAGATGAATAAAAGAAAATAATTTGTTTTAAATTCCAGGTGCAGTTGTGATAAGGAATGCCACTTGACTAGACATAGCAATTCAAGTATTTAAAGATCTTGGAGAAATATCATGACTTTTTCACCTGAAGCATAATAGATTTTGCTCCAAAAAAAAAAAAAAAAAAAAAAAAGAAATATCATGACTTTGATGATGTCATCACTATGATTTGTGATCAGGGGTGAGTCATAATTTGCTTTGACTAAAAATGCATTTCATTGAACAGAAAAGAGAGCATTGTACATAGTAACAACAAGATTATGTGATGACCAACTATGATGGACTTGGCTCTTTTCAACAAAAAGGTGATTGAAGGCAATTCTAATAGACTCAGAATGGAAAATGCCATCCTCAGCCAGAGAATGAACTATGGAGATTGAATGTAGATCAAAGTATAGTATTTTCACTTTTTTGTTTGTTTTCTTTATCATGGTTTTTCTCCCTTTGCTCTGATTTTTCTTGCATGACATAAGAGATAGCAGACATAATCAGATAACTTGTATCAGATTGCCTGCTGATTTGTGGAAGGGAAAGGTAAAGGAGGGAGGGAGAAAAATCTGGAACACATAATCTTCCAAAAATGAATGTTGAAAATTATCTTTATGTGTATTTGGAAAATAAAATACTATGGAAAAATTTTAAAAGGAATACTGAAAAATTGCAAAAATTAAAAAATATATGTCTTAACCATGACACACCAAAACCAAACTTCTAATTGTATTTGTTAATACAACTATTTTTAAAGATTTGCCGAGAAATAAATTTCATCCTGTTTTGTTGTCATTAACTCAAACTATACACAAACTATCACAACCACTACCACTAGCTGACAATTTATGTTCTTGGAACATCAAAGAAAAAAGTTATCATATCTTCATGTGTACCACTCTCAATTCTTTTGGAATAATTTCTATAAAATAACCTAAAAAATACATTTTTTAACCAGCTAATCTGAAAAAAAAATTGTAATTCTTATTAAAGGACTTGAGGCCTTTCTATTTTATTTTGTTCCCTGGAGAAGAATCATAAGAAATATAATTTTATATTGCTTGCCCTAAACGTAAAAGGAAAAAAAAAAGGTTTTCTTCTGACATTTGATAAAATGCAACATGTATAGGCAAGAGAAACAAAAAGAAAGGAAAGTAGGCTTTGAAGGTCAGCTGGACTTGTTGAATTTGAATTAAATTATGGAAGGAGACTTTGATTTATATCTTTTTTTTTAAATACATCTGACTACTTTGTTTAAATGTAAAATCTTATAATTAATTAGATTGATATTTTAAAAAATATAACTTCCTCCAAAAAGGACTAAAAGGAATCCCTCCAAAATTTAAATACATTTGTAGATTTTTATTTTTTAGTCCGCACAATAAAAACTGGAACCTTATTAGTATTATGTAGATGAATTCCTGTTTTTCATAGGAATGGATGTTCATTCCTTCTCTCAATGTGAATTGTAACACCTTAACTTATTATTGCTATTTTACCAAAATGTGTCCTTGTGGTAGAAAAGTCTCTAACAATACTGAGGTTTTTATATAATTAAAATGGCATAAAATGCCTGCCTGGGTTCCCAACCAAAAAAAAAAAAAAAAAAGTTCAGAATTAGAGATTTTCCTTCTTAAGTGATTGAGACATTTCAATAAGAGAATCTTAGAATGGAACCCTGATTGCCCACACCTGTGCATTCTAATAAATGTTAACATCTAATTAAACTCTCCCACTGAAAAACCACACATACACACCTACAAACCCAGAGTAAAAAGCAGAAAGCCTTAAGAGACACTACTTAAACACAACATTCTTCTCTTTTATATTTGTCTGAGTAACCACTGACAGCTTCAATTACTTTGTTACTATTATGCAAATTATATTGAAGGCAGAAGTCATGCACCTGGGCATAGCTCTGGATTTAATATTTCTAATGAGTCCTTCAAGTCTATTCTACAGAAAAGCTCTGGGAACTTCTCAGCTCAGATGACAATAGATCAGGTGAAAAGCTTTTCGTAGATAATAGTTTCAAAGAATTTAATCCGGCCCAGAAGGCTGGAAGCTTAGACCTAGTTGTATGGGAAGTGAATATAACAAAAGTACTTCAAATTATTGAAATGTTTGTTTAGTAATAGAATTCTGTAACCAATTACTTTCAAGTAATGAGAAACTGAAATGGCGTTAGCCAACTCTAAAGAGCTTACAAATTAAGGGTCTTTGTTGTTTCTTTGCTTCCATCCATAAAAACCTAAATCAAAACTGGCCTTCAGTTTCCTGGCTTTGTCTTTGTTCTCAAAAACTACGTGTGCGATTCATATCCAGTACGATTTTTTAATCAATAATTTTACATTGATTTTATCAATATCAATTATCAATTTTATTAATAATTTTGTCAAGAATTTATCTAATGGGGGCAGTTAGGTGGTGCAGTGGATAGAATCCTGAAGTCAGGAGGACCCTGGGCAATTACTTAATTGCCCCTTAAACCCCAATTGCCTCAGCAAAAAAAAAAATAATAATAATAATTTAATGAAGAACTCGTCTATTACCATATATATAGTTATAAGATTTTAATTTTTCTAATTTTATGTGCTAGAATGCTCTAAAGTACATCCTTACTGATCATCATCTTCTTGAATTCTTAAGAGTTGGAAGTCTTAGAAACATGAGGAAAAATGGTTTCTATAATTCTGTAATATTTTAAAAGTGTAAGGAACCAACCTAGACTATGTTGACTATTCCCTTTGTTTTATAATTGAGGAAACTCTCCCGAAGAGTTTAAGTGACTTGTCAACGGACACATAGGCAATAAGTTGCAGATTTAGGATTTAAAACTGTAAATCCAAAATATTTTCTGTTGTACTATGCTGCCTTCAAAGTTAGATGGAAAATATCAATTGACATTAAATTAGATGTCAACAGTATCATGGGATTCAGCCATACTTGGCCTTTATGAGCACAAGTTGATGAAATCTCTTGTTAGAGCATTTTGGTGAGGAAGTTGCCAGATGTGATGTTGACTTGTAATAAAAGCCTTCCTAATTCAGAACCTTCACAGGTGTTTTGTCTGTTCTGGTTCCTTTTTAGTTTTTGATTATCTGCTGAAATGTGAAAAAGGACATGTATACAAAATGAATTGACCAACTTTTTTTTTTTAACTTTTTGCATTTTTTTTAGTCTAGCTCCTTCAAGAGATATACGGTAAGCTTCTCAGTGGGAAGAAGTTTTTGAACTGTCCTAAATGGTGCTGGGAAGTGGGTCATGAGTATGAATTCTTTAACTCTTCTTTCTTACTTTCAAGTTTTAGGTGGAATAGCAGAATGAAAGATGACCATGACCTTGTGAATTCTGAAATTTTGAAATAGTTAACACCACTGAAGTGGGTGCTGAAGACCATGCCAGGATTTGCAGAGATGGATAAAATAATAAGAGACAGAAAAATGTGCCTCCTCTTTCTTTGCTATTTTTTCTTTATTCACTCTGCTTTTTCCCTCATCTCCCTATCCCCCATCCTTATGCTTTGGGTAGAAAGAAACCTTCATAATTTCTGTTTCTGCTCTTTCTTTCCACTAAATAACTCTTTGTATGTTTCAATTTATGTTGATTTGTCAAATGATATTGGGTTACTGATTATTGGAGAGTATAAATGATATAAAGTAAATAGTAATTGTAACTGGCAATTGATATCAATGCGAATACCTAAATCCCTATGTGCTGATAAATATTTAACAACCAAGTTTCTGAAAATAAGATATAATTTTAAGTTTAAACTATATTATTAACATTTTTCCATTATTTTCTTAAGTCTAGGCAATTACTAAAACAACAAATCAAGCCCTGTTTGTAGTCTTTGCTAATTGAAAAAGTATAAATTCTCACACTAAAAATTTAATAGTTGGCACTTGGCAGCCCATTGGAACTGATTCTACTGTACATTTACCTCTATCTTGAAACCTGAGGTAGAGTAGTCTTGTTCTAGTAAAGTTAGGTTAGAATACCCAAAGCTTATAAGTGGCAAAGATGGACACATCTCTAAGTTTTCAAAAAATTGATAAATAGAATATTTGAGTGAATAAAAAAATGAAACCATTAATTATGGATTAATCTTCTACAACATAATCTACTTTAAACTACCTTTTGAAGAGAAAGCCATCAACTGTTAGAGGATATGCATGAAGATTATTCTAGGAAATAATGTAAGACATTCTCTTGCCATATTGTGTAACCCCAAATTACAAAGTTAATGTGCATTTAGATCATAGAATCATAGATTTAAAATAAGAAGGGAATTCAGAAGTCATCTAATTCACCATTCCTTCCTTTTGTAGTTTAACTAACTCTGGCCCACATAGCTTAAGTGATTGCCCATAGTCACATAGAAGCAGCAGAGCCTGAATTTCAACAAAGTCTACTGAGTTCAGCTTTATATCAACAGTACTGATGAATTATAGGGTACAGAAGTGCTGAACCCCAAAAATACATTATGGTTTCAGAACGCTCCCCAAATGCTCCATCAAATGTTGGGGAGTGGGGATTTTACTCCTCAAATTTTACTCCCCAGATATATTGAGGTTCTAGACAGCGTCCTTTAAAGATGCTCTGTAATTTCCCATAGTCAATCCAGTCAATTCTTCCCTTCCTATTTTATTCTAGTCCCAATTCTTTGTCCATATGCAAATGAAAGATTTCCAATCATTGGAAACCATATTCTGAACAATAGCCAATGAACTTGTTTTTTCTCCTGAAGCTGGTTAGTCCAAGTAGTTAGAGTAGTTAGAGATCTTGTCAAAGAAGTTCTGCAATGTTTTGGGACTCTTTGCAACCAACATAGTATCTTCAAATAACAATATCTGGGGGAAAAACCTCTTTTAACTTGACCTCTATATTGAATCTCCTCCGTGGCAATGGAAAACCACTCCTGTTAATATTCATTTTTCTGTTTTATGCTTGATTTTAATGATCAGAGGGTTTTTGTACAATGCTCTCTTCATTATGAAATTTTTCATGGAATCTTGGATAATTTTGATCTTTATATAGAAGAAAAATTCTTTAAGATCATATATTGCTCTGCCCAAGTGAAAGCTTTTCTATATCCACCAAGATAAGAATTGTTGGGTCTAATGTTCTCTTTAAGTCTTTTAATTTTGAGACAGCAAAAATACGCTATTGGAAAGACCTATCTATTCCTGACCAATGCTTTCATTAGGGATGTTTTCAGTATGTATATACACGCACATATACACTCACATATATACAGAGAGATACATATATTTATATTACATATAGTTATACATAAATTCAATTTATATATATATATGTGTGTGTGTGTATACACACACACACACACACACACACACACCTGTAAAAAGAGCTGGAAATGACAGTATCTTTGTCAAGAAAACTCCAAATGGTGTCATAAAGAGTTAGACATAACTAAAAAGAGTGAATGAGAACAACGACAACTGTCAATTCTATAAGTAAATTCCATGCTGAAATGTTAGGGTCCAAGTGTTGTGGTTCCATTTTATTTAATGAATAAAAGTTTATTTTAATAATCTTTGCATATGTTTTCCATCTTTCATGTGTTTGTTATTCTCTTTTGTTGTATCATTAAATGCCCTTGGGATGACTTTGCTTATTTGGTTCTTGCTCCAGGTTTTATTTTAAATATTTTTAACTTTCGTTGCTTCTCTCTTTTTTTATGAGGGATGGGCAATACTGGTCATAATTTATCCCTATTCTTTCTATGTAAAATTTTAACAGATGAATTTATGTTCTAAACTGGTTCATCTTTTTCTGCAATAGCTGTTGCTTTATAATAAGGAACATTTGTTTCCATTGTCATCATTTTGCAAATGCCTATCATGAACACTACAATCCTAGAGGACCAAATATCCCATGAAAAAATGTGTGGTGGTGTTTTTTATTTTTATTTTTTTTGTTGTTATTTTAATTATTGGCTTTGAATACAAAATAAAAGCCATTTTCACCAACTGTTTTACTTGCCTATCCAAGAATTTGTGAAACATCTTTCATTTAGTTGCAATTAATTTCTTCTGATTTAATTTCTAAATACAATTCACTTTCTCTAAGAGCATATTTATTAATTGGTTATTGGTGAAGATATTACATTTAGCATATGAATAGCATATGTTTATTTAAAACATATAAAGCTTTTTGATTTTTCTCCAAATTGAACTTCAGGCTTTCTATATGATAATCCAGGAATTTCTTTATCCTGGAGATTCACTGGGGCCCTGAAATTCAAATTTTGGAAAGTATCCTCTGAGTCTGATTGAATCATTCTCTGATTGAATTACTTCTTCCAGAACCTCCATTTAAAGAGAGTATCCAAGGCAGCTAAATCTTCATTTTTCTCTAGACTGCACTTTGGTCTTTGTTTATTATGCTTCCATATAGTGTCCCCCTTTTCAGCTTCCTTTTATGTGTTGTTTTTTCTTGTTAGAATGTAAGCTTTCTGAGGACAGGAATTGTGTTTGTATTGTTTTTTGTATTTGTATTCCCAGAGCGTTCCATGCACTACATGCTGTAAAATAGCATAGAAAGTATTTTATACATACATACTTTTACATATATATGTATATTTACATACATATATTTATATAGTTATATATACTTATGTATATAGTTATATAAAATATACATGCATTTAATAAATGCATATATATAAATACTTTATATATATATTGTATATATATATATATATATAAATACTTTATATAAGACTGACTTCTTTTTTGAAGTTTCATGTCTTTCCTCAAGAATTCTTTACTAGTTGGCTATCCTACAGGTGATGAATCTCTCCTTGTATAGATAGGCAGCTACTTGAGATATAAACTCAGTCTCTTGCTGGACTATGTAAGAATTATTTCCTGTTTAGCAAAATATGCTAAAAGCTCACACTCCATCAAGTATAGCATTTAAGGTCCCAAGGCCACCTTAATGACATAATGACCTATCAATGTGGGGCCAGGGATATGTTTTTTTTTAATTATAAACATTTTAGTGAAATGTATAAATGTACATGTTAGAAATCGGGAACTTATTTTAAAATAGAACATGTTAAGCTGGAGTTTCTGAATTTATTTATAAATATTTTTACTGTATTTCCATGTAATTGGTTTCCTGTATTATACCAAGTACTTTATGTGCTGCTTTATTTTGAAAAGGGGTTTATAGACTTCACCAGACTGCCAAAGAATTAAGAACTCCTGATGTAAAGAAAAAACAAATGCTAGTCTAGGAATAAGTTTATTTTCATTTCATATAAAATTCAATTGCAGACTTTTCTCCAAGTATATTGTTTAACTTAGGATTGTAGAGCTGGGTATAAAGGACTTCACAGGACATCTGGTCTAACTCCTTCATTTTCCAGATGAAGAAACTTAATCCCAGGAAATTTTAGGGTCTTGCCCACTGTTACATATATAGTGATCATCATTTTTATTGGGCCATATGGGTACAGCTCCCCATCTTAGTCGGTGAAAAAAAGAGAAAGGATGTTCCCCATCTGGGGTCCATGACTGATTTAATGGGCCTTGCAAAAAGTAAGTCTTCCATAAGATCCAAAAGTCAATGGAACTCAGCAGCCAAGAAAAACTGGTCATTGGCCCATAGAATGACATTGTTCCAATGACTCATCGAGTTGTTTTTTATACTTGTTTGTTCTCCCAGGTTTCTTGGTAGTGAAATCCTAGCCCCCTTTCCCTGCTTAGTCAGTGAAGAAAAATCATTCCCCAGGTTTTCTTACCATTGAATGAGTCCCAAATTCTCATCCTCACTCTTACTCTCATTCTCCTCTCACATTGCCCTTATAATAGCAAGGTTCAACACATTTTCTAGTGAGTCCTTTTGTTTGGAGAGTTGGGCTGCCAAATGGCACTGGGTTCCCATTTATGACCATCTATTCACCCAAGATTCCTCTTTAAATTGACCTCAGTCTTCTTCATTTATGAGGTCAACTACAAAGTCATTTTGATCCAACTTTGCTGGTATACCAAATGTCTAGGACGGACTCAGACCAATCTGGTGGTACAAAATTAAAATTAGAACAAAATAAGACACTTATAGATGATTTAACAATAATGATGTAGTGTGATGAGTATAGCATCTTAGGAAATGAGTGTTTGGAGTTGAAGTACATGGGAAGAAGACAAAATAACTGAATTAAGATCACAAGAATGAGAGCTGGTACTCTAAGGGGAAGAACTGTATAAGATGGCAACTGTGAATGATTAAAGTTCAGGGATCTTTTTCTTTTATTTTCAGAGGAAGGGAGATAGCAGGGAACTATGATGGAGGAGGCAATTGGAAGATACAATGTTTTAAATGGGTATTAAAGTCATGATATAAATGGCTAAACTCACAGCCAAGTGCTCTCTAGCTACTAAGTCTCATGTTGAGAAATGACTGAATTGTTCTTTCTTGAGCTACTTCTGGAACTGGCAAAATGCTTCAATTCTCTTCTCTACCTCCTCCACCCAGTTTGATTGTTGCGTACAAATGTCAGGAATATATTTTCTAAGTGTTGGGTAGCTTTTGAAGGAACATTTTAAAGTCTATTCATAACTTTTGTTTGAATCATGCTTTTAAAAGCATTTTTCTTTATTATTCATTAATTAGTAAATATATTAATATTTATATTTATTGACAAAATATTTAATCATAACTTCTTTGTTATGCATATATACGTAAAGAGAGAGACACACACAGAACAGAGAAACAGAGAGACACAGACAAGGAGAACAGAGAGAGAGACAGAAAGACAGAGAGACAGAGACAGACAGAGACACAAACATAGAGAAAGAGAGACATAGAGGAAGGGGAAATAAAGGATGCTGTGAATGTAGGGCAGTTGATTAAAACTGTATCCTGTTGGTTAGGATCTTATCCCATCCCCATCTCTATGAGCTGAAAATGAGAAAAGGGCTTCATATTAATGGTTTTATTAATAAATTTTATAAACTCCCACCAAAGTGACATTAAATTAGATCCAGGACTTTCCTTTGCTCTAGGCTAGAAAATGGAATGACTGTAGTCAGAATCAAATAGCCCAGACCCTGGGTGACTCTGATAGCTAGAAGCAGCTGGATGGCATTGTAAATTGATCATCAAGCCTAGAGTCAGGAAGTCCTGAATTCAAATCTGGTCTCAGACACTTACTAAGTGTGATTCTGGATGAATTATTGAATCACTGTTGGCTTCAGTTTCCTCATTTGTAAAATGGAAATTAAAAACACCCTCTGCCTCATGGGTTGTTAGGATCAAATGACATATTTGTAAAAAGTGCTTAGTATAGTATCTGAAACACAGAAAGTATTATATAAATGCTTATTCCCTTCTCCTTCCCTCTCTATTAAATCTCATTTTCACGCCAAGAGTAGAATAGGAGTATCGTATTAAGGAAGTTATATCCTTGAGGCTTCTCAGTGGGAGATAGAAATGAAACCTCCCTCCACATTAACACCTTTAATAATATGTATATATATATATAAATTTCAATACTATTTTATTTTTCTAATTGCATCTAAAGATAGTTTTCAACATTTATTTTTGTAAGATTTTGAATTTTAATTTTTTCCTCCTTTCCTCTATTACTGTTTCTATGCTCAACACAGCAATCTAATATAAATTATACATGTACAATATTTTTAAGGTTAAATATGTGCAATTCTTTTAAACATATTTCCATATTCATGGACAAGTTTTAAACATATTTTCAATTAGTCATGTTGTAAAAGAAAAATCAGAACAAAAAGGGAAAAAACACAAGAAAGAAAAGCAAATAACAATAAAAAAGGTGAAATAGTACACTTTGATTTTCATTTAGTCTCCATCCACAGTTTTCTTTCTGGATGTGGATGGCATTTTCTATTTCAAGTCTACTGGATTTGTCTTGGGTCATTGTAATGCTGAGAAGAGCTAAGTCTATGATAGTTGATCATAACATAATAATTGTTCGCTACTGCATACAATGTTCTGGTTCTGCTCACTTCACTCAGCATCAGTTCAAGGTTTTTTTGAAATCATCCTGTTCATCATTTCTTCTTCTTATAGAACAATAATATCCCATTATATTCATATACTATAACTTCAGCAATTCTTCAATTGATGGGCTCAAATTATTGTATTAATTAGTATAATATAATGTAATACAATATTAATACTATTATAATAATATAGAAAGAATTTGCTATAAGGAAAAACCATTAGTTTAGTTAGGTTTATCTTTCCTCATCTCCATCTCATGATATGAAGATAGGAAGGTATCTTAATTTACATAACAGTGCATCAAGTATAAAGAGCACCAGTTACTTGTGCATTGGTTTTTCTTTTTTTTTTATGCTTTAAGTATACAGCAGTTCCTTAGACCAATTAAAATTTGAGGATGTTTTCATTGCCTTTTTAGGAAAAAACTAACCTAGCCTACTAGGTTACAGAACTAGGAATAATGGGTAAAAGCTGCAGAGTTAAATTTGGATTTCATGTTAGGAAAAACCTTCCTAACAACATCCAAAAGTGGGTTGTTTTAGAAGATAATTGGGTTTTTATTTATTTGAAATATATAATCAAATGCAAGTTGAATGCAATACCTTTTGTTTTTCTGGTAGAAGGATTTTTTTTTTTTTTTTTTTTTTTTTTTTTTTTTTTTTTTTTTACTATTGTGAGTTATAACATTACACGGCCGTTCCTTCTAACTACAATTCACTGATTCTTTGTTCCTGAATACCTAAGTGGAAGTGACTAAGTTGCCAAAATGATATGACTGCAAGAGTCCACTTGAATTAGATTGCGAAAGTCCTTCAATACCAGACTCGAGTCAAAGTATATCTCTGTAGGTAATAGACTATTGCTTTCTGATCAAGAGAGTAATAGTTAACAGCAATTTTTTTAGGAAGGTGAATCTTCTAAGCTTCTATTATTTAATGACTTTAAAAATAGCATTATTGGTGAAGGGTGAGATGGGGTAGTGGTAGGGGGGTGAAGGAAAGTTAAGAATTGAGAAAGGAAAGGATGAAGATTAGCTCTAAAGAAAAGAAAAAATGTACCTCTCTCTTTTTTTTCCCCACAGAGGCACTAGGCAGAGATTTAGTTGATGTGTTAGTTTTGTCAAACTTCCTCTTTTATTTATTTATTTTGTCACATTTATGTTATGTTTCCCCATTAATTACTAAAATTGTAAACTCTTTCTCATTAAACAAGTAACTCTTAATTCCCGTACCAAATTATTTAAATATTTTATAACATACATAATTCCTTCTCTTATGGTTGTAACATACAAGTCTAAAGAATATAAAAAATTTAGAACTTTCCCCAAAAAATGAGTATTGATCTTTTAGAAAGTTAACCTTTTCCAAAGTTAATTTAATAGACATCCTTATTTTTTACTCCTGGTATGGCTTTTTTATTGGTATCTATGGATATAGGGTTTAGGAAATAGGTTGTAAAAAATATAAATAAAGTTACAAATAATAGTAATATCCAGCATGCTCTTTAATGTTTCCAAAACACTTTACAAATGTTAACTCATTTAGTCCTCACAACAACCTGTGAAGTAGATATTATTATCCTCATTTTACAATTAAGAAAACTGCGGCAAACAGATTAACAGACTTACCCAGAGTCACACAGTTTGTAAATGTCAAAGGGTAGATTTGAATTCGTCTTCCTGATTCCAAGATCAATATTCTAACCATTGAAGCATCTAGATGCATAAAACTCTCAAGGTGATAAGTGTTTGTCATTTTACTATATTTCATCTAGTAATAAAAGAGAGGTTTGCATCTCATTTCTCATTACTTGTAAATGCTTTTCACTGATGCTTTTGATATGCTTTTCTTTACGGTTTTAACTAAATTCTCTATACATGTCTCCTTCCCCTCCCACAACTATGACAACATTTGGGCAATCATCCTAAATAAACACACATTATGTGATTTTGTATGATGTAATTTCAATCTTCTGAAATGGCTCCATCAACACTGATTTGAAATTCAATGTTCATAAAAATATCTTATATATGGCTTTATATACATATATAAATATATATAAAGATATGTATAACTTTATATATTAAAGAAACATAGCTATATGAAATTGTTAAAGTTTAATTTGCATCACTACAAAAAGCAAAATATTAATTTGCTATTGTCAATTTTCAGCTCATATGGGCATTCTGGTCAAGAGAAAGGACTTAGAGGTTTCTATGCAGCACATCAGTTTTCACTGCCTTTACTGTTTTGTAATTGTTTTTATTCATTTCAATGACCTTAAAAGAAAATTTCATTATATAATTGAGAAATGAGACTTTTATCAGACAAATGTCTTATAACATTTTCTCTCAGTTTCCTGCTTTCTTTCTCATCTTCGGTTGCATTGTTTTTATTTGTGCAAAGTCTTTTTAATTTCATCTAATCAAAATTTATCATTTTACCTCCCATGATATATTTATCTTTAATTTGCTTATGAATTCTTATTTCTATGTCTGACATGTAATTTTTTTCTATTTCCCTCTAATTCGTTTATATCATCCTTTATGTCTAAATCATGTATCCATTTCAAGATTACCTTGTTATACAATGTAAGATGTTGGTCTGTTCCTAGTTTTTGCCAGACAAATTTTTAGTTTCCTCAGCAGTTTTTGTTTAATAGTGAGTTCTTGTTCCAATAGCTGGGCTCATTGGATTCATAATCATCTATATACTGTATCTATTCTATTGATCAACTGCTATATTTCTTATCCAGTACCATATTTTATTTATTTTTTGATAATTGCCATTTTGTAGTATCGTTTTGGATCTTTTCAGCTACCTTCTTTTACTTAAAAAAAATTAATTCTTTTGATATTCTTGATCCTTAGTTCTTAAAGATGAATTTTGTTTTTGATTTAACTCTAAAAAGTAATGCCATGGTAGTTTGATTGGTATGATTTTGAATAAATAATTTAGATGGTATTATCATATTTATTAAATTAATTCCATTTATCCATGAGCAATATATATTTTTCCAATTATCTAGCTCTTTATCTGTGTAACATTTCTCCTTCATGTTTAATTTTATTTATTAGTGCCTTTCCTCCTCATCCCCAATAATTTGGATGGGATAATAGAAGACATTGCAGACCCAGAAGCTAAGAGCCTCTGGCAGAATATTAAGAAAATCTCTTCTACATTTATGATGACTAATTAACAGAATAAGACCGAGGCACACTGAATGCTCAACCTAAGGCAGGGTAATGTCGTTGAAAGAAAGACCCAAGCAAACCAGCAAGTGGCTTCTTCACAGTTGCTTATAAACAGCCATGAATCTCTGTTGTCCATATGTAGTTGTTATAGGAAATGTCACCTCTCATCTTATTTTTTACTCAGATGAGTTTCCCAAAATAAAATACTCCATTTGCAACATAAGATTATGATTAAAAGATACATTATTCTATTGATCTTTGTATTAATTCCAAACTATAGATAATAATCCAGGCAAAATACTTAATTGTCAAAGCTTTCTTCTCTGGAGATATTTCCTTCCTCACTTGCTTTTTTCCAACTGTAACTCCAGTTAGTACAACCTCACTAGCGATTTGTAGTGGTTAACACTGCTTATAAAAAGAAAGTAAATATTTGGAACAGAGAAAGGTAAACAGATTGCCCTAATCTCCCATGTGGAGATGAAATGACTGAGTTCCTGTGAAGGACCTCAAGGTATAAAAGAAGATGCAGAATGACCACTGTTGCATGGGCATCTGGGAAAGTTTCAGTAACATAGTTTTTGTGCTGACCTGCTTTTGTATTTTATTAGTCTAAGCTGCCTTGTTTTCTAAGTTATGAACCCCTTTCTCTTTTTAAATTTTTTTTAATCTTTAAAGTTTTTATTTTCAAAACATATGCACAAAACATGTGCACATATGCACATTCATCCTTGCAAAACCTTGTTTCAATTTTTTCCTCCCTCTCTTCTCCCCACCCATTCCTGTAAATGGCAAATAATCCAATATATGTTAAACATGTGCAATTTTTCTATACATATTTCTAGAATTATCATGCTGCACAAGAAGAAGTGGGTCAAAAAAGAAAATAAATGAGAAAGAAGACAAAATGCAAGCAAACAACAAAAAAGTGAAAATGCTATGTTGTAATCCACCTTCAGTTCTCATAATTTCTCTCTAGATGCAGATGGCTCTCTCTATTGACAGACGATTGGAACTGGCCTGAATCAACTCACTGTTGAAAAAAGCCAAGTCAATCAAAATTGATTATCATATAGTCTTGTTGTTGCTCTGTACAATATTCTCTTGGTTCTACTCACTTCACTCAGCATTAGTTCATGTGAGTCTCTCTAGTCCTCTCTAAAATCATCCTGCTGATTGTTTCTTATAGAAAAACAATATTCCATAACATTCATATACTGTAACTTGTTCAGGCATTCTCCAGTTGATGGGTATCCATTCAATTTCCAATTCTTTGCCACCACAAAAATTAGGCTGCTACAAACATTTTTGTACATGTGGGTCCTTTTCCCTTTTTTACAATCTTTTTTGGAATATAAGCCCATTAGAGGCAATGCTGGATTAAAAATTATGCACAGTTTGATAGCCTTTTGGGCACAGTTCCAAATTGTTCCTCAGAATAATTGGATCTTTCACAATTCTACCAACAATGTATTAGTGTCCCAGTTTTCCCACATTCCCTCCAACATTCATCAAAAACTTTTTGTATCATCTTAGTCACTCTGAGAGGTATGAAATGGTACATCACAGTTGTCTTGATTTGCATTTCTCTGATCAATAATGATTTAGAACATTTTTTTCAAATGACTAGAAGTGATTTTAATTTCATATCACTTGACCATTTATCAATACAAGAATGCCTTATATTCTTGTAAATTTGAGTCAATTCTCTATATATTTTAGAAACGAGGCCTTTATCTGAATCTTTGAATGTAAAGATTTTTCCCCAGTTTACTGCTTCCCTTCTAATCTTGTCAGCATTGGTTTTGTTTGTACAAAAGCTTTTTAACTTAATATAATCAAAATTATCCATTTTGCATTCCATAATGTACTATGGTTCTTCTTTGGCCACAAATTTCTTCCTTCTCCACAGATCTGAGAGGTAGACTCTTTTCTTCTTTGAATTTGCTTATAGTATCACTCTTTATGTCTAAAGTCATGAACTCATTTTGATTTTATATTGGTATATAGTGTTAGGTATGGGTCAATGCTTAGTTTCTGCCATACTAATTTCCAATTTCCCAGCAATTTTTGTTAAATAGTGAGTTCTTATCCCAGAAGTTGGGGTCTTTGGGTTTAACAAAAACTAGATTACTATAGTCATTGACTGTTGTGTTTTGTGAATCTAACATGTGATACTGATCAACTATATGTCTTAGCCAATACCAAATGGTTTTGATGACTGGTGCTTTATAATATAGTTTTAGGTCTGGTACAGCTAGGCCACCTTCATTTAGAGTTTCTTCATTAATTCTCTTGAAATGCTTGACCTTTTATTAGTTTGGCAGAAACTAGGCAATGATTCATACCTAATACCCTATACCAAAATAAGGTTGAAATGGGTTCAGATTTAAACAGAAAGAGTGACATTATAAGCAAATTAGAAGAACAAAAGATAGTTTGCCTCTCAGATCTATAGAAAAGGAAGGAATTTGTGGCCAAAGTAGAACTACAGTACATTATGGAATGCAAAGTGAATAATTTTGATTATATTAAGTTAAAAAGCTTTGGTACAAATAAAACCAATGGACACAGGATTAGAAAGGAAGCAGTAAACTAGGAAAAAATCTTTACAACCAAGTATTCTGAGAAAGGCCTCATTTCTAAAATATATAGAGAATTGACTCAAATTTATAAGAATTCAAGCCATTCTCCAACTGACAAATGGTCAAAGGAGACGAACACTTTTCAGATGAAGAAATTAAAACCATTTCTAGTCATATGAAAAGGTGCTTTAAGTCATTATTGATCAGAGAAATGCAAATTAAGACAATGCTGAGATACCACTACATACCTCTAAGATTGACTAAAATGACAGGAAAAGATGTTGGAGGGAATGTGTTAAAACTGGAACACTGATACATTTTTGGTGGTGGTGTGAACTGATCCAATCATTCTGGAGAGCAAAGTGGAACTATGCTCAAAGGCACTATCAAACTCTGCATATCCTTTGATCTAGCAGTGTTTCCACTGGGCTTATATCCCAGAGAGATCATAAAGGAGGGAAAGAGACCTACATATGCAAACATGTTTGTGGCAACTTTTTGTGTATGGGAAGAAATTGAGTGGGTGCCCATCAGTTAGAGAATGACTGAATATAGTTTATGAATGTTATGGAATGTTATTGTTCTATAAAAAAATGATCAGCAGGTTGATTTCAGAGAGGCCTGAAGAGACTTACATGAAATGATGCTTAGTGAAGTGAGTAGAACCAAGAGATTATTGTACATGGCAACAGTAAGATTATATATTTATCAATTAATGATGGATGTGGATCTGTTCAACAAAGAGATGATTTAGACCAATTCTAATGGTTTTGTGATGAAGAGAGCCATATATACCCAGAGAGAAGACTCTGGGAACTGAATGTGGACCACAACATAGTATTTTCATTCTTTTTCTTGTTATTTGCTTGCATTTTGTTCTTTTTCATTTTTTTCCCTTTTTGATCTGATTTTTCTTGTGCAGCATGATATTTGTGGAAATATATATAGAAGAATTGCATATGTTTAACATATATTGGATTACTTGCCATCTAGAGAAGAGGATGGCAAAAGGGTGAGGGGGGAATATGGAATACAAAGTTTTGCAAGGGTGAATGTCGAAAATTATGCATGCATATATTTTGAAAATAAAAAGCTTTAATTAAAAAAATGAATTCTTGACCTTTTGTTCTTCCAGAAGAACTTTGCTATTATTTTTTCTAGCTATGTAAAATAATTTCTTGTCAATTTGATTGGAATGGCCCTGAAAAAGTAGATTAATTTAGGTAGTATTTTCATTTTTATCATATTAGCTCAACTTGTCCATGAGCATTTGATATTTTTCCAGTTGATTACATCAGACATTTTGTGGAAAGTATTTTGTAATTGTGTTCATATAGTTCCTGACTTTGTCTTGGTAGGTAGACTCCCAATATTTTATATTATCGACAGTAATTTAAATGGAATTTCTCTGTGGATCTCTTGCTGCTGGACTTTGTTGGTAATATAGAAATTCTGATGATTTATGTGGACTTATTTTGTATCCTGTAACTTTGCTAAGTTGTGAATTGTTTCTAGTACTTTTTAGTTGATTTTCTAAGATTCTCTAAGCAGAACATCACAATCTGCAAAAAGTGATAATTTAGTTTTCTCATTCCTTACTCTAGTTCCTTTAATTTCTTTTTTTCTTCTCTTATTGCTAAAGCTAATATTTTTAATACAATAGTAAATAGTAATGGTAATAGTAAGCAACCTTGTTTCACCCCTGATCTTATTGGGAATGCTCTAGTTTATCCCCATTTTACATATGATGCTTGCTGATAGTTTTAAATAGATGCTACAGATCTTTTTAAAGAAAACTCCACTTATTCCTACAATTTCTAATGTTTTTAATAGGAATGGGTGTTGGATTTTGTCAAATGCTTTTTCTGCATCTATTGAAATAATTGTATGATTTCTGTTTGCTTATTGATATGGTCAATTATGCTAATAGCTTTCCTAATTTTGAACCAGCCCTACATTCCTGATATAAATCTTATTTGGTCATGGTGTATTATCCTGGGGATGATTTTCTGTATCTCTTTGCTAATATCTTATTTAACATTTTTGCATCCATATTCATTAGGGAATTTGCTCTATAATTTTCTTTCTCTGTTTTGACTCTACCTGGTTTAGGTATCAGCACTATATTTATATCATAAAAGGAATTTGGTAGGATTTCTTCTTTCCTTATTCAAATAGTTTGCATAGTATTGGAATTAATTCTTTAAATGTTTGGTAAAATTCACATGTAAATCCATCTGGTCTGGTTTTTTTTTTTTTTTTTTTTGTCTGAGGCAATTGGGGTTAAATGACTTGCCCATGGTCACACAGTGAGGAAGTGTTAAGTGTCTCCATGGTCACACAGTGAAGAAGTGTTAAATGTCTGAGACCAGATTTGAACACATGTCCTCCTGACTTCAGGGCTGGTGATATATCCACTGTGCCACTGGTCTGGCCCTTTTCTTAGTAAGAATTTTCTGTATCTGATGTTTCACCTCTCAGTACAACATGCCCTTACTATGCCCCTTTCTCTGAATTTCTATGACTTTCCTTCCTACAGCTTCATGTTTCTTTTTTAATTTATTTTTTTCAATGAATAAATTTGTTTACTTCTTCCTACCTCCTCCCCCTTGTTGAGGAAAAAAAAAGAAAAACAAAAGCTTTGTACCCCTTATATGTGAGTTGCCAACCCATATATATACCTAGTCAAAATTAGTTCACTTTGACCATGTCAAAAAAAATGTTTCATTATGTCCTTTGCAGTCAACACCTCTCTGTCAGGAATTCAATAGCATGTCTCATTATCAGTACTGAAGAACAATTTTTGATCATTACATTGATTAGCATTCTTAAATTTTTCAAAGTTGTTTGGATATGTTATAATATAACATGGTGCTATTATAGTATAAATTGTTCTTCTGATTCTGTTTATTTGACATAAGATTATTCAAATCTTCCTAGGTGTCTGTAAAGTTATCTTTTGTCAGTTCTTAAGACATAATAATATTCAATTACATGCATATGTCATAATCAGTTCAACTGTTTTTTAATTGATAAGCTTTTTTATTTTTTTTGCTAAGGCAACTGGGGCTAAGTGACTTACCCAGGGTTACACAGCTAGAAAGTGTTAGGTGTCTGAGGTCAGATTTGAACTCAGATCCTCCCGACTTCAGGTCTGTCGCTCTATCCACTACACCAACTAGCTGTCTCATTTGGAACAATTTTATACAACTGTGGTTCCCTTTTCTTTCATTCTCCTCTAGTCCCCTTCATCCCCCATCTCTCTAGCGAGTACAAGTCTAAATTGTACATAAAGATATGTGGATATATGTGCCAAATCATTTCATGCATATCTATGCAATTAAATATAAAGGAATAATAAAAAGTCATTGCAATAATATCAGTAGAGCTATATAATAATACCTCATGTACTAAATAGAAACAAAGTCACTAAATCATACATAAAGATCCCTAGAGACCACATGTTGACTTAGAAAAGACAATAACCTTATCAACATTATGTTTTATTTTTATTTATATTATTAAATATTTCCAAATTATATGTTAAACTGGTTCTTCCTGTCCTGGGGAGTATTGGTGCCCATTGCAGACCTTGAGCTACCCATTTGACGTCTTCACTAAACATCAACATACATACAAGGAGATAATCATTTATTAGCCAAAAGACAAAGATTTCTATGATTCATAAATATGTGGCAGTTACTATATGCATTAATGAGTTTGTGCAACAACCACTTCCTTTAATTCCTTTGAAGTGCCATAGATTGGTTTGGTCACAGGTCAAATGAACCTTGGTATTTTATGAACTATTGGTTCATCTCCCCTATATCTAAACTTGCTAAATTCAAGCTGATGATAATACTCATCAAAACTATGCTTCTGCATCCCAAAATATAAAGTGGTGAAGGGTACAGCTTCAATAGCAATTACTGTACTATGTGGGGTAACCTCTTCATCTAGGCATCTCAAAACATTAAAGTTCTAGGCAGGGAGTCTCTAACTCTTCCATAGATAAAGAGCAAGATGTTTTTCACAGGGGCCTTGATGATTTCTATTTGGTTATCCAGTCTTTCCATTACAAGGTAGGAAGTAGCTTTTCATTGACCTGATAAACTTGTGTATCCCCTTAACAGCAAAATTTTTTTCTTTGTTGGTGTTGTTGAGTTTCTTTTTTCAAAAAAAATTTTTAATTTTTCTTAATTTTATATAAAGAAATTTTTAACATTTTTTTTTAATTTTTGAGTTCCAAATTTTCTCTTTCCTCTTTCACCTCTGCCATTCCCTGACACAGTAAGCAATTTGATAGGGTTTATACATATTCAATCATGCAAAAATATCACCATATTGGTCATGTTGTAAAAGAAAACAGAGATCCAAAGTGGGAAAAACACAAAACAATACAGAAAGTGAAAAACAATATGCTTTGGTCTGTATTCAGACTTTTATCAGTTCTTTCTCTAGAAGTGGAGTACTTTGGAATTATCATGGATCACTGTATTGCTGAGAATAGTTGTCATTCACAGTTGAGTAGTACACAATATTGCTATTACTGTGAACAATATTCTCCAGGTTCTACTCATTTTACTTTGTATCAACTGATATTAATGTATCCAGGTTTTCCTGAAATCTACCTGTTCATCATTACGGGATAGTAATATTATATTACAAACATTAAGATTTCTTAGTAAGGTACTGGTTCCTTATTCAAAGTATTCCCAATGAATTTGGGAATCATACCATTTCTTGTTTTTGTTAATGCTATTCTGAATTAAAGTGGTAGGATATTTCAAAATCTGAGTAAGCAGATGTAAGATGTAAAATGGAATTCATTTTTTTCCTCTCAAATTCTTCTCTTTTCTAAACTTTCGTATATCTGTTGAAGGCACCTCTTCCAGCCATCCAGGTACACAACAGAATCATTTTCAATTCTTTCCTGTCCTTTATTAGTCATATTAACTTACTTGCCAAACAGTGCCATTTTTGTATCTATAATATTCTGTTCATCTTCTTTCTTTTTACAATCATTAAATTGCATTTACCTCTTGCCTGAACAATTTCCATAGCATTTTAATTGATTACTGAATGAGTGACTGAATGGAAAAAAAGAAAGACATTTATCAGAGTGATTCTTATGTGCTAAGTACTGTGCTAAAACCTGGGAATATAAATATAAAAAATGATAGAAACTGCCTTTGAAGAGTTTACATTCCAATAAACAGAATCATCAATTAAACGGTAATGGTGGCCAGGAAGAGTTGTGTTGGTTTAATAAGTCAGAGAGATATGAATGAAAGTATAAAGGACTGCATACAATGACATTCCTTTTTTCAGTATCAATGGCAATATATAATTTTTACTCCCAGAGAAAGAGGTGAAATCAGAGGAGGTTTGGGTGGAAGAGGCAACCCAAATGACACAGCTTACTCCTTGTGTGACTTTGAGCAGGCCACTAAATCTCTCTGAGCCTCAGTGTTCTTAGGTATAAAATCAAGGGGTTAGATGACATGACCTCTAAAATCTTTTCTAAGTCTAAATCTATAAGCCCAGGATATTTTCACATGAATAAAATAATATTTCTTCTTTGTAAAAAAAATTAAAGAATGTTATAAACTCCCTAAAATAAAATATAATACTAGGCTGTTACTTTATTATTTCCAGAAATTTCCTGAAATAAAATGTAAAAATAATAAAACAGGTTCTAAATTAAAGAGGAAATGGTCAATAGTCTAGTGGTTAGAACTCAGGATGTAATCCAGTAGTGTTTAGTTTCACTCTCAGTTCTGTTTCTTGTTAAGATATGACCTTTAATTTATTATTTAGGTTAGCTATAATTTAATTTATCCATCAATTTCAAAAAGTCATTTTGACTACACAGATAAAATATGTTTAAATGAAAGAAAAGGTGAGACCACATGAGTGGCAAAATGGTGGAGTCATTTTTTTTTTTTTTTGTCCATAAACCACTGTAACCCAAAAGCCTCAAAAAAAAAGGAATTATGGATCAGGTATAGAGTAACTAAACCTGAATTCAACATATTAGAAAACAGAAATACTTTAATAGGTTAAAAAGCCCATGAAATGATTTTGGAGAATTTAAATACTTGGAACACCCAGTGCCTTTACCTACCTCTTAGTATATTACTGGAGGCAGTAGAAGCAAGCTCCCAGGTTTATGCTTTATGGCTAGGGACTCCTGTCCAATCCACTTTACTCCATAAGAAACAACAAACATAATTTCCATTTAGTCATACAAAAGGAAGAACTAAATAGATGAGATAGATGGGAAAAGACTCAGGCAGCAGAGAGTACACAGCAGATTCAGGCCAGATGAAATAGAATCCTTGTACCTAAAGGAAGGGGAACTAGAGTTTTCTCTGAGTAGGAATCTCAGTCAGCGCAAACCACTTCTCTTCTCTTCTCCCACAGATAGGAGATTGAGTATTCTTAATCTGGCGGGTTGGGGAAAGAGAGGAAAGTGAGAAAATATGTGCAAGTCAGGCCAAATAATAAACAGAAAAAGTAAAGTCAAGCAATTCAGAATACAACAAAAAGGTTGAAAGGCTAACAGTGACCCAAAATATTGTATCTCATTAAACTAAATTTTTAACTAATTTTAAACTAATACTTTCAAAGGATTAGTCTTAAGGTAGAATATTTTAGGATGTACAAAAGCTCTTTTTGTGGTGAAAAAAACTTGGATACTGATGGGGTACCTATAATTTGGGGAATGGCTGAGCATTTTATGGTTTATGACTATGATAGGGTGCTATTGTGCTTTAAAATGATGGATGATAGTTTCAGTAAAATCTGGGAAGACTTTATGAACTGATGCAAAGGAAAGTGAGGGAATCAGAAGAATAATTAATACGAAAGCAATACAATTAAGTAGAATAATCTTGAAAGATTTAGTAATTCTGATCAGTATAATGACCAACTACCATTTCAAATATTCTACCTACTCATCTTCTGACACAGAAGTGAAAAAGCCAGTCAATTGGAGAATGGCTAAATAAATTGTAGACATGAATGGGATGGAATGCTGCTGTATGGTAAGAAATAATAAATGTGATGAATAAAGAGAAACATGGAAAGATCTACATGAACTCATGCAGAGTGAAATTAGCAGAGCCAAGAAAACATATATACAATGATTTTAATATATATGTGTATATATATATATATATATATATAAATGAGAATAATCACATTAAAAATTAAAAAAATGAATGTAGCAAAATTTTAAGTTTAACTGAATGAAGAAATTTGAGAAGCTACCCCCAATTTACCCTGGAGGTATTTCATATTAAACATGTTTTTGGAATTTTTTTCAGTGCATTGACCAATTGTACTTATTTTTTCCTCTTCATTGTGTTTTTAAATAATACCATTTGTTATAGGGGATGAATTTTTGAAGTGGGAAGCAAAGGGACATTGAGGAAAATTGTGATGTAAGAAAAAATAGGAAAAGATGTTTTAAGAAAAAGAAAATAAACAGAATTAAGAAATAGAATAAATTATTAATAGATCAGCGAGGAAGCCAATGTCTTTGGAAAGAAGAATATATTGTTAAGGTAGAAAGAGAGATAGGGGTGTAAAGTAAAAGAGGACTGGAAAAGTTGGTGGGGTAGAGTTGATACTGGAAGTGAGAGAGAGTTACTGGAGTTCATTGAGAATGGATGGAGAGGAGGTGTTAGATGTTGGGTAGAGGATGGATTAGAGTGGGGACAAACTTGTAACAGTGAGATCAACCAGCACACTGTTGCAATAACAGTACAAACCTTAAGATGAGACTTGCAATAGAGTGAAGGTATATTTGAGAGATGTTGCAAGCTAGATAGATAGTGCTTGGCAAAAAATTGTACATGAAAGAAAGTAAGGAATTAAGAATAAAACATAGCTTGTGAGTGTGAGGGATCAAAAGGATACATAAACAATAAAAGGGAAATTTGAAAGGAGAGAGGGTTCAAAGTAGAAAATTCTGAATTCAAATTAGAATATGTTGAGTTTAAGATGTCTGCATCTAATGGATAGCTGGAGATATGAGGCTGGAGATTGATAATGCGGTAAGGACTGAATAAGTATATTTGAGAACTATAAGCATGGAGATGATAATTCACTCCATGAGAGCTAATGATTCACCAAATAATACTAAAAAGGGCAGTTTTAGAGAAATCAGAGAAGACTTTTGTGAACTGATCAGAATGAATGCAACAGGACCAGAAGAACAATATATACAAAAACAAAAATAATGTAATTTTTTTGAAATACAAGAATTTTGATCAACATAATGAACAACTATATTTCAGAAGACTCATGGTGAACAGTATACTTCCTGACAGAAAAGAGATGGACTATTTAATGAAAAAGATATTTTGACATAAGATCAACATAGAAATTTGTTTTCTTTCACTATGAATAGGTACTATAAGAGTTTAATTTTTTATATTGGGGGAGTATATGACTTAAAAATAGCAATAAGGAGAAAGGAAAGAAGGAAGGGAGAAAAATGTTGATACCTTTTAAAAATAGCTTTTTATTTTCAAAATATATGCAAGGATAGTTTTCTTTTTATTTATTTATTTATTTATTTTAATTTAATAGCCTTTTATTTATAGGTTATATGTATGGGTAACTTTACAGCATTAACAATTGCCAAACCTCTTGTTCCAATTTTTCACCTCTTACCCCTCACCTTCTCCCCCAGATGGCAGGATGACCAGTAGATGTTAAATATATTAAAATATAAATTAGATACACAATAAGTATACATGACCAAACCGTTATTTTGTTGTACCAAAAAGAATCAGACTCTGAAATATTGTACAATTAGCTTGTGAAGGAAATCAAAAATGCAGGTGGGCAAAAATATAGGGATTGGGAATTCAATGTAATGGTTTTTAGTCATCTCCCGGTGTTCTTTCGCTGGGCGTAGCTGGTTCAGTTCATTACTGCTCCATTGGAAATGATTTGGTTGATCTCATTGCTGAAGATGGTCAGCTCCATCAGAAATGGTCATCATATAGTATTGTTGTTGAAGTATATAATGATCTCTTGGTCCTGCTCGTTTCACTCAGCATCAATTCGTGTAAGTCAAGGATAGTTTTCAACATTCTTTCTTGCAAAACCCTGGGCTCCAAATTTTTTCTCACTCCCTTCCCCTGATCCCTTCCCCCAGGCATCAAGCAATCCACTATAAGTTAAACATGTGCAACTCCTCTATACATACTTCCACAATTATCATGCTGCACAAGAAAAATCAAATCAAAAAGAAAAAAAAAAGAAAAAACAAAAAGCAAGCAAACAACAACAGAAAGGGTGAAAATACTATGTTGTAATCCACATTCAGTTCCCATAGTCCTGTTTCTAGATGCAGGTGGCTCTATCACAAGTCTATTAGAATTCACTTTAATCATCTCACTGTTATAAAGAGCCACGTCATCAGAATTGATCATCGGATAATTTTCTTGTTGCTGCATATAATGATCTCTTGATTCTACTTATTTCACTTAGCATCAATTTGTGTAAGTCTCTCCAGGCCTCTCTGAAGTCATCCTGCTGATTGTTTCTTATAGAACAATAATATTCCATAATATTCATATACCAAAACTTATTCAGACATTCTCTAACTGATGGATATGTACTCAGTTTTCAGTTCTTTGATACCACAAAAAGGGCTGCTACAAACATTTTTTGCACATGTGGATCCTTTTTCCTCCTTTATGATTTCTTTGGGATACAGATCCAATAGAAACACTGCTGGATCGAAATGTATAGTTTTATAGTTTCAACTTGCACTCCAGAATGGTTGGATCAGTTCTCAACTCTACCAACAGTATATTAGTGTCCAGATTTCCCACATCCCCTCCATCATTCATCATTATCTTTTCCTGTCATTTTAGCCAATGTGAGAGGTGTGTAGTGGTACCTCAGAGTTGTCTTAATTTGCATTTCTCTGATCAATAGTGATTTAGAGCACCATTTCATGTGACTAGAAATGGTTTTAATTTCTTCATCTGAAAATGTCTGTTCATATCCTTTGACCATTTGTTTTGAAACATTTTTTCATACAGAGAAAAGAATAGAAGAAAACACAGATAAACACGACAACTTTGAAAATTATCTGTTAAATGTACATGCCTAAAATGAGACTAGTATAACAGAGATTCGGTTTTATGTACATCCTCTTTTTCTGTTCTACTTTGTATAGGGAAATAATAATATTTGCTTTTTTAAATTTAGCATTTAAAAACCTTTTAAAATCATTCATCAATATCCTATATTTTGAATGCAAAATTCTATGCAGCAACAATGTATCCTTCCTAGAGGCATTTAAATGATGCACATAGATCAATGAACCTGGAGTCATGAAGAAATGATCTCAAATCCTTTCTCACTCTTATTAGCTGCGGGATGCTAGGCAAATCACAACCCCTATTTCTACTTCAATTTCCTCATTTGTAAATTGAAGATAAAAATAAATAGTTCTTATCTTACAAGACTGTTGTGAGAATCAAATGATATGTGACTTGGTTGCAAATTTTGCAGCACTATATAAATATTTGCTATTGTTATAAGATGTTATTAAACTTGACTTAGGGATTATCAGCGACTTTACGTTATTATAGTATACTTAATAACTGTGGGGTTTTTTGCCCCAGTCACCACTGTTATTTTCCATATCTTCAATGGACTTTTACTACTTCCAGCTGTACAACAAGTAGATTTGGGTAGCTATCTTATTAGCAGCAATTTGCCTGTTTTTATTTTTTAAGTAGATACAGTCCACTTCCATTTGGTTATTGGAATGAATTAGAACTTTTAAAGGACCAAGGGAAACTAATAAACCACAGTGAGCACGTAGGCGGCTTGGCAGGGATAAAGAGGGAAAAAATAACCACACCACTTCCTGTGGTTAAAGTTTGAGAACTCCTTCCAGAACAGACTGTACCAATATTGTGAGGTTTGTTGGACTCTGATTTATGAGGATCGGAAAGACACTTCTTACATATGAGCTTGGCTTCCAGTAGGATGCACATACAAAACAGATGGAATTTATATTTTTATCACATACAATTGAAAACTGTCATTGAATATACCACTAGATGCCATAGATAATTAAATAGTTCTGGAAGAACATAATAATTGTTGCTTTGATAGTCATTTCAACACAATAGGTTATAGAAACAAATGAAAAGATATTGCTTACAGAACTGGTAAAGCTCTAAGGCTTCATGTACCTAATTCAGTATAGTCATTAATTTTTTTTTTTAATACTCAACTAAACCTACCCATATTTCAGTGTTTATTTGTGTGTGTGTTTTTTAATAAAATGCAGGCTCTTGCAAAGAAACAGTTTTTAATTTAAAGCATTTCTATATTACTCTATTTGGAAATACAAATTTGAATAAATTAAAAACAGTTTCTCTCATATTTCAAGTCTTTTTAAAGCATACAACTTTTTGCATTACAAACTTTTATTTATTGTGTTACATTTTCAGTAGTAGTAATGTGTGAAAGAAGTGACAAAATGAACAATGACTCTACACTTTTTGCTTTAGCACATTTAATACAGTGATGGCCACACTGCAGTTTTTCATCTTCTTCATAAGGCTTATTTCTTGCAAAACTTTGTGAAATAAAAAATGCGGAAAAATCTTGAATAGCTAACAAAAATGATTATAAAGTAAGGGTTAAATTACTTTTCGAAGAAAATTACTTTTGCAAAGTAAATGAAATATATATTCTTTATGAATTAGAAACTAAATAAGTAAACTAGTCTTTACCATAAAAACACATTCAATACTTTAATGGATTTCATTCATGAGAATATTCTATCTGTCCAAATCACATGCTTCCTATTCTTTCTTATTTTGTGTGATTCAATGTATTATAACAATTTATTAACATACAACATATTTGTGTGGATGTCAAAATATTCAGTTAGACAAAAATGGAATTGGTAACATCTCTTGTATAAGGAAAAGGACATATGGCTTTTCTTATCAAGATGATTGCTTTTATTGGAGGCTGAATGTGAATTGAATTAGTTATTTTAAAAAATTCAACAAGAAACAATAGAAAGTGACTTCTTCCACCCCAGTGATGCATAAAAAATCAGCCAAAAACCCAAAAGTAATGGGAAAGTGATCCTTGCCAGCAAAACCTATGAAAACACAACGTAACCTCCCAGAAAGAGCAGAGACATCAATCAGATAGTCTTCCAGGCTCTACTAGGGGCAAGAGTAAGGGCTCCCCTGAGAAAGCCCCAAGGTGGTCAGAAGCCTCAAATAGAGGTAGACACCCATACATTATATTAGGACTCAGGTTGGAGCAATGAAAGCCCAGGGGCTCTTATATTCCTAAGAGTTTTTCCTGAGATGCCAAAGACAGCCAGAAGATCTAGAACTCTAAACCTAAAAAATTATGGAGGCCTAATCACAAGAAGTAAAGTTAAGGGATCTAGGTAAGAGCTAACCATCTCATCAAAAAACACAGATAGGGATGGAATTTGGCCCAAACTCAAAACTCCAATTTAGTTTAGGAACTAAAGGCTAAAAAAATCAGTAAGTTTCAACCAACTAGTCTAAAAAAAAAATTGAAAATTTAGAAATCCAAAGAAGAGAGAGATTACAATAGTCAATCAGAATCTCAAAGAAAAAAAAACAAACTTTTACCACATATAAGAATACTTATGAAATGAATTTTTTTAAAAAGTGAAATATGCTATTATTTAAAGATTAAGTAGCTTGTAAGAGAAAGGTATAAACCTTAACCAACAATGAACTATCTGAAAAATAAAATAGTAATTAGTAAACAGCAAATGATAAATCTATTAGTTAGCCAGAAATGTTCAAACAAAATTGGTCTGGATAAAAAGGTCAAGGACAGATAAAGGACTTTTGGATTCCCCCCAAAACCATGATTCCCTCCCCTCTTAAAAAAAAAAAAAACCAAAAAAACCCAAAAAACAAATAACAAGAGGGACAGCTAGGTGGTGCAGTGGCTAGAGCACCAGCCCTGAAGTCAGGAGGACCTGAGTTCAAATCTGGTCTCAGACACTTACCACTGCCTAGCTGTGTGACTTTGGGCAAGTCACTTACCCCCAGTTGCCTCTGCAAAAAAAAAAAATATATATATATATATATATATATATATATATAGAGAGAGAGAGAGAGAGAGAACCCCAAATCCTGAACACTATATTTAAAGAAATCACAATCACAAATGAAATCTATCCAGATCTATCAGAATCCTAGAGAAAAATGAAGTTTGGGGGAAAATACAACAACAATGACAACAAAAACATTGATCACCTTCTGTACTGAAGGTACATTGTCATAACTCAAATTTAAAATTTCTAAGAGAGAGAAAAAAAAAAAACCCAGAAACAAAACAGTGTAATCATCTAGAAAGAAATATTTTGAGTACCACAGAACTACATTCAAGATCAATCTAAATCAGGCAGCATTTTACTGGAAAAGTTTTACTGAAGGAGTTAAATAAGAAAAACAGAAAGCCAGAGGGTGGGGTGGGGAGGGAGTGGACAGATTCTTTTTTTGAGAGCTTTAAGAAAAGAATAAGAAAGGCCCTAGAGTTAAGACTACCATTTATACTTGAAGATAGTAGGTGTTTTCTTTTACCTGTAGCCATTAGGGGCCTACATAGTTAATCCTTAGGGCAGGCTGAGCCTAGAGCCTATGTACCACTCAGGCATCTTTGGTATTTCTAATTGCTGATGAGGGCACTCTTTCCAAAGGGTTTCTATGGCCCTCTGATTCATCACTTTGCAGCCACATGGCTGATGAATCTTTTCAATCTCCATTAGACCCTGTGACAGGAAACATCTTATTAAGAGTTGCTCAAATATAATACAAACTGATACAAACAAAATAATACAAACTAATTTTAAAATAATTCAATAGAATGTCACAGCTATCTGACTATGCAAAAATAATTTCAATCAATTGGCTTGATGTTTAAAATCTTTATAATTCTGTCTATGCAAAGAATTGGAAAACGAATGAATGACCATCAATTGGGGAATGGCTGAATAAGTTATAGTATATGAAAGTAACAGAATATTATTATTTTATTTTTAAAAATGATAAGCAGGCTGATTTTAGAAAAGCGTAGAAAGATTAATATGAATTGATGCTTAGTGAAGCAATCAGAACCAAGAAAACATTATACACAGCAATAGGAAAATTATATGAAGATCAACTAGGATAGACTTGACTCTTCTCAGCAATTCAGTAGTCCAAGGCAATAAACTTTGACTGGAAAATGCCATCTGCATCCAGAGAGAGAACTATGGTGACTGAATGCAGGTCAAAGCATATTATCTTTGCCTTTTTTTTCTTCTGCTTTTTTTTTTTCTTCTGTTTTTTCCCTTTTGTTTTGATTTTCTTCTTTCAACATGATTCATATGAAAAGATGTAAAATGTACATCTGTAAATGTAGATCTATAAAAAAATTAAAATTAAAAAGGAGAAAAAATAATTGTGCCTATATAGCCTGTGACTATTTTTGTGCAACTAATGGAATAAAAATAGATTAAGACAAAGGCCTAGTGAAATATAATGAAATATATTATGCAACTACATGACAAATTCATGTCTGACATAAGATATTAAACAAGTTTAACATGAATTGTATTCATTCATTCATTCATGTATACATATGTTTGTTCATTCAACAAAAGCATTTATTACTGGACTAGTCCTTAGGGGTACCATGGCTCTGCCTTCAAACAGTTTATTGGGTGGTAGAAGAGAAACATGGAAGGTAGAATTAGAGTTGAACCTTGAAGAAAGGATCTGAGAGTCAGAAGTGAGGTGGGAATGCATTTAAGGCATAGGGAAATAGCCTGGGCAAAATGCTATTTGTTGGGCAATAAACTTGGAAATGTAGAAATAAAATTATAGGGCTATAAAAGTCAAGGAGAAGAATTTGCATTTTATTTTAGAGGCAAGAAGTTTTAAAATTAAAGACTACACAGTTGTGTCTTACTTTAGGAATATCAGTTTGACAGCTGTGTAGAGAATGATTAGAGAGGGGAAATAATTAAGACAGAGAACAATTGGAAAACAATAAGAGCTTAAATCTGGATAGTGTAGAGAAGAAGGTGGATAAGAAAGATATTGGGGATTTGGAATTTAAAACACTTAACGATTAACTGTTTAGATGAGAAGAAAGGAGAAAGAATTAAGAAAGAATGGTAGTATCTTTAACAAAAACAAGTAAATTAGGAAGAGGGGAGGGTTTGAGAGAAAATGCATTTGGACATGTTCAATAGGCAAGTATGTATGAATTCAGGAAAGAGATTTAAGATGCATATATAGAGATGATAATTGAAACAAAAACTGATAAGGAAGAAAAACTGATGATGAAGAAAGCACATGGAGAGTCTAGAATGGAATCCTGGAGGAGTGGAACAAAAATGAAAATTTAGCAAAGGAGAATGAGTATTAGAATTCAGATGAATAAGAGAAGACATTTTTATAAATTATGAAAATTCTAGGAGGAAAGTGTGTTTGAGATTAGTCAGTGATCTACAGTGTCAAGGGCTATAAAAACAAACAAACAAATACAAATAAAAACTGAGAAAAGACCATTGGATTCCACATTTAATGGATGGTTAGAAAATAATTTCATCTGGGAATGCCCAGTTCAACCCAACTCCCCCCCCAAAAAATAAAAATGTTGCTAAAGACAGCTGTAAGAATTCTATTAGATTCTATATTCTACTAGAATTCTATTAGATTCTAGAAATCTTAATCAAACTTCTATTATTTTCTCTGAGGTGAAAATTTTAGGTGTCTGTGACATTAACTTCTTTTAAAGTGGATATAATAGATTATATAGTAGTGGCTTGAATCCCACTTATTTTTCCAGGTATAAACATGACTTCTGGGTTTCAATCTGTCCACCTGACAAATTAAAATAAAAATAAGTTGCAATTTTTCTAGTTACCTCAGAAAAAATTTGCTAAGTTAATAACTATAGAAAACTTTCTATTCCTTTCAATAAATACTGTAATATAACTAACAAGGATCACATCACTCAGTCTTTCTGTGTTAAAATTAAAGGTTGAATTTCAAAATTGATGATGTGAGTAATAAAGGCATTTGTTCTTAGTAAAGAATAAAATAAATTATACTTTATCCTTTCTTTTTACTGTAACCAAAAGTTTTTAAATGACTAAATTAGATGCAGAAATATTCTGAAAAAGTATCTTCATCTTGGATCTCTAAAATGCTAATGTAATTGGGGCTTTGGAGCATGCTGAGATCAACTAATGTAGAGGTGCCCTGCCTCTGGGAGAAGACATCCTAGAGTCCTCCACTACCTAAGAGAAGCCTCCTTTGACTAACTGCATACCTGGAAGAGGCTACATCATTAAAACTGCTAGGCAGAGACAATATTTCTCTTTTTCCTGATTATTTGCTTGTTTGATTAGCTACAATGATCAAATTAAAATTAATAACTAATTATGAACAAATCATCATTATTTACAAACTTATCCTCTCTCTCAGTACAGACATAGGGAGGGATTTAAAAAAATAATGAAGAATGTTCCATTCACATTGCTCTTACTATTATACTAATACATTGTGTACTTTATAAATGTACACAAAAATAGACGTTTAGAAATGCTGAATAGGAAGGTCAAATTTCTCTTAGTAATCACAATTTTATTCCAAGGAGGCTCTACAATTTCTGGAATTGGATGCATTCACAAATAGGAGCATATGGAAGAACTCATCATCCACAGGGAATCCTGGACTATCATCAGGATCTATTCCATCACAGTTGTGAATTTCTTTACATGGCATATATCTACAGATAATATACATAGCATTTATGACTTTCCTGATATTTGTGATCAAAAGGTCATTGGAAAGTGTTAAGAAATCTTAGTTTTCATATGAATGGGAGATATTTTATTGTAAAAGAGCCTGCATCATTCAGTTAATTATGAATAGGACCATAGTAAGATAATAAAAAAAAATCAGTGAAAAATTTCACAACTCCAATCAATATTGTGATCAATCATGATTTAATAGTTATGTCACCAGTCTCATTTTCTTCTCCCTATTACTATCCTCCCAATTCCTTAGGAGGATGGTAATACAGAAGAGAAAATGAGGCTGGTAACTTTGCAAACCTATTCTTCACTTAAAGTAAATCACTTGCCTGTCAAGCTCTCACCTTCCTAATATTATGTTCCTCTTTAAGAATAAAGGACAATTAAGAATAGGAAAGTGATGGGAAGGATTTTGGGGGAAAGATAATGAGTTCAGATTTGAACATGTTGAGTTTACGATTCTTTCTGGATTTGAGATATCTGAAAGGCAGATGGAGTCATGGGACTGGAGGTCAGCAGAGATGTTAGAACAGGATAAGTAGATCTGAGAATCATCAATATAGAGATGTCAATTAAATCCATGGGAGATGATGTGATCACCAAGGAGAAAAGAAAAAAGTCCAGGACAGACCAAAGTTAATGGAAGTGACCTGGAGGAGGATCCAGCAAAAGTGATTAAGGAGTGGTTGGCTAATTTGGAGTGGTGCTCTAAATCTCTAGAAAGAAAGAGTATTAAGATAAAGAGGGTTATCAACTTAGGCTTCATAGAAGTCAAATAGAATAAGGAATGATTTGTCAACTAGAAAATACTGATAACTTTGGAGAGAACATTTTCAGCTGAATGATGTAATTGAAAGCCAGATTTTAGAGATTTTAGAGGTACCTATTATAGACCACAAGGGGCAGAATAAATATGGAAGGTCCTTGATATGAGGGACTGTTTCATTTTTGTCCATATCCCCACATAGAAGTTAATAGTGAGCAAGCACATGCTTTCTGAATTAATCCCCAATTTCCTGATAAATAGTTCTAGCTCCCTCTTCTCTACTTGCTACTTACAATTGAATTAGCACAATAAAACTGCTATAGGTAATTTCTATTTATAACGGATTACCAATAACCTTTTAATTTTGTATCTTTCAAAAAGAAAAAATTTTTGAATGCTCTGAGCAACTGAGTTCAAGGGGTTATTTATAGAATATATTATATTATTAATATATACTTCAAATCATTTTATCAGAAATTTATCCTTTTCCTTAAGTAGAGAAAGAATATGAAATATTTCTTCCTTTTCTTTCTCTTTGTGGGCATTTGGTATTCATTTCAATGAACATTTATTAAGTACCTCATACACTATGAGAAAAATGCTTTTACAAAACTTACAGAACTATATATTATAAGCTATCATTATTATACTATAGTTAGTTATCATTAATATTTACAGATAATGTTTTGCATGACTACACATGTATAAGTGGATAAATGATGGATAAAATGAAAGTAGAGAGTAGGAATTTATTTTTTATTTTTATTCTTTGTATTTTATTCCCCCTTGATCAATGGCAGCAGCTAGGTGATACAGTGGAGAGAACATTGGGCCTGGAGTCAGGAATATGAGAGTTCACATCTTACCTTAGACAGTTATTAGCTATGTGACTCTGGGCAAGTCACTTAATCCTATTTACCTCAGCTCCTTATCTCAGAAATGGGGACACACTGGAGAAGGAAATGACAAATCATTCCAATACCTTGCCAAGAAAACACCACGGACAAAGTCCATGGTGTTATTTAAGAGTTGGACATAACCGTACAACAAGGTGCTCAATAGCAAGTATATAATAAATGCCCAGTGCTCTATTCACTGTACCACCTAACTGACCCCATTTTATGTGTTTAGGATAGCAATTCCTCATTCCAAGTGATGTTTGGGATTAGGCCACATGAAAGAATTCACAATGGTCTTTTTTTTTTCTTGGCAAAAGATAGATTTATTTAGGAGAACAGGTTACAGACAAAATGAAGTAATACAATAGACACAAGAAATTGCAAATATGAAATTGAGTTAAGAGATCATAGAGTTAGCAAGGAAAGGTGTTTTAATAATTAAAAATGGAAAAGACAAGACAGTGGAAGTTCTTAGTGGAACTTACAGTTAACTAGAAAAAAAGGAATACTCCATGAGGTGGAAGCAAGCTAAAATCCATAAATTTTTAGCACCTTAAAAAAATTAGTTAGCTATAAAATGGAGAAAAATATCAGGTGGCTTGGGGGAGAGATAAAAACAAAGACTCCATGAGGCACAGTGCCAGGGCAGGCTTAACCAAAAGGGGTTCAAAAAAGATGGCACAAACCATGGATAGATTTATAGGATAAAATTAGCCTTAGGGGTTTGATATAACTTGGATTTCTGACTGGACATAGTAAAATGGAGCTATCCATGACTTCCATATAAGGTTAAACTGATCCCCATCAGTGTCTTCCTCTGCTTGTCTCAGGGAGTAATTTTATTAGTACTTTAGGCTCTCTCTGCCAACCCCACCTAGCAATCCAGGACCTTTTCACATTGAGCACTTACTATGTACAAAACGACAAGCCAGGATTTGGGAGTAAAATAAAAAGAATAAGAAAAAAAATCCTCACTTCCTACTTTCAAGAAAATAGAGAGAGAAAGAGAGAGAGAATAAGTGTAAGCATAAGGTGTTAAAAAAAATTAGGAAATGAGAAAGGGCACTACTGAGTTGTCCATTATGTGTATGTGTGTGTGTGTGTGTGTGTGTGTGTGTGTGTGTGTGAGTGTTTGTGTATATTACCCTATGGGCACTGAATTTTACTCAAGAAATTGGAGAATGGCCAGAGGAAATGGTAGGGGCTTTGCATTCATGGCACACGATTATATAGCTCACAGTTATATTATTAGGAGGTTCACAAAGCACTTAGTATACATGATCTCATTTGACCATTACAATAGTCCTATGAAGTAAATGGCTATTATGTTTGTTTTATAGATGAGGAAATTTAAATATAGAAAAATTAAGTGACTTACCTATGACTATAGAGCTAATAAAAGTGTCTGAAGATGAATTCAAACTTATGTCTTCCTGACCCCACATTCAGAATAGTAAAGACTCTTAGCACTTTTAGGACTATATGCATGTTTGTGTATAAGTCTATATGAGGATATACATATGTGTATATGTACATATATACACATACATATATAATATATTTACATATGCACATATATGTGTGTGCTATGATGAATTTTCATCTTTGATTTCCTTTTATTAATTTTTATTATCTGAGGGAAGGTCAGGGCAATATCTTTTGTGTTTAAGAGGTTACTGAGCTGGGTAAAACCTATCCCATGAGGTATGAAAAATTACTTAAAGACCCAAGCATTCCTCAGATGAGAAACCAAAATAAGAGTCAAAGTTTCCCAAGTAATTTAACTTAAGAGTCATAAAATTCCAACTTTGTATATATGGTCATATTGTATTATCCTGGTGATAAGTTGATTAAAAGACTTTGAAAATATTTTATTTAAGATTTTTACATCTATGTTTTTGCATCTATGTTCATTAGGGATATTGGTCTATAACTTTCTTTCCCTGTTTTGGTACATCCTGGTTTTGGCATCAGCACTATTATTTGTGTCATAGAAGAAATTTGGCAGGACTCCTTTGCCTATTTCCCCAAATGGTATTGAAATTAACTATTCTTTAAATGTTTGGCAGAATTCACTTGAAAATCTATCTGACCCTGGAGATGTTTTCTTAGGGAATTCATTGAAAACTTGTTGAATTTCTTTTTCTAAAATGGGGTTACTGCAGAGATGGAGCCAAGACTGTGAAGAATAGATGCAGCTTTATATGACCTCCTCTGATCTTTCTTCAAACCAACAGCAGATTAAGCTTCTGAACTTGTTTTGGAGTGACAGAACCCACAAATATTTGGAATATGACAAATTTCCAGAAGAAGATACTTTGGAAGAATTTCAGGAAAGATCTGTTTCAATTGGGCAGGGGGAGAGGCTGCTGAGCCCAGACCACAGTGTAGGAAGCTGGGGGCAGTAAGGAGGGTGAGGAGGTAAGGAGCTGAGGTGGGGAACCGGAGTGGTAAAAGACTTCGCCAACCAAGGACTCTACTGTGAAACTCTAAGGCTACTCTGTCCTAGTTGCAAACAGGTGGTTTAGCAGATAAGCAGATTAGCAAATACAAAAGGCAAATTGTAAACCACTGAGCCCCAAAAGAGGGAGCTGGCCATGATAACCCAGTACCAAAGTCAATCAGAAACACTGGCCCAGGGCAAACTAAAATGGCTGTTGTGAAGACTGTGTATTTTTAAATCAGCAGGAGTCAGGAATTCAGGTTAGGGGAAAATCGTCAGTCTTTATTCTCAGTGAAGAAGGATCGGAGGTGGAAGAGAATCGGCGATAGCAATGTGTGCAGCTGAGTCAAGAAGCTAGCTGGATCAGCAGCCACATGACCAACAGCTAGGAGAAAGGAATCCAGGCCCAATCTCTCCCAGCTTCTCTTTCTGTTCCTCTCTCTGCCTCCACCCACCAAAATCATCATTTCCTGTACAACACATCAGGACTTGCACAGAGAGTGGGCAGGGACCATTCTTTATCCAATCATATATATTAATAGAGTATAGCCCAATTACTATTTAGCCTCATATACTTGAGACCTCAGTGCATCAACTCAAACTTCAGCTCATTACAGGCTGTCTGTTGCCCCTTTCCCTTAAGAGAAGAATTCATCATCTGGAGCTGCTTTGCCTTTAGGAATCTCAGGGTTTGAGATCTGTTCTCTTTCTCCATAAAGGCTGTTCTTTTTAAAAAATAACTCTAAACATGGTCAGCCTTTATGGAGAAAGAGAACCAGAACTTTAAATATGGTCAGCCTTTATGGAGAAAGAGAACAGATCTCAAACCCTGAGATTTCTAAAGGCAAACCAGATCTGGATGAAGCTCCAAAATATGATATAAGTTGGTCCCTATTTCACAAGGCTCTCTTGGAAGAATTTAAAAAGAATCTTAAAAGAGAGTTAGAAGAAAAATGGGGAAAAGAAGGGAAATCTTTGCAAGAGGATATGAAAAAGAAAAACCAGAAATTATCTGAAGAAAACTTTAAAAATAGACTTCCTGAAAATCATGATTGAAAAAAAAAAAAGAACCTAGAGAGCATCTTTCAGGAAATCATCAAGGAAAACTGCCCTGGTGTCCTAGAATCAGAAGGTAAAATAGCCATTGAAAGAATTCATTGATCACCTCCTGAAAGATACCGCAAATTGAAAACTTCAGGGAATATCATAGCTAAATTTCAGAATTATCAGATCAAGAAAAAATATTGCAAGCAGCCAGAAACAATTCAAGAAACATTTCAAATATTGAGGAGCCAAAATCAGGATTACTTAAGACCTAACAGCTTCCAGCTTAAAGGTTCAGGGGACCTGGAATCTGATATTCTGAAAGGCAAAGGAACTTGGAATGCAGCCAAGAATCAACAATCTAGCAAAATTGAGCATTTTCTTTCAGGGAAGAAGATGGATATTAATTTTTTTAAATTAATTAATTAATTAATTTATTTTTTATTTAATAGCCTTTTATTTACAGGATATATACATGGGTAACTTTACAGCATTAACAATTGCCAAACCTCTTGTTCCAATTTTTCACCTCTTACCCCCCACCCCCTCCCCTAGATGGCAGGATGACCAGTAGATGTTAAATATATTAAAATATAAATTAGATACACAATAAGTATACATGACCAAAACGTTATTTTGCTGTACAAAAAGAATCAGACTCTGAAATATTGTACAATTAGCTTGTGAAGGAAATCAAAAATGCAGGTGGGCATAAATATAGGGATTGGGAATTCAATGTAATGGTTTTTAGTCATCTCCCAGAGTTCTTTTTCTGGGCATAGCTAGTTCAGTTCATTACTGCTCCATTAGAAATGATTTGGTTGATCTCGTTGCTGAGGATGGCCTGATCCATCAGAACTGGTCATCATCTAGTATTGTTGTTGAAGTATATAATGATCTCCTGGTCCTGCTCATTTCACTCAGCATCAGTTCGTGTAAGTCTCTCCAGGCCTTTCTGAAATCATCCTGTTGGTCATTTCTTACAGAACAGTAATATTCCATAATTTTCATATACCACAATTTATTCAGCCATTCTCCAACTGATGGACATCCATTCAGTTTCCAGTTTCTAGCCACTACAAAAAGGGCTGCCACAAACATTCGTGCACATACAGGTCCCTTTCCCTTCTTTATAATCTCTTTGGGATATAATCCCAGTAGTAACACTGCTGGATCAAAGGGTATGCACAGTTTGATAACTTTTTGAGCATAGTTCCAAACTACTCTCCAAAATGGTTGGATTCGTTCACAACTCCACCAACAATGCATCAATGTCCCAGTTTTCCCGCATCCCCTCCAACAATCATCATTATTTTTTCCTGTCATCTTAGCCAATCTGACAGGTGTGTAGTGGTATCTTAGAGTTGTCTTAATTTGCATTTATCTGATTAATAATGACTTGGAGCATCTTTTCAGATGACTAGAAATAGTTTCAATTTAGAAGATGGATATTCAATAATACAGGTGAATTTCATGTATTTCTGATGAAAAGACCAGAACTGAACAAAAAAATTTGATCTCCAAATACAGAACTGAAGGGAAGCATAAAAAGGTAAAAAGAAAAGAACTCTTGAGAACTATATCTCTGTTATGGATATACTTAGAGAATGCAGGTATAATTTGATTTTACCATGATAATAATAATAATAAAAGAAATAGAGGTAGAAAGAGGACTGTACTGGAAAAAAGAGGAAAATAAAGGTAAAATGAGGAAAATTATATGTCATGAAGAGACAAAGAAGACCTATTATAATTGAGAGAAAGAAGGGAGGGCGATAAACATTGTGTGAATCCTACTCTCATCAGATTTGGCTCAAAGAAAGAATATCAGACATATGTGGTTTCAAAGAAAAACTTTTCTCATTTTATAGACAAGTGGGAGGGGAAAGGGGGGAAAAAAGAGGAAGCTAATAGAAGGGAAAACAGAAGCAGGAGGGGAAAGGTATAAGAAAGAGGGAGGGGCTCTAAAGGAAGACTGCTGTTTGAGGGAGGTGGTAGTCAGAAGCAAAATACTGGAGACTAGGAAAAGAGGGAAAGGAAAGAGAAAGGCATAACTGGGGGTAAATAAGATGGCAGGAAATACAGAATTACTTATTTTAATTGTGAATGTGAATGGGGTGAACTC
Source organism: Sarcophilus harrisii (assembly GCF_902635505.1). Taxonomy (NCBI): domain Eukaryota; kingdom Metazoa; phylum Chordata; class Mammalia; order Dasyuromorphia; family Dasyuridae; genus Sarcophilus; species Sarcophilus harrisii. The sequence continues at coordinate 153,401,529 of NC_045431.1, forward strand.
CCCTATAAAATGAAAACAGGTAGCAGACTGGATTAAAAGCCAGAATCCTACAATATGTTGTTTACAAGAAACACATTTAAAACAAAGTGATATGTTGGAATCTTTACAAACTGTTAAGCCATTAGTGTTGATAGAGACAATAATTATCTAATTTAGCATGGTTCAATATGATTGATTTTATCTTAGAAGGAGATATTTTGGGCCAGAACTTGAAACAAGGTAATAAGTACAACTGATAGAAACGATGCTTGTGTTCACACCTTTAGAGAGCTCATAGAAGCAAGAAATATTTAAGTACTCATTAGAGTTCACATGTTTGGGAGATTTCAGGGTTTAGAAAGAGATATCTGAATTTACACCTCCCTTAATCCCTGCCTCCAGAAGGCAGAGTCAGCCTTTTACACTCAGCATAAATATAGTTTCAGTGAGCCACTCGAAAGAGTTACTTGGGAACATTCCCAGGGGTTGCAGAGGAGCACTCCGGGAGGAAGCCCACAAGCCCTTTCTCAAAGACAAGAAAGATTCATTTTCATCTTCCACCTTGGTGCTGGCTGGAGGCTGAAGAGAGCAGAGGTAGAAGCAAGGGACAATCTCTTGGAGCTCTTGGAACCAAATAGAGAGATAGGCCTCTGAGCTAACTGGGCTATATTGAAGGACACAATAAAAGATCTGAACTTTTATCAGCTGGCTGCAATTTTGGGTGATTATTTACTTTCAACTAAAACCAAGACTGCCTCCAGAAAACCTCCCAGAGAAACCCTCTGTCCCAGAGAGAACCATTATTATTTTAAAGAATAAGATCACCACAGTGATACATTTAGAGTAAAGGTAAAAGGCTAAAGTTGAATCTATTATGCTTCAGGTGAAGTTAGAAAAGCAGGGATAACAATCCTTATCTCAGATCAAGCAAAAGCAAAAATAGATTTAATTAAAAGAGGTAAGGAAGGAAACTATATCTTGCTAAAGGGTACCATAAATACTGAAGCAATAGCAATACTAAATATATATATATATATATATATATATATATATATATATACCAAGTAGTATAGCATCCAAATTCCTAGAGGAAAAATTAAGACAGCTGCAAGAAAAAATAGACAACAAAATTATACTAGTCTGGGGATCTCAGCCTTGCTTTATCAGAACTAGACAAATAAAACCACAGAATAAATATAAAATGTTAAGGAGATAAATAGAATTTTAGAAAAGTTAGGTATGATAGACCTTTGAAGAAAATTGATTGGAGACAGAAAAAAGTATACTTTTTTGGCAGTTCATGAAACCTATACAAAAATTTGCCATGTATCAGGGCATAAAAACCTCAAAATTAAATTCAGAAAGGCAGAAATAGTAAATGCATTTTTTCAGATCATGATGCAATAAAAATTACATGCAATAATAGGCCAGGGGAAAATAGACTAAAAATTTATTGGAAACTAATCTAAACCTAAAGATTTAATGGATGAAACAGCAAATAATAGACACAATAATTTCATTCAAGAGAATGACAATAATGAGACAACATACCAAAATTTGTGGGATGCAGCCAAAGCAGTAATAAGGGGAAATTTTATATCTCTAGATGCTTACTTGAATAAAATAGAGAAAGAGAAGATCAATAAATTGGGTTTACAACTAAAAAAGCTAGAAAGAGGACAAATTAAAACCCCCAATTAAATACTAAATTTGAAATTCTGAAAATAAAAGGGGAGATTAATAAAATTTAAAGTAAGAAAAATATTAAATTAATAAATAAAAGTAAGATTTGGTTTTATGAAAAAACCCAACAAAATAGTTAAAACTTTAGTTAATTTGATTAGAAAAAGGAAAGAAGAAAATCAAATTGTTAGTCTCAAAATAAAAAGAGAGAACTTTCCACCAATGAAGAAGAAATTATAGCAATAGTTAGAAGTTATTTTGCCCAATTTTATGTCAATAATTTGATAATCTAAGTGAAATGGAGGGATACCTAAAAAAATATAGACTGCTCAGATTAACAGAAGAAGAAATAAATTATTTTAATAGTCCCATTTTTAAAATAGAAATAGAACAAACTTTTAATCAACTCCCTAAAGAAAAATTTCCAGGGCTAAATGGATTTACATGTGAATTCTATCAAACATTTAAAGAACAGTTAATTCCAATACCAAGCAAACTATTTGAAAAAATAGGGAAAGAAGTTCTACCAAATTCCTTTTATTATACAGATATAGTGCTAATACCTATAGGATAAAAACAGAGAAAGAAAATTATAGACCAATTTCCCTAATGAGTATTGCTGCAAAAATCTTAAGAAAACATTAGCAAAGAGATTACAGTAAATCACGCCCAGAATAATAAACTAAGACCAAGTCGAATTTATACAGGGAATGCAGGACTAGTTCAACATTAAGAAAACTATTAGCATTACTGACTATATCAATAACCAGACTATCAAAAATCATGATTATTTCGATAGATGCAGAAAAAGAATTTGATAAAATCCAACACTTATTCCTATTAAAAACACTAGTGAGTGAGCGGAGCCAAGATGGCAGAGATGACACATGTTACTGTCTGACCTTCTCTACAACCCTCACAATAATTATGAAATCCAGCCTTTGAATTAGCTCTGAACCGGTAGAACACAAATATTGGGAGTGCAACAAATTATCAGCAGAAGATAATTTTGAAGATTGCCAGAAAAGGTCTGTTTCAATTGCAAACTAGAGGTAGGCAGCCAGCACAATCAGCTGAATACAAACACTAGCCCAGACAGTGCAGAGTCCTAGGGTGTTGATGACTTTGCATGGCAGAGAATCTGTGGGTAGGAATCCACAGGAATCTACAGTGGTGTTGGCCACTTTGCCCTGGTTGCAAGCCAGTAGATCAGCAGAGAATGTATAAAACATCCAACAGAAACACAAAAGATCAACAGTGAACCCCAAAAGGCCTGGTTTTATTATTCCTTGTCACCATAATAGCTTCCTATGGTTAAAGTTCTTCCTATTTCTCCGTTTCTTTCTTTCTTTTTTACTATTTCATGACTTTCAAGCTCTGCTCCTGGGGCAAAGGAAGCTCTGTCCCAAGCTTCTTGTGCAGCTTTGAGCCTTAACTTTGAGCACAGGAGGACCTTGTATTATTTGATATGTTCTCACAAGGGGGTAGCCTGATCTAATTCCATCTGTTATTTGCCTTCTATTCTGGGACTAGAGACTGCCCCACTGGTCTGCTCTGCTACTGAGAGAGAAGCTAGGGTATCAGTTGCTGACCTGCTATGATTAAGACTCTGTCTTTCCCAGATACTGAATGATCTGGGCTGAGTATTCCTTTCACCCCAGTGTAACTGACCTTTCTTAAAATCCTTCAAATGTATCTTGAGCTGGAAAATAGCTTTATTCCATCTGTTTCTAGGCTCTGTCATTTCAAACTCTGTTTAGAGGCTTGGTATCATATGGTTTTAGAGAGAAACTTGGAAACTCAAGCAGCTTGCTGGCTTCGTTCCACTATCTTGGCTCTACTTTCAGTTAATAAAATGAGAAAAAGCTTCATATTATTAATGTAAGGGAGGAAGTCTCCCTTTCTATCACTGACAATTGTAGAGGGCTGGAACTCTGAAAGGGTGTATTTGAATCTAAGACAGCAGAGCACTTAAGGCTAATTACCTACTAAAGGTGTGATAATGGTTCTATAAACATATGGTCTCTTCTCACAATTGACGCTTACTAAATGTGTTGTGATGAGGTAATCAGAGGCAAGGATTAGAGAGCTGAGGGAAAGGGTCAGAGTCTCTCTCCACAGCACACTGAGGAGAGAGGACTTCTGGCTCCAGACTCCAGAGTTCAGGATTCATTTTTGGCAAGCTGAGTGGCAGCTTATCTGCCTCCTTCACTTCTCCAGGGAAGAACCCTCGTGGTTTGAGTCCCAGTGAAATTTGGCAAATAGATGTGACCCATTATAAATCTTTTGGTTGTCTGTCTTTTATCCACGTTGTAGTAGATACCTTTTCAGGATTTACTTTTGCAATACCAGCAGCAAAAGAGACAGCCCAAGTGGTCACTGAATTCCATATACAAGCTTTTGCAATCATGGATGTGCCACAAACAATAAAAACATAATGATCTGCATATACTTCTAAAGATTTTGCACACTTTTGTGTACAGTATAATATTTTACACACCACTGACATATCTTTTAATCCTCAAGGACAAGAAATAGTAGAGAGGAGAAACAAAGACATCAAGATGTTCCTCCATAAACAAAAGAAAAGGGGAGTCACAAATAACCCTAGAGAACTTCTAAATTTAGCTCTTTATACAATTAACTTCTTGATTTTTGATAAAGATGCACTGGCTCTGGCAGACAGGTTTTTTAACCCACCGGAGGGGCAGTGTCTGGTGGTGAGCAGCTCCACTATCTTTAGATAATCGCCAGGTGATGTGGAGAGGTCCAGAAAGTAGTGAATGGAAGGGACCAGATAGGTTAACTGCTTGGGGGAGAGGGTTTGCTTGTATCTCTATAGATGGAGAAGGAATTAGATGGGTACCAACAAGCCGTACTTGCCTTATCCATCAGAAAGAGATGGAGAAGACCCTTGAAACAAAGGAGAAGACCCAAGAAACATCAAGTGGTTCTATTGCTGACTGTGCCCACCACTGAAAAAGCATGGCAGTTATGGAAATTGACTCACAGACATCAAAAATTATTAATGAGACTGATGCAAGACTTCAAAACTGTCAGGAATTATTGGAATCCCTGAGACATGACAAGATTGTAGTAGGACTTGAAAACCTCAGGAATCATTGGATTCCCTGAGACATGATAAGACTGTTGGAGCTGGTAGAGCATGAGACTCAATCTCAGGTTTGAGCCCCACATTGGGCGCCAGCATATAATGTCCAGGCTAACTCTCTGGAGGGCCTCAAGATCAGTCAGAATCAGGATCAGTCAAAGTCCTTGGTCTTTAAGAGAAGTGACAAAGGTAGGCAAGCTGCCACTCGGCTTGCCAAAGATAAACCCGGGACTTTGGAATCTGGAACCTGAAGTCCTCTTTCCTCAGTGTACATGGCAGAGAGTGTCTGACCCGCTCTTTTAGACCTCCAATCCTTATTTCTGATTATCTCATCACAACACATTCAGCAAGGACCAATCATGAAGAGAGCCAACATGTCAACATATGTTTATAGAATTATTATCACACATTGATTAGGTTATTAGCCTTAAGTGCTCTGCTATCTTAGATTCAAATATACCTTTTCAGAGTTCAGCCCTCTACACACAGCAGAGTTAGCATTTCAAACACTTAAGAATGTTTGAACATCATGACCTCCTCCAAAAGTCTCCACATTTAGGAGCAGCTCAGGAATGGGGGCACAAACAGGAAAATCAGTTTCCAGGCAGTTATGTGGAAGAATGATTGTAAGAAATGAAGAGAAAAATGAGATAAGGAAAGGAATCAGTTCAGAGGCCATTGTATACTCTTGATGAGAGGTTTTAAGGATCTGAATTTAGTAGCCATATGAAGGAGACTCACATGAAAGATGTTATGGAAGTAAGTTGACAAAACTGCAAATGATTGGATACTCAGAGTGAGGAGAAGGAGAAGAAAAGGATAACTCTGAGAAAACTTATTATCCAAACTTTGGCCAAAAATATCCTCATCTTTTCTTAGAACAGAATAAAGAAAATCAAATCAAATAAGAAAAAACAACAACAACAAAAAACAAACACATCAAATAAAATTGCAGATTGAAGATAAGGCACAAACACTCCAAATTTCCTCAAATCACAATGTCATACATTTCTCAAACCTCAACAGAAATCAAATGAAAACTGTCCTGAGGCTTCAAAGATTCAGAGATATTTTGAATCAACACATAGTAAATGAAAACTAATGGTAGGCCAGAATGTACAGTTAGATTTGAATTTTCCTAGAGAACAATTTTCAGATTGGCATTTTGTTTTGTAGGTGGTTTTTTGACATTAGTTCTTGGTTCTATTATATATGATCCCAACCCATAGGTTTTGGTGCTACTATGAATGTTGAAAAAACAAAACAAAACAAAAAAATGTGGCTTCCACCTGATGCCAGTGGATAAAGGAGAGAATTAAACTGTTAGAAGAAATAAATTTTGGGGGAATTTTTTTCCTTAATATAATAATAGGAAGAACTTGCTCAGGAGTAATTTCATTTTTTTGTTTAAGAAGAAGTTGCAAAACTTTCAGGTAGAATGTGGCAACTGATCATTTAGCACCAAACATTTCCTTTCAGTTAACAGAAGATAATCCAGGAATTTAAATTTTGTGCTCCCAAATGGCTGTGCTCCACATTACACAAGCCTGAAGGCAAATAAATCCTTTAATATTTTTGTACCCTCAAGTAAATATTGCAAACAATTTCTAACAGGAGCTTCATTTCATGTGTTACAACTCATAATAAAAGTTAAGAACAAATTTACAAGTCAGAAATATTTCAAGATGAGCATCAACACATTTTGTTTATTAATGCATGTGTTTTTCCCATTCTAACCTTTAATTTTTAAAAATATCTTTTTGCCATCAAGAGGTTGGCTATTATTCAGTAATTATAAGAGAAAATTGATGGAAAATAAGTAACTTATTAATCAAAATTATAAGGATGTTTTTATGTGTCCTTTTTTCCTATTGCAAGAAAATTATCTTGTTATCACTCTTCTTAACAATGATGTCATGTATTCCAAGTCATGTGTGGCTGTTTGTGATCCCATTTGGGGTTTTCTTTGCAGAAATACTGGAGTGATTTTATTTCCTTCTCAGCTCATCTTAGAGATGAGGAAACTGAGGTAAGTAGGGTTAAATGACTCGACCAGAGTCAGACAGATATTAAATGTTGTCTGAGACTGGTTTTGAGCTTATAAAGATGAAACTTTCTGACTCAAGGCCCAGTATTCTATTCACTGTACCACCCAGCCATCCCTTTGTTTAACAAAACAAAGCTTTCTACAGAGACTTCTCAAAAGTACAAAACAAATATTACAGTTAGTATTGTACCAAATAGCCACTTGAACTTAAAGTATATTAACATATTTAATGATTGAATACATAATTGAAGGAATGAAAAAAATTATTGAGTATTTACTATGTGTCAATCACTGTTCTGAATTCTGGAAATACAAACAGAAAAAGAAAAATAGTCCTGGTTCTCAAGAATCTCACACTTAGGGAGGCAACTCCTTAAAGAATGTTCAGGACAGATGGAAAGGTAGAGAGATCCTTAAGCTATATAAGTAGGTTAGATCAAGTCTTCTTAAAAATTTTTTAAAAATTTTTCCTTTTTAATTGAGAAAAATTTTAGCTGACCCTGGATATATAGGCATATAAAATAGGTATACAAGTTAAACACATGTTGATAATAAATCATAATTTCACAACCCCAACATTCAGTTATGACATCTCATATTGGGTCATGAACCACAGTTTAAGAATTAAGAGTTAAATTATAGTGATAGGGGACTGCTGAGTGTAAAAGCAGGGCAGGTGGGAAGGCTTGGAACACATTAGAAGGATAGTAGTGGGAAAGATGGTTGAAACCTGGTGGTTCTTTATCTCCTCAAAAGAATGGAATTAAACTCATATCTCCTATGAGTCCTCTGAGAAGTTAAACAGTCTGGGTGAGCAGGGAAAACAAGGGGTGTGGAATGAGGAGGGAGGAGGCAAGTTTTTCAGCTACAGGGAGTCCTGGATTGATTCCAGGAAACCCTGGACCAGAAGAGGGAATGAGGGGGAGCCGCCAAATCCCCAAACCCATAAAAGTTGCTGTGTCTATAATTGGAAATGCTGTATGTTTAGAGTACAAGGAAGAAGGAAGGATTTAGGAATACCACTTTAAAAATAATTTAACATAATATTTTAATGTAATAATTTATAGAATAAAGTGTTTGAGATAACCCAAATTTTGGGGTTTTGGCTTTTAAAAATTTGCTTCATATTCAGAGGAGGAAAACAGTAACAACAACACTTTGCCTGCTTCTGTCATTCAGTTTAGACTCCTGATTTGGTCAATAAAAAGCATCCTGAAAAATTAAAAATAAAATTGTTTATTTTGTAAGTTGGTGAATCATAGAATTATAGCTCTTGAACACAAAGGGACATCACATTTCAGTTACTTCAATATCCTTATTGTACATAAAAGGCAACTGAAGTCCAGTAAGTTTATATAATATGTCCAAGGTTACAGAGGTCAAAAGAATTTAACCTAAGTTTTCTGACTCGAGTTAAAAGAAATGAAAGTGTATTAAAATATGTTCTAATTTTCATAGGATCAAAGCTTGAGAATTGGAAAGGACCCTAGAATGGGGGACAACCCCCTCATTTTGTAGAAGAAAATAAAAATCAGAGACATGAAGTAGTGAGTCCACTTGTAATCTATGAAATAAGTGGCAATGTTAATATTTAAACCCAGATCTTTTGAGTTTTAATCTCATGGCCTTTTCCTTATGCAACCCTAATTCTCTAAGCTGCTATTTATTTAGATACTGGCTTTTAGAGCTTAAAAAATGAAAGGAGAAAAATAATTTATAGAACTAAGATCACAAAAATCAACCCAATCTTGGGAAACTTAGTTTCTCTTTTCAATCTTTATTTTAAAATCAATCCAAAAGACGAGGAGGAGTAAGTAGAAAAGCACTGGTCTATTATAAGCAAGGCATTGTGCTAACAACAACAATCCTATGAAGCAGGTGCTTTTATCATCCCCATTTTACAGTTGAGGAAATTGAGCAAACAGATAAATGACTTACCCAGAATCACACAGCTAGTATTTGAGGCTGAATTTAAAATTAGGTCTTCCTGACTCCAGTCCCAAAGTTCTGCCACTATACCACCTAGCTGTGATGACCACTTATCTTATTTGCAACAAATAATTTGAGATTTTCATTTATGGAAAATTTCAAAACTACAAATCTTGTTCATCCCCCTGGTACACTGCTATTTTCTTTTCTCTCTTCGCTCTACTCTTTGTTCTCCTCAGTTTAATGATTTCCAATTTTTTGCAACATATTCATCTTAATTTCCTAGATAACAAGTTTTTAACAACTCAGTGTACTAAATTTTTTATAGTTTTTAGATGACTGAAAATTTTTGATGTTGTGATATTGAACTTGCTATTTTAACTTGTCCAACAGTAAGTCTTTGTCAATCTTCTAATTAAACAAAGAATGGTGATGACATATAGATAAAGAATGGCACTATCCATGGCATTTCAGCATGAAATAACTGCTCTACTTTTAATGGCCTGTTCACGGACATTGGCTGGAGAGCCCCAAAGGCAGTCTGATGATCCTACCCCAATTAGAAATGTGCCTTTTCCCATTGATCTGAAGCACATTTCTGGTAAAGGAATTTCGTGCATCATAAAATCAGCCTTAAATTCTATATTCCCATACAGAGCTGCCACCTGTGTAGTTATTGAGCCATTTAATAAGTCTTGCTGATTCTTCCTCAATTTCTTTTATTACTACCCTATTTTATATAGCAATTCTTGCTCATATAATCGATCCCACCTCAGGGATTACCCTTTATCCAGAGGATCTGCCATTATAATACAAAAGATTCCTGACTTCCCAACTTCAGAAACTGTTGAGTTAGCAAAATGTTTTAAATCAAATATTAACTCTCTATCTCGTGAATTGAAAAGTAAACTGTCTGCATGAAATGCCTAGTCCTTCATGGGAAAATACATCTATGATGGTATTTTTAAAGAAAGAATAAAAATACACAATTTGATAAAATTTATTATTTCTAAATATTCTGGATTGAATCAAAAGAACTGACTTCCAGGGGTCTGTCTTCCAGTGGTTATGAGCAAGCTGAGTCATAAGTCTGGCCTTCATTTTTTCATTTGAAAAGGTGAAAGTTATATCAGAATATAGGATCATTGATGTAGACGGACTTCAGAGGACATCTAGTCCAACTGAGACCTTAAGAAGTTAATTGACTTGCCAGAGTCAGAAATCAGGAACCAGAAGCCAAAAACCAGGGTCTTCTGATTCCAGATATGATGTACTTAAAAAAATATTTCAAACTTAAATAAAAAATACACAATTAAAAATAAACATTTCTACAAACATAGAACAACATAAAAGGATAATTCAACACAATTTTCTATTTCACAGTTTCCTTTTTTTTGAAAAATTATATAATAAATACTTCATTTTTTAAAGGTACCCAACTTTTCTGTGCTTCATTCTAAGTTTTCTTTTGTTCTCTGTGGTATACTTTTGAGTTTTTTCTCCCTTTCTCCCTGCCCCTCTCTAAAGAAAGCTACTATTAGGTGTGTGTGTGTGTGTGTGTGTGTGTGTGTGTGTGTGTAAAACCATTTTTGTATCTCTTTCTCTTTATCGGTTCTTTTTCTGGATATGGATCGCCTCTTCCTTCAGCTTTGTAGTTGATTTGAATATTTGTAATATTCAAAATTCTTAGTCTTTCAAGGTTGTTCTTAGAACAGTATTGCTGTCACTGTTTACAACTTTCTCTTGTTTTTGCTTATTTCAATGTATACTCTTGGGAATATATTGTAGTCTTCTGGAATATATTTTATTTAGGATTTTTACACCCATACACATTAATAAAACTGTTCTATAATTTTCTTTCTTTGTTTTGGTTCTTCCTGGTTTGCTACCATATTTTTTTTTTCATAAAAGGAATTTGGTAGGATTCTTTCTTTGCCCAGCATTTTAAGCAATTTGTTTAACACTGAAATTAGCTGATCTTTAAAAGCATAATATACTTTCTACAACACCATACTGATCTTTAAGGTTCTTTAATATCTAAAAAGTTGAAATAACATTCATATATTGAATAAACATATAAACTTCAAATTTACTTCATATTATAATTAGGACTTTTATAAAGATTCTAAAAATTTCACTCTTCTAACTGAACTGAAAATGTGTGTTAGGAGATAAAATGTTTAGTTGTAAATTAAAACACATCTAATCATTTCTGCTCCTATTTATTCCAACATGTTTGGGGGGCTTTGTCATCCCAATCTATATATCTATAGAGCAATAGTGAAATAGAGAGGAAAAAAATTCTTTAGTGAAATAGAGAGGAAATAATAATGATTTCCATAGATTTAATTGCTTTTTTTTTTTAAATCAATCCATCAAGTGACAAGTAAGTGCCTATTATATGCCAGGTACTGTACCAGATCTGATATAATTAGGATCAAAATGAAATTATTCTTGTTCTTCAGGAGCATAGACCTAGGTTTTTTCATAAGAATTTGGAAGGTTATCACCTATGAGCTTAACCATATTTTTGTTATTCATAGGAGAATTGTTTTAATATGCTTACCTAGGCCATTGATGCTTGCCAGTCAAGCCTAATGCCAAACAAATATTGTTCTACTTTTTGGCCCCCTATATTCACATCCTCATAGACATTTGTTTAACCATCTTGTTTCTGTTTAAAAGAACTTATCATCATGGCTTTTCAAGTTTTATACTCTACAGTGTAGCAAATATATAGCACCTATATTTGAGATTTTTTGTGATCAAACAAGATAATATTTATAAAAAGTTCTTATTACAGTGCCTCACATAAAGAACGTACAATATAAAGGTTAGCTATTATTATTATAGTAACTTGTTAACATGTGATTTTACATGGTGAACCTTCTACTCGTGTTAGAATTGCTTACACTCTGAACAAAAATCAATTAGGCATATTAACACCCATAAATAGACAATATTTTTTGTGCTTTTAAAATCATTATTTGGCCAAGAATAATATTACATAGACTTACATATGATTTGTGACCTATAAGAAACTATAAATTGTGAAATATTTTTACTGAAAATTGAATCTCAATTATCCTTCTCTACCCAAAGAGTTAAGTCAGAAAATGTTCTATTGCCCCTATCATATGAGTTATTTCCTTCTTTATGTCATAGTGGACATTATGACAACAAATCCAATGAATTGAGTATGTATTTAGTAAAGATAGAGTAGAGAATGAACATGATATGTTATACTCATTATATATCTATAAATGTTATAAGACACAAGCTTCAAATTCTTATCAACAGAAACTGCGTCTTGGAATAGTTGTAAAGGAAAAAAAAAAGATCACATTTGAATTATTTAAAAGGGAAAATATACTTAACCATGTAAGTGATAGAAGAAGAAAAGGATAAATCATTTTTAAAAATCAAATCTCTGGAACACAGTAAATTGGCACAGCTGGGTGGAACTATAAAAAGAGGGACCTGGAAGTGACCATTAGTAGACACTTGACAGGTAGAAAGCAGAAACATATGATTTTGCTTAATGACAATTGCCTCACAGTTTATTGTCACTAGCCCTCAAGAGGCTCTCCAAAACGTGTTAATGTAACTATTGCAGGTGCACATTCAACTCAGTTAGCAATAATAAAAAGATTATGGCAAACTCTAGTCCAAGTTATAAAGCAGAACTGGACATCTGCTGCTTGGACTTAAATTTTGTGGCTCCCCTTCTCTATAGTCTTGACACATCTGATTTAAATGAATGTACACTTTTTTATAACTATTTTTTACAGTACTAAGCAAAACAAAAAAAAACAAGAGATTAAAAAAAATAACATTAACTTGTTCCTTTTCACATATATATCGGTTAGGGTAGAAATGGATTGACAGAATATAAGATTGTTGAGGGAGAGAACTAATTGTTTCATTTTTGTCTATTTGGACAAAATAGTGCCTAGTTAGTAGTGCCTAGCACATTTTGTTGTTCAGTTGTTTCAATTGTGTCCAATTCTTTGTGACCCCATTTGGGGTTTTCGTGGCAAAGATACTGGAATGATTTGCCATTCCCTTTTCCAGCTCATCTTACAGACGAGGCAAACAGGGTCACACAGCTAGGAAATATCTGAGGTCAAATTTGAACTCATTTCTTTCTGACTCCAAACCTGGAATTCTATTATTGTGCCACCTATTGCATATAATAGAACCTTAATAAATACCTCCTGATTTATTGATTGATTTTGGATAGTCTTATCTCACTGTTGTAAAAGAGCAATTCTCTCATATTACACTTAGCTTCCTGGAGTTAAAATTAAGCATTAAATGTGAATATTAAATTATTCATTATTCACTAAATATTAAAATCATTAAATAAATTAAATTATTGAATTATTGAATCAAATATTATGGAGGAAAAACCTATAGAAGAAAAGTTATATTTTGACTCAGTAATCAGTAAAGTGAAAATATACATTTTTACAGTATATACATATTTACAGTGACATTTGATCATAATATTTTCATGATGTAATATTGAAATAATATTGGACTATGTAACTTTCTGCAGAATAGAATTGGGCACTGGATTTGGAATTAGGAAGTGTTTGGTTCAAATTCTATCTCATGGTAATCACTTTGCTTTTCTAGTTATCCATTTCCTCGACTATAAATTGAGAATATAATAATGATCTCATATAGCTTTAAATTTTTACTACATACATTTTTAAATCTCTTTACACTATAAACCCACAATTCTTTGTTCCTTTTTTTTCAGTAGACACAGAAAACTACTGATCCTCAACTTTCTCTTGACATAATGGACAAAATGTTTTCTCTGTTTCTTAGACTAGTCATCAAGCCATTCTAGCTCTTTTTACTTCTTCTCATGTATCATTCTTTGTAAATATATCTTCATCCTTTTGGTTTGTTTCTTCTTAAAAACATCAGTATCCTTCTCAAAATGTGATTTCTAATACTGACAAAAATAGAACAAGTCTTGAACACAGGCAATAGTTTTGAGTTTTGAGATTACAGGTTTGAATGGTAAAGGCATTCCAACAATCTAATACCATTCCAAAATCCCTACCCCACAGCTGAATATAATTCTTCTGAGTCATCGAGCACTTTGGAAGAAAAATTTAAACTTAACATATTATCATCCCATAATATAATCTGCTCTTAAAAAATTATACTATATTGCATCTATAGCCTTCTGAGCAAAATACAGTAAATATAGATTTGTTTGAATGTCATTTTGCTCTTTAAAATACTAATAACTTCTATCAATCTGGCATGACTTGTTAAGTTTATAACCATGGTCTTCAGTCCATAATTCTAGTTCTTAAAAAAAAAAATAGTTGAACATGAGCTTGTGGATCTCCATTTTGGTTCTTTTTGGCAACTTGTTTTTGCATTGAATAAATTCATGGTAAAGTTTTTTAATACATTCTCAACCAATTATTTTATTTTGTTGAAATAGGTCACATACTAATAATTTGTCAAAATGTATTGAATATAATAAAACTTTCAATTAGCACAAGCTATATAGCACATCTACTGGTTCCCCTCTGCTAAGCCAGCTGCTTTATTAGAGGAAGAAGTTGCATTCTGTGCCTTGCTTTTGATAAACTAGTACTAACTGTCATTTAAAACCCTTCTTGATAAAAAATTGGACTTAAAATAATGGTTCTGGAATATTTCCATGAGAGGAAAATTTTTATGAGTGATTATAATTATTAAGAAATTTTTTCTTATTTTCTTTTTAGTGTCATAGGCATTGTTTGCTGTTTTGTGTTGCCATTATCCCTGTTATTTTTAATTAATTTTAACTTAAATGTGGCCTAATTAAACATACAGCAAAATATGTGTATAAACATTAGAATTTTAAAAATCCATTTCAGACCTCATTATTTAATATTTTACTTTATTTCATAAAAACATTATTTATATTAAACAGAAAAATGACAAAAGATGACAATAAAAATGAGTATATTTTCATAGATTTTGGTTAGTTTCTTTTGGTTGTTTGAAAACTATGGGGACAACTCTATGCTAATTTTTTTAAATAAGTTTTTTCCTTCCTAATGTAATCAAACAGAGCCCTAGAATCCTTATGGAGATTTTTATGGGTGATTACTAACAGGAATGTAACAGAGGTAGTCCTCCAGTTAATGGATCCTTCAAAATGGTAGAAGAAAAGTATGGTAGAATAAGTGATCATTAAGGTCAGTAGCCATCTAACATTTATTAAATATCTACTATATATTAGGAAAAGAAAGGCAAAAAACAATCTCTGCTTTCAAGAAGCTCGGTATAATGGAATAGACAACATGCAAATAATCATGTACAAGTAAATAAGAAATATAAAAGACAATTTGGGGATAAACTCAGAAAAAAAGACTTCAACATTAAGGATGGTTAAGAAAGGCTAAAGGTTGAATTTTATCTGAGATTCAGAATGAACCAGGGAATCTAGGAGACAATAAGGGAAGGCATTCTGGACATGAGGGGAAACTGTTGAGTTTAAGATATAGAATGTCAGCTGAGAGCAATGGCAAAATAGCCAATGCCCCTGGATTAATGGAAGAAGTAAAAAGATTTTGTACACATGTCCCTGAGATAGGCTCCAGTTTCTGCCATATTCTTGTTATTGAGAGAACTTAAAAAAACCAAAACCAGTAAATTTAGTAAATTTCAATATTCAACCTAGAACCATTTTAAAAAGAATATATTTGAACTATGAATAAAAGTTATTATTCTATCTCTTCCCATTTCATCTAGAATCACGATCATTTAACTAAGTTATGAAGATTCATTTCTTCATCTCATTCTACGAGACAATTATCAACAATACACTGTATACCCTTGAGGAAAGCCATTATTTAATCACTTCAGTGTCACTTGAAGGCTGACTACAAGAAATTGCTAATTAGCTGGAAATCTTAATTTATAAACCCACACCCCTAAATTTAATTTTGGAAAATGTTGTTTTTGTAAATTCCCTACCTTAATTTGTGCTCTCTTGAACCCTAAGGAATTCAAAAACTCTCACTTCCCTAATCTTTTTGTGGACTATATGGTTCCATGGGAAAAAGAATTGGACTGAGAATTAGGAATCCTAAATTCTTATCTCTCGTCCACCACTAATTAGCTACACCAATCATTTGGCCTTCATGCTTAATCTATAAAATCTATAAAATTCCCATCTATAAAATAAAGAGATTAGAAGAGAACATCTCTCAGTTTCCTTTTAGCTCCAATACTCTCATCTTATTAAATTTCAAGGTCATTTTTAGATCACCATCCCATTTTTTTCAATAGTTGAAAATTGGGGAAACAAATTGAATCACAAGCCTAAAAACACAGTGTATGAAAAAAATGTATATATACGTATATTTAAAGTTCAGCAGTATTTGCAAGACATAATCAATTCCAGTTTGGGACTTAAGGGAATGTCTGTGCAACCTTCTAAAATGGGAATTAGGTTCCAACTAGGTGATTTATATTAAATTCCAAGCTGAGGACTCCTAAATCAACATTCTAACAGGGCCTGCTAGTGAAAGTGCAGGGCCAGCATTTCTTGCCCTGGCTGAAAGCAAATTGAAAGCTGTGACTGAAGGATTGCTGCAAGGCCATGCACTGCCAAGGCCTCAATGTAAACACAGGTGTTGTGGGAAGGCGTGCATCTAGCAAAGCAACTGAAGGAACACAGGCCGTCATGCTGTGGAACTGAAATGCTAGATTCTTCTCCCTCCCCTCCCCCCAAAAAGAATTCAAAAATTAACATTTGAATTTCCTTTCTCTACTTCTTGATGCAGTTGTAGATCCAATGGTAAATTACTCTGTCATTGTGGTTACAGAGATGAAGTATATAATAAGTTTTTATTTTTTAGAAAGGTTATTTTATTTTTAAACATTAATTTTTAAAATTTTTGAGTTCCAAATTCTTTCCTTCCCTCATCCCCTCCCCCATCCATTGAAAAGGCAAGCAATATGATACCCATATAATAAGGTTTTTAAAGCATTTTTTTCTTTCTAAAAGTCTTCTTTCAGTGCAGTTGTTCTTACCACCTCATTTATTGGCATTTAAAAAAAGTTCTTTTTATGTATCTAATACCACCATACAGTCCTTTTTTTTCCTATCTAATTTTTATTAAAGAGCACTATTGTTATTTTAAGGTGGCACAAACCATGTATATGGGCAGAAATAAAAGTCAAATTCTACAAAATAGATATGTTGAAGTTCTTATTCCTCAAAGCCAGTAACACAAAGCATTTACTTAAGTATATACTATATGCCATGCATTGTGCTACACTCTGTGAAAATTAAATAGAAATGAAATTGTGCTTGTTCTCAAGAAGCTTGCCTTCTTTAAAAAGAGAGCTTATGTTTATATATTTTGAATTTTAAGTCAGTTATTAAATTTTCAAAGCTACATCAAAGTGTAAAAAACAGCTAAAATAACCAAATAAAATGCAAATGCATTTTGTACTTTGACTTATCAATGTACTTAAAGGAAAAAAAAAACCATTCTGGATAAATACTGTATTATCTGTTTTCACTTTCTCAGGTCTTAAAATTTTTCCCTTAGGAAAGAGTTCTCCACAGGTTGAAAGATGATACTTGAAATTCATCAAACTCTCTTATAAAAGAAATACTGTGTTTTGTGTTTTCATCTCCAAGCTATAAAACAGTTTACCGATTTCAAAAGTTAACTCTGGCCATAAGATTGAATCAATATATCCAAATTTAACATCAAAACTTAAGGCTAGGGGGAATCTTACAAGGACTAGCTTCCTTGTCTTATAGATGAGGAAAAAGAGAGATCCCAAAGACTGATGTGACTTTCCAGATTTACTCATCTATTTAATAACAGAGCCTTTACCTGAATCCAAGCCTTCTGATTTCTAGTCCGGTGCTCAGGGATTTTACTGTCCTACTCAGCTTCAATTCAAATTGATTTCTACTAACCATAATCAAATGAGAAGGGGATATATTTGGACATAGAGATCAAGAGATTTGTTGCTTTTTTTGTCCTAATTATTACAAAACACCTTTCTCCTTCTAACCTATTTATCTTAACTATTATATAACACTACCATTTGAGGTAGATAAAAACTCAAGCTGTTTTTCTGGGCAACCAGAAAGCTAATTTTGTTGTAAACAGCACTGTTTTAATGGCAAAGAAGTTTGACTTGGCAAACCATTTGTTTAAGTGTGCTTTGGACTCCAGGATAGAGATGCATCAATAAAAGGGTAGAGAAGGGAGAGCTGGACTGTCAAGACTGGGGCTACTGGAAAAGTGACAGATGGACAAAGCTGAGTCAAAAAGAAACAGCAAAGAGATGGGAATAGGACAAAGAAAAAAGCTTCATCCCCAGGGACTGGGTCTTCCTGGGATTCCCAGAATTCCTCAGATTATGTTCCTTTGCTAAAACAAATATTTTTATTGTCCTGCTACTTTCTCCTAAACTGTCTTTACTACCCTTTTGTCCAAAGTAGCAATTCTTCTTCTTATAGATAGCAAAAAGGGGTCTATGATCTGAAATTTATTAGCTGGGTATTTTTTGCTAAATGATTTCTTCTTGGTTCTCTAAATCTTCCTTGTTGTATGAATAATGAATATGGATTAGCCATTTAACAATACAAAACATGGACTAGCCATTTAATAATACAAAATATGGACTAGCCATTTAACAATATAATAAAGAAGAAAAACTAGATCACGAGTCTCTCATGTCCAGTCTCTCTCTTTCTCTCACTACATACATACATGTCCAACCAGTGAATTAAGTGATGATTCCATTCTATACACTCTATTTACACTCTATTCCCTCTGCAACCATCATAACATAAGGCCATATATTTCTGTCTCTATCATCTATATCTATAGAGATTCATTTTTATCTCAGAATCAATAGATATGCCCCACAATACACAGGAGATAAAATACAAAATAGCAACCATGGTCTCAAATGTTTATAGACAAATGATCAAAGTTTATTCATCAAAGAAAAGGAACTAGAGATCTAAAACAAAGGGATTTTTGAGCTCATAAGCATTGCTAAAACTTAATTAGTTAGAACCCATGAGTGAACTATGTCTTTGGATAGGTATAATTTATTAAAAAGAAACAGGATAAACAAAAGGAAGAAGGGAAGGAATGGAAATAAATATTGCAATAATGCCTATTGTGTGCTAGTTATGGCATTAAGCACTTTACAGACATCATCTAATTTGACCATAAGAATAATCCTGCAAGGTTCATGCTGTTATCTCCCTCATTTTACAGTTGAGAAACTGAGGTTAAAATGGTTTGCCTAGAGACATACAGCTAATAAATATCTGAGGTTGGATTTAAACTCTGGTCTTTAGGACTATAGACCTACTGTTCTATCCAAGGTGCCATCTAGCAGAGCATTGTGCATTAAAAAGCAAACATTATCTGGGTGAAGACTGAAAGAGGAAGAAAGAAAAGTGATTTGGTCATTGGAATTTACATCATTCAACCTAAATAAAAAGAGGAAAAAAAAAATGAGGAGTTTGGGAAATAGCTCCTAAGCCAAACACAAAGGCATATATAATAGTGAGGGTGGGGAAAA
Source organism: Sarcophilus harrisii (assembly GCF_902635505.1). Classification (NCBI taxonomy): domain Eukaryota; kingdom Metazoa; phylum Chordata; class Mammalia; order Dasyuromorphia; family Dasyuridae; genus Sarcophilus; species Sarcophilus harrisii. The sequence continues at coordinate 153,420,875 of NC_045431.1, forward strand.
ACTTCCATTATCAAGATATTTGTTGGAGATCTCTTTACTGAAAGTATAGAAGTTCATAACTCTATTTTTAGTGATAATTTCATTCTACAGAAAATTAAGGAAGGAAAAAAGAAAAATTCTATTCTGGATCTTATTCTAATTATCTGGAAAGGATTGATTGCTCAGAAAGAAATGATGAAAAAGCTTGGGGGAACAGTGACCACTCAAGTTTTCAATAAAGGAGAGGAAACATAGGCTTACTGTGATATGTAGCCTAGACTCTGGAAAATCATATTGCAAAGGATTTAGAGGAAATATGGAAGAATGGGATTTATTTGAAGAGACTGGTATGAAAGCCTAGAAAACTTATCAACCAACCTAGATTTTAAAAAGAATATGCAGTATATATATATATATATATATATGTATAAAATGAAAAAAAGCCAAGTAAAGAAAAAGATGATGATATTATTCAATAAATTTAGCTCATTCTGAGCTTAGTTAGGGGTCATTGAGAAAAAAGCTAAAGGACAACAAAAAGAATTTTCTTTAAATTAAATTTAACTAAATTATTTATTTTTGCAGTAATGGAAGAAAAATGACTATCAAAGAAGAGACAATATCTTTGCTGGGGGTAGATCAGATAACTGAAAACACAGAAAAGCCACATTTATTCAGTTATTATTTTATTTCTTCCTTTTTCTCTGCAAAGAAGAATTGTCTTTAACCTGGACATATTTTAGGAGACCATAAAATAGCAATGAGTGGCTTTGAATGATTTCAGGTCTCCTACTCCAGATGTACTATATCAGGTACTGAAAGAATGGAAAGATAGGATTAATGAACCTGTGTCAGCATTATTTGAAAAGTCATGCCTTTTGCTTGTGACTTTACTCCAGATGTGATGGGTCACCAACAGCTTTACTGGGACCACCTGTGCAAAGTAGACCAGAGGTCTTTTTTGTGCTGCATGTCTTTTGGCCAATACCAAGGCCTTGGGAAGTATGCAAAAGATGTAAACTTCAAGAAGGAACTTCAGAGGTCATGTGTTCCAGTCCCTGATCAACCTCACTGGTATTCTTACACGTTATTCCCTTCTGTATATTCTATAATTCAAGCAAAATGGCCAACTTGCATTTTCTTAGACATGATATTCAATCTTCCATTTTGAAGACTTTGCATTGATTATTTCCATGTTTAGAAGGCTTTTCTTCCTTACTTCTGTTTTTAAAATCTCTATTTTAAAAAGAAATACCCAAATTAATAAATATTTATTAATCATCTGCTATGTGCCAAGTTTTCTTTGAAAATACAAAAAGTAGCTACTGGATTATAAACTCTTTAAGGGTAGGAAATGTCTTTTGCCTACTCTATCCTTAAGAAGTTTACAATCCAGTAGCTACTTGCCTCAAGCACTATCTTCTGCAGGAGACCTTTCCTGCTTCCCGTATCTCCACAGGTATTAATATCTTCCTCTATAAAGTCACCTTACATCTATTTTTGTGTCCTTGGCAATTGTTATCATTTTTCAGGGATTCCCAATTATACTTGTCACTCACTGCCCAGACTGTCTATCTCTTTATCAATATTGCTCCCTAGGAAGTAATTCCCAATTTCCAGTTCTTTTTTATGTGCTATTCCCTTCCATTAAAATGCAGATTACATGAATAATGGAGAGTGAAATGAAAAGAACCAAGAGAGTATTGTATGTGGTAAAAGAATATTGTTTTAAGAACAACTTTGAGCAACTAAGTCATTTTATTTATTATAATTACCCCACTTAACTACATAGGACATATGAAAGAGAAGATTATCTGCATCCAGAGAAAGAACTTATAAATAGAAGTATGTGTAGAATGATTTTTACACATATATGTATATATATGCCCATCGGTTGGGCAGGGAGAAAGAAGAAAAAAAAAAGAAAAAACAAATTTATATAACTATTTAATATTTTAAAAGAATAGCAAGTTGTAGGTAAATGGGTCTGCAGTTTAAAGTGCAATCATTTTTTTTAAAATTATACTATCTCACACCTTCCCAATCATCAATGGAGTGAAACAAGGCTGGATGCTTGCTCCCATGCTTTTAAGCTCCCATGTTTTCAGTTATGTTGTCGAATGCCATCAATGAGGACAAACATGTTACCAAAGTCAGCTACCACACTGATTGTAAATTTTTCAGCTTGATAAAGCTACAGACCAAAACTAAAGTGAAAGGAGTGCTGATGCATGACTTTTTGTGCACAGATGATTTTGTGCAAATTGTGCATAGCATCCGAAGCTGAGATGCAACAAAATATGAATCCATTCTCTGATGCTTGTGCTAATTTTGGTCTAACAATCAACACCAAGAAAACATAGGTTCTTCATCAGCCAGCGCCCTATGTGGAACAACCAATTACAGCAAAGGGAGAAGTTTTGAATGCTATGGATAAGTTCACTTACCTTGGCAGTATACTTTCCAGGGAGGTACAAATGGATAATGGGGACACAGACACTGCCAGAGTTAGCTCAGTGTTTGTACAAAAGAAAATTTGAGAAAGGAGAGGTATTAGACTGAACTAAACTAAAAGTCTACAGAGCCGTTGTGAGGGCCTAATATACCTGGGAAACCTGGACAGTCTACCAGTGTCATGTCAGGAAACTTTACTGCTTCCATTTGAATTGTCTTAGGTAGATTCTGAAAATCACCTGGCAGGATAAGATACCAGAAGTCCTTTCTCAAACTAAACTGCCAAGCATCCTATATGTACCTCATGAATTTTTGTTGAGTGAATGAATAAGTAAGTGAATGAATAAGAACTATACTTTTTTTTTTTTTTTAAGTTGGGCCACATTGTTTGAATACCAAATGTTTGCTTGCCAAAAAGACTATTTTATGGAGAACTCACAGAGAGAAGGTGCTTATGTGGTGGTCAGAAAAAAGTCAGACAAGGACACTCTCAAGATCTTTTATAAGAACTTTAGATTTGACTGTATGATGTGGGAGACATTGGAACAGGACCACCCAGCATGGTGTGCCCTCATCAGAGAAAGGGTTGTGCTCTATGAGCAAAGGAGAATTAAATTAGCTGAGTAAAAATGTGAGATATGCAAAATTAGAGAATGTATCCCAAATGTTCATAGGGACTATTTGTGTCCAACCTGTGGCAGAAGGTTCTGAACTCGTATTGGTTTGATTAGCCACAGTCGGACATATTCAATGATGCTATTTGGATCCTCTTTGACAATGAATGATGACAACAAATCAACCATGTTATGAAAATTCTTGTTTTATTCCATGAATTAAATAAAAATAAATAAAATGAAGGTTGAGAATAAGCAGAGATTATCTTGCTTTCTTTCATTTGTGTACCTGGTTCTTCACACAGACCTTGGTATGTAGTAAGTACTTAACTCTATCTGTCTGCCTTTTGCTCAACTATCAATGTGATCTATCCATATATCTCATATTTAAAATGCACTTTTCTTTCTTCTTTATATGCTACTTGAGGGCAAAGACTATTTCATTTTTGCCTTTGTATCCTCCAGGATTTGACACAATTCCCGAACAATAATTTCTTGTTGATTGAATCTGCTCATGTAATTATTCTGCTCAATAGTCTTCAATGCCTCCCTTTGGACTCTCAAGTTTAAAGCCTGTTTCCTGATATTTGAGACCGGAAATAATTTGATGTGTCCCTTCATTTCATCTCTTTTTGCTATATATTCTAAACTAAACTGGGACAGTTTTCATTCTACGCCACAAAATTCCATACAAAAATAACAACTAGCTTGTTCTGTTCCTTTTTGTCTATAATACTTTCTCCTCTTCCTTGTTGAAAACTTGTCCATTCTTCAAAATCCAGGTCAAAAATCTTCTCTTCTACAAAAACTTTTCTGATCTCCCCCATCAAAAACTACCTTCTCACATATCACTTATTTTTGTTTTTTTCTAATTTACTTATTACATGTTTTCCATTATAGTTATCTTAATTTGTCTTCTTTTCCTAGCAGACAGTAAATTTCATGGGAATGAGAATGATGCTTTATTTAAAAGTTCTGCCTTGCCTCAGCATTTAATACTACATGAATCTCATGATTTTTTGTCGAGTGAATGAATAAATAAATAGAACTTGAACTGTACTTGTTTTTTTTTAAGTATCTTAATATATCTACAACCCCGGTAAAAAGGTGAGTAACAAAACACTTTATTTTCACTTAACAGTATTTCATTTTCTCCGAATCCATGTAAAGATAATATGCAGCATTCATTTTTGTAAGATTTTGAATTCCAAATTTTTCTACCCCTCTCTCCCTTAACTCCTTCCTCCCCAAGAAAGCAAGCAATCTGATATAGGTTATATGTATACAATCATTTTAAACATATTTCCCTATTAGTCATACTAGGAAAGAAAAATCAGAATAAAAGGGGAAAATAAGAAAGAAAGAAAAAAATAAAGTTAAAGAAAGAAAAAAAATAAAAGTTAAAATAACATATTTTGATTGTTATTCCATCTCCATGGTTCTTTCCCTAAATGTGAGTGGTATTTTCCATCCAAAGTCTATTGGAATTGTCTTAAATCATTGTATTGTTGAATTAAGTCTACCATAGTTGATCATCATATAATTTTGCTGTTACTGTGTACAGTGTTCTTTGGGTTCTGTTCACTTCCCTCAGAATTAGTTCATGTAAGTCTTTCCAGGCTTTTCTGAAATCACTCTGCTCATCATTTGTTATAGAACAATAATATTCCATTATATTCATATTCCACAACCTAGCCATTTCTTTTTATTTTTTTTTAATAGCCTTTTATTTACAGGTTATATGTATGGGTAACTTTACAGCACTGACAAGTGCCAAACCTCTTGTTCCAATTTTTCCCCTTCTTCTCCCCACCCCCTCCCCCAGATGGCAGGATGACCAGTAGATGTTAAATATATTAAAATATAAATTAGATACACAATAAATATACATGACCAAACCATTATTCTGCTGTACAAAAAGAATCGGACGCTGAAATATTGTACAATTAGCCTGTGAAGGAAATTCAAAATGCAGGTGGGCAAAAATATAGGAATTGGGAATTCAATGTAATGGTTTTTAGTCATCTCCCAGAGTTCTTTCGCTGGGCATAGCTGGTTCAGTTCATTACTGCTCCATTGGAACTGATGGAAGGAGATCCACTCAGTTTCCAATTCCTTACCTCAACAAAAAAAGAGCTGCTACAAACATTTTTATACATTTGGTCCTTTTCCCTAGGAGATAAAAATTTAATGGATTTTCATAGTACTTTAAGATTTATATTATGCTTTATAAATATTATCTCATTTTATCCTCACAACAGTCCTGTAAATCATCATACCCATTTTTCAGATAAGGAAATTGAGGTGGAGAGTCAAATGACTTATACAATATTTCATGGCTTGTAAGTATGGGGACAGGTTTTGAACTCAAGTCTTCCTGACTGCTGATCCAACATTCTATATCATTGGACTACCCATTTGCCTATTCTAGTTACCTTTACCAACCACAGTGCTCTCAGTCAGTAAACATAACTATATCATTAATACTTAGGGAGAGAGAATATTGAAGTTCATATAACTTAATAAATGTGGCTTTGCTTTTTAAAAATATATTTTTAATGAAGGAACTTTATATAACTTAATATACATGTGTTTCTTTGCTGCATTTACTATACATTTTCCCATTGTAAGAATTATCCAAGAAAATGGCATTTTACCTGGAAGAAAAAAAAAAGATGACAATCGGAGTCTATTCAAAATCTATCAATCCTAAATATGAAAGTCATGGTGTGATGCAAAACTTAAAAAAAAAAAAAAAACTTTTCAACATTCAAACTTTTTTTTTCCATTTCACTTATTTACAGATGGAGTATATCAGCCAGAACCAAGAACTTCAAAGGTTCAAAAAATAAACTGCAAACTAGCAAACTTTTAGTTTTTGCTTTACTTCCTTTATTTTTCTAACCTTTCATTTTGAAACCCACTTTTCTTGCATTTTCCATTTTCAGATAAAGTTGGTAGGACTGAAATAATTTATTTTTAAAAATTATAAAAATGTTGTTAAACCACTCAGGGTTGGACTTAATGACATACAAACTGTGAAGTTCCAAATTTTACAGCCCCTTCCATCCTGCCATAATATTTTAACATCTCCTAGTCTGCTTCATATTAAAGGCTAAGTGGTTGATCATTACTGACTGGTAGAAAAAGCAAGTATACTGTGGGCAAAACAGAATACATTTGTGTCCTTATATTCTCCCATTACTAAATTTTCTACTCTGCAGGTAAAGTACAATTGACAGCTTTGATTTCCTCTTCAAAAATGGAAAAAAGCTGGCCAAAATGGGGAGCTAAAACTTCTTCAATGGAAATGTTGCTTCATTTTCAGTTTGTTGATTGTTATTAAATGATTTCCACCTAAATTAGGGGTTTATCTTATCCCTCCCCCTTTTTTGCCAAATCTATAATTTTCTGAGTATATGGAATTCCTGATATGCAAATTCTTGCTTATCCACTAGGATAAGTGACTTGTTTGGGGTCACTTAAAAAGAATCAGTGCTTAGAGCAGCTAAATGGCACAATGAGAGAGCACCAGGATATGATTCAGGAGGATATGAGTTCAAACTTAGCCTCAGATGCTTACTACCTGTGAGACTTTGGGCAAGTCAATTAATTCTGATGAAGGAAGGAAGGAAGGAAGGAAGGAAGGAAGGAAGGAAGGAAGGAAGGAAGGAAGGAAGGAAGGAAGGAAGGAAGGAAGGAAGGAAGGAAGGAAGGAAGGAAGGAAGGAAAGGAGGGAGGAAAGAAGGAAAGAAAGAAGGAAGGGAGGAAGGGAGGAAGGAAGGGAAGGAGGGAGGGAGGGAGGGAGGAAAGGAGAGAGGGAGGGAGGGAAAGAGGGAAGGAGGAAATTTAATACTTTATCCACTACTTCATGCCTTTCTTTCCTGTTTTGGGACTAAGAAAAAAGGTCACTTCCTGAAGGTCTACAGAAACTAAATATTCCAAGTGTCATTCAGTTCAATGTTGCTCTAGTCATATTATAGAAAAGGGTGATCACAAAGTTCCTTCCAAACTCCAACTGGCTCTATGTTCTGGCAAAAATAAAACCAAATCAACCTGCATTTACTAAGGATCGAATTAATCATTTCGTCAGAGAGTAAATAATGAACATTTAGTAAGCACCTACTTACAACTAGGTGAAACAGTGGAGACAGTGTTAGGTCAGATGTCGGGGGGACTGAATTCAAATCCATCCACAAAAATTCATGATTCTGGTAAGTCACTTAACCATGTTTGCCTCAGTTTTCTTATCTACAAAATGTGTTGGAGAAGAAAATGACAATACCCCACTGTGTTTGCCAAGAAAACACTAAAGGGGTCAGAAAGAGTTGGACGTGACTAAGATGACTGGACACAACGGTGAGAGCTCAGGAGAGGTAGCTTTAGTAGGAAACTTGATGGCACAGTGGCTAGTGTGTTAGGCCTAGAGTTAGAAGACCTGAGTTCAAATCCAATCTCAGACATTTATGAAAGGTATGATTCTGAGCAAATCATTTAATCTCAATTTGTTTTAGTTTTAACTGTAAAATAGGGATCTTGTGTTGTGAGGTTCCAACTGAATAATATGTGTTTGTGTGGGATGGGTGCTAGACCCCCTTTCCCAAATCAACTAATTTGAGATATCTTCAAGTACAAAGAGAAAGCATTTATTTGGTCCCTGCAGGGAGAGGCCCAGCACATCCAGCAGGCATCCCAGCTCCCACCATGTGCTCCTGAACCTGACCAGCAGGAAGTAGAACACCCAGTTAAATAGCAAAAGACTCAAGCCTTTTCACTGGATAGACTAAAAGGAAGTAACCATCCTTGACCAATGGTCACCAATGTTGCCTGCTTCCTGTGGGTCACATCACTTTCTATAACTTCTTGCCACTGACTTGAGTCTGACCTTTAGAGACTTAGGCCCAGAGATCATATGACTCCCTGAAACCTGAGGCCCAAAACTTCATCTTCTCTGGCTCTGAGAATAGGGATCAGGTGACTTAGGCCTAGTCTTATAAACTGAGAAAACTTCACCCAATCAATCCCATTCATGTTGAACAGATGCTTAATAAATGCTATTTCCTTACAGGGGTCCTCAAACTTTTTAAATAGAAAGCCAGTTCACTGTCCTTCAGACTGTTGGAGGGCTGGACTATAGTAAAAACAAAAACTGTGTTTTGTGGGCCTTTAAATAAAGAAACTTCATAGCCCTGGGTGAGGGGGATAATCGTCCCCAGCTGCCGCATCTGGCCCGCAGGCCGTAGTTTGAGGACCCCTGCCCTGGAGTGGATACAGACTGGTGTCTATATGGCCTTATATACCTAAACTCTGGTCTAATCTGAGCCTTCCCCAAGCCTGTGACCTCAAGGGATTGTGACTTTGAGGCCTTCATTTAAGATGAGTCCTCCGGGCCCAGACTGAGCCTCCCCCAAGTCCTTGGCTGGCTGCTTGGGCCCAGTTCTAGGGGGAGCAGCCTGGGAGAATTTTGGGTAGGTTCAGGGCAGCTCTGCCTTCCTGAGTCAGCTCCCACCTGTTCCAACCCAGTCCTAGTCCAGCAGGGAAAGTAGTTTCAGGGCCTTCCAGGTGGGTCCAGTGAGGCACTAGTGGCTGGAGTCCAACTGAAGGAGAGGGGCCCAGAGCAGAACTCAGCCCCCAAACAGTTCCTGAGGCCTGTGGTGGGCTGGGCACTGGAGTGGGAGTGAGGGGGGGGGGGGAAGGGAAAGGGATGCAAAGACAACCCACAGCATGGGGTTCTCTGAGCTCTCTGAGATAGGCAGAGCCTAGACTGAACAACATGGCAGTCCTTCAGGAAGGGGGCACACTGTTTCTCAGGACGAGGCAGGCCCTGTCCACATCACTGGGTTTAGGGGCTCCAAGCAAGCCCTACACAACTGTATGATGTAGTTGCTAATACCGATAGGGAGCACAAGGGATAGAACTTTGCACCTGAAATGAAGAAGATTTAACTTCAAATTAGGCCTCCAATACTTGTTGTGTGACCCTAGTGGGCAAATCATTTAAACTCAGTTTCCTCAGCCATTAAATGAAAATAACAATAGCATTCACCTAACAGGATTGTTGTTAGGATCGTAGGAGATAATTGCAAATGCTTGGCACAGCACCTAGCATATAGTAGATATTCAATGAGTTCTTTCTTTCTTTCTTCCTCCTCCCTCCCTCTCTCTCTCCTTCTTTCTCTCCCTTCCTTCCTTCCTTCCTTCCTTCCTTCCTTCCTTCCTTCCTTCCTTCTTTCCTTCCTTCCTTCCTTCCTTCCTTCCTTCCTTCCTTCCTTCCTTCCTCCCTTCCTCCACACAGAAAGTTGCCAAAATTTCTTTATCACTTCATTTCCTATGGTACCTTTTTAGCAAAAAAGAGAATCAAATCAAAGTTCTTAGAACCCATATAGCTCAAATTCAAGCATTATCTTATACTTGAGGAATCATGTTCACAGAAACATGTAAGTGATTAACCCTAGATCTCTGAGTTAGCTTAGCATAGTAAAAAGTTAGAACCAAAAACAAATATATTATATGCGCAGACTAGGACATTTGCCCAGGAAGAGTGAGGAGAGGACCTTGAGTTACATGGAAGTAGTTGCTTTGTCAACATCAAACAACAAACTATACTAAACCTCTTTAAGAATGAAAGCTTCTTGAATTTGGGAGCTGAGGATTACTTTAGGGAGCTTGTAGGTGGGATATTGGATTGTTATCATTGTTATCATTTCTGATTCCTCTCTATTTTTGATGAAGCAGAAGATTTCAATGACTTTTTTTTTTAACATTCTGACCAACAGGTGGGAGCTACTTGGTTCGATAAAATTATTTTCCACAGCTTTCCCGGTGTGAGTGACATACTTTCAAAGTAACTTGCCTCTTTATGCTACAGATGTCCCTGATAGGGATTATATAACTATTAAAACATGTGCTATAGCTTTTAAAACATATGCTATAACATTTAAAGATATTATGGGCAAGGTTTATATGCAATTAGGGAAACAGCTTTTCAGAATGTTTAAAGCTAATCTTCTGGTTTAAAAATTAAAAAAAAAGACATTAGATTAATGCTAGCAACATGAAATTAAGAATTTAATTATCATCTCTACAAATGTTACTTCCCTATTCATATATCCAGCCTCAGTGTCTCCTGAGCTCCATATCATCATCTGCTTATTGGATATTTTCTGACAGTCCCAGAGGTACTTCACACTCAATATATTCAAAATCTCATCTTTCTACCAATGTCTTCTCTTCTTATGAATTTCTCTATTGTATTAATGTAGAAAGCACCATCGTCCTTCCCATTCACCCACAATCTCAGTATTATCTTCAACTACTCACAGATTCACATTGCATAGCTAACCAGTTGCAAAATAAATGTAAATTATCCCTACTCTTCTTCCATAAAAGCTTTTAGTTCAGATGCTCATCTTCTCTCAGGTGAGCTGTTGTAATAACCTTCTTAATAGTCTCCCTGCCTCAGGTTTATGTCCACCTCAATCTATCCTCTACATAGCTGCCATAATGATTTTGCTAATATTCCTAACAGGTCTGACCATATTGCTTCCACCTTTTTTAAACTTTGCTAATTCCTTATTGCCTATAGGATAAAATATAAATACCTTTTTTGGCATTAAAGTCTTAAGCTATCTTGGCTCAATCTATTTTATCAGACGTATGGCTTGCTGTCTCCTTACATGGACCCAACCTTACAGTCAGCCTGGACGTCTTACTCTTCCTCATATACACTATTCCCTTCCCATCTCTGTGCTTTTGGACTAACTGTCTCCTCTACCTGGAAGGTACTCAGACTCTCCTCTGCCTCTCAGAATTCCTAATACCCTCAAGACTCAGTTCAAATTCCATTCACCAAAGTCTTCTCCAAATTCTAGAAATTTTGTGGCTTTTCCCTCATGATCTGTCTTAAACAATCCATTTTATGTCAGATAATTGTAAATTTGGGGCAGCATTTTCTTTAATATTCTGATTCAATATTCAATATTCTTTTTTTTTTTTTGGCAAACTTTGGGGTTGAGAAAAAGTCAACTTCTTTACTTGGGCATTGGAAAAAATCAGTTAATTTCCAAATATCTGGAATTCTTGGTAGGCTGTTCACCTTGGTAGGTTAACACATAGTATACCTCATACAGCCAATGTCCTCCCAAAGTTATCAAGTAAGAATCAACTGTAGTTTTCTTTCAATGATTCTAAAACGTTTTGACATGGTGAATAATCTCTAGTATGTCAGAGCTCTAATTAGAGCTTCTAATGGATTCATTTCTTGCTCTATAAAGCTTTTCCTTACTTTCCTATCAAATCATCTATGTACAACACGTATACATGGTCTCCAGTGGAAATTTAAGTCAGTTTTCACGTGTGTGTGTGTGTGTGTGTGTGTGTGTGGTATATTAATTTTAATGTTGATTTAGGGGTAAAGAGTCCTTTGTTTTGTTCAGGATGACCCTCCACTCTCTTTTTCTGGAACTCCTTAATTCCTCCACTACAACCATTATCTCATATTCATGTAACTCCTAACTTGGTCTAGAAATACCGTACTGCTCAGCTATTTCCTTTTCCTTCAGCCATCCATGAGGATGAATATTTCAATGGAGGGACTTGCTGTTAAGAGTAGATTTTTATTCAGAATACTGGAATCCATGTATATCTGATCATCTCTTGTTCTTTTCTCTAGACTGTGGTCTTCTTTTTAATGTTACAACTCAAGAACGTGTATGAACTAGCTGTGACTGTTCCATCATAATCAACTTGAACTTCCACTTCTCAAATGAGTGGAATGAGTGAATTCCACTTATGAGGAATTAATATGTCCAGGGAATCTCACCACCTAAGAAGGTGTCATCAATAGCAAGAGCAAATACTATCCATTGTGGCAACAATAAGATAGCATAATGCCATAAATGCATTCACTATCAAGGTAGTATTTCAAGGTAGAAGAGCTGGTTAAAGATCAGGCCTGAACCAAAACCTAGTTTAAATTTTTGTGGAGAAATTATAATTCCTTTCACCTTTAAAAATGAAGAAGTTTACAAAGTTGGGAGGAAGTTTTCCTTTTATGATAGTTATGCACACATGGTGTCTATGAAAGTTAATGAGCTGATGTTTTCAAAGGTTACAAAACTTCCTTCCATCCTCCCAAATATCCCTGCGTGTGGGCTGGGGACTAGGGGAAGGGGAGACTTTATCAAAAACATACATCATAAAGCCAAGTTGGTTTTAATTTAGTACACCATCTGCATGCCTGGATACAGTCTATTCTGGGCATGTAAATGGGTGTTTCAACAGATGTGGCTATAACCATATATGAATTTCAACATCAAACAAGAAACACACACTAGAAACAGAGAGAAAAAGGTGGGGCTAAAATTATAAGTAATGTGAAATCATCTTTCCTGTTATAAAACTTAATGTGGTAAGACTTAAGGATATAGGCAGAAAAATATAACTACAAAAAAGGAAATGTCTATTCTGTGACACGCACTCTGCAAGGCATTTACAAATATTATCTCATTTGATACTCACAACAAGCTTAGGAAGTGAGTGCTATTATTATTTCCATTTTATAGCTGAAGTAGTTGAGGCAGATAGAGATTCAGCAACTTGAATTAGAGGATGGATTTGAACTCAGATGTTCCAAAAGATTTGAGAAAGTACTCTGATCAGCTGAAAAAAACTAAATATGTGACCTGGTTAAGTCATTTATCCTCTTCGTAGAGGTGTTTCTTAAAATGAAGGGTCTGAATAATATGACTTGATAAACTTTTCAACTTTAACAGGCAATGACATTCTGAGTTAACATCCAGTTGTTTGCCATTGCTGTTTGGTGGCCCTGAGCCTATATAGATTACCAAAAATTTCAAAGACTTACAATAAAAAATATACTTGTCACTGAAATGTATATGTATAACACCTCTTGTTAAGTTGTGACACCTGGGAATTTCATTTTATTATTTTTTGAGGTGTACATTTACAGAATTCAACAAGAACACTAATTTTATTTCTCATATTAAAAAAAACAAATTCATTTTAAGATAAACAGCTCAACTTTTCTTTGAAATGCAACCTTTAAAATGAGGTAGAGTACCATTTTTTGAGAAATCAGTTTACTCCCTATTCACTGAAATCATATTCAATATTACCTAGTATTTCTTTGAGGATTCAGAAATTCTAGATCATAGAAATGATATTGATTGTTTTGAACATTGTAGATAACAAATTTAGAATGAGGTCTTAATATTATCCACCCTGGTGATTACATGTTATTTTAGAGAACTATACACTTAAAAATTTATAAATTCCATTTCTAAGTAAATGGCAGTCTAATGTACACCATTCTTGAAATAGAAGGAAATTTTTAACAATAAGTTTTTATTGATATCTTCTGTTTTTCACATTCCCATAATCTCTCTAGTATCACTTCTCTTTCCTTTTCTAGAGAGCCATTTGATAGAACAAATAGCATTTTTTAAAAGAAAAGGGGAAAACAGAATAAGTAACCAATATATCAAAAGAAAGGAAATATTGAGAAAGATTCCATTTTTACACATCTAAGATGAAGTGCATTTTAAAATCAATTTTGAAGGCTAAGATCTGCAATTTCATTGGTGCAAGAAACTCCTTCTACTAAATAGATAAGACACTTTCCTTCAAATTATAGTTTCACAATTGCCAAAAAATGAGACAACAAAGATAAGTATTTCCAATTCACTACTTAATATGTCATCCTTCACTGTTTATACCTTAACGTCATAAATTTATTGGATCAGTGCAGGCTAACGCACATTAGATCAAAAGATAATCTAAAGTCAGAGAGAGAGAAGGAGATGGAAGGCTCATATTCATTTTACATGACAAATCTATCAAATGTCTCTAGTCTTGAAGAGACTTTAAATAACAAAATGTCAATAGAACACGACCTATTATTACAAGAGTAAATTGTCTACCATAGAATCAATGGTAACTGGATGAGTGTGAAAGGGGATGTGAAGGATTCATTTCCATTTGCCTCATCTCCCTTTGCTACTGCCCTCAAAAGACACAGGTAGAGTAAATGACACAAACAGTTCCCATTTCATCTCCTTACATTTACTTAAATCCTCAGAGGTCCTCTTGGGACTAATACCCAGGCGGGCCCCTGAGTAAGGGTTTCTTCTGAAATCTTCACTTATTATATTTTATTTTTTGTGTCTATAGAGAGTCACCATTATTTTCTGCATGTCTTTGCCCCCCATTAAAAATGATGTGAAGAACCACCCATAGGAAGGGAACCCCTCCAACATCTGCTTTTTATTGTTGCTAGTGTTGCAGCTGGTATGAGTTAAGAGTATATGCAAAGGTGCTCCCAAACCTATGCCCTTCCACAACCTGGATCTTTCCCTTGCTCCCTGCATCCTACAAGAGAGAGCAGGCTGTCACATAATTAATTATCCAGCAGGCAAGTGCTGCATATGTACTTGAACCACAAGGGGGGGGCTCAGAGAATACACAAACTACTCCTCCCCTCCAACTACTAAACTACTACTAAGCTACTAAGCCTTGGATGGCTGGTCCCAGGTATCATGTTAATCTAGAGATATGACCTAGAATAAAATGAAAATTTCCCTAATAGGATATTCTCTCATCTCTGCTCCAAAATCAGAGGTCCTGCCCAGCTGCGTTGCCGGGGCTGAGGCTGAATTTTGATGAGATTGCTCACTAGGTTTCCACTCTCGTTCCACAAACCTTTTCTGCTGACCTTCTAGGTTCTTTTTGGTGTCTCTGGGCTGAGAAGTCTGAAAGCCACCAGTACTGCCACTGATTCAGAGGCTGGGCCGGCAGGAGCTGGGCCTGGATCCAGGGCTGCGCAGTATGTCCTGTCCCACGACTCTTAAACGGGTTCCACAGACCTTTTCTGCTTTGTTTCTAAGTTGCCTTCATCTGGAAAATGTGCTACTCCATCTTTTTGGGTGTTCTGATGCTCTAAAATTTGTTTAGAGTCATTATTTAAAGGAATTTGGGGCAATTTGGGGGAGAGGTTAGGCAAGTTCCTGCCTTGACTCCGTCATCTTAGCTGCACCTCCCCTAGAAAGGCTTTTTTAAGAGCAAAAAAGAAATAAAAATTCAAGGATTTCAGTAAATGGATGCTTGTACACACTTCCCACCTTCATGGTTCAGAGCTCCACCTTCTAAGGCATTGGAAAACCTACATATAATCATGTTTTATTTCTTTTTTTTTTTTTTTTTAAGGAATGTAAGTAAGAAATAAGGTATGCGATTGTTATTCTTTTCCATAATATGTCAGAGAAATGGAGAAACCTAGTCAAGTGTGATAAGGGGTAGTAATACAAATGTAAATGGACCATTCCTTTACTTGTGCCCTCAGGAAAAATAAAATCACATTTTGCTGGTCCATATTTACAAATGTCCCTGTCAAATTAACTTTGTTAAAGGAAGAAAAGAAGAAAATATGCAATAAGCATCTAAAATGTGCCGGGCCTTGTCCTATCTACTTTACAAATATTATCTCTCTTAATTCAGCTTTTGAGAGGTAAGTGCTATTGTCCCCATTTCACAGTTGAGAAAATTGAGGTAAACAAACATCAAATGATTTGTCCTGATTATATGCTGATAATTGTATGAGTATATATTTAAATTCTGGACTTCCTGACTCCAGGTCTAATTCTAAAGTCTTGGAAGTTTCTAGGTACTCACCCCCTTGACCCTCTGGAAACATTGTGCTCCCTCTCAACATAATTACTCCATGCTCAGCCCTCAGGAGAGCACTATGAGAGTTTTCTTTAGCCCATTCCACTTACTACTTGAATTTCCATGAACCTCAATATGACCTATGGAGAGGGAGAAGGAGATTAGGAGCATTATCTTAAGTCTTGAGATGTAAGTAAATTTGTGTTGTTACTGGCATACTGAGTTGGAACCCTGAATATATTTCCCCCCACAGAAACCCTGTCATAAATAGCTTCTAAAATACTATTAAATAGGCTTTTTGTGAACTGGCCTGAGAAGCCATCATGTAAAGTATTATTTCTATGAAAAAAGAGTATTCCAGACTACTGGCTTACAGATAAAGTTTTGGAACACAAATGTGGTTGTAAATTAGGAACTGCTTTAAAAGAAAATCCCATTCTGTCCTTTTCTTCAGAACCAAGGCTTCAGGATTCTTTTGCTCTTTTAAAAATTATTCAGGATCACAAAGAGCTTTTATTTTTGCAGTTTATAGCTACCACTATTTGCCATATTGGAAATTGAAATGTATTATTATTATTATTATTAAAAGTTGGTTTCCTCAAACTCCCTGAAAGAGCCTTGTGTCCTCCCTGGCATAACATAGACCACAATTTTACAATTAATGATGTAATATATTACTACTGGGGTTGTTTGGAGAGACTTCTGAGAAAAAGGCTGACTATGAGATTGGGTAGAATCTTCACCATTTCAAAACAGCCCAAAATGTATGAAAGAAACTAACAATAATCTCAAATAAAAGGAGGAGAGAAAAAGAAATTCCCATAAAGCAACCCCCCAAAAAAATAAAAAGCAGAGTCAGAGTAATTAAGAAAACTAAGAAAAACTTCTAATACAACAAAGATAAAGTGTGGTGTAAGAGAATTTGAGTACCAAAATTCAGACAAATAAATGCAACAAAAATCCCAGAACTTTGGGATTAGAGATTTAAAGAAAGAAATTTTAAAAAATAGAACTCTTAATGAGATAAGAACAGAGTTCTACGTGAAAAACTCAAAGGGAAAATGGATGTTTTAAAACTAAAACAATACAATATCTAAAATTTTGATTAAAAAAGAATTAAAGTAAAAATTCAAACAAAAATTAATGATACAATAATATTGAAACAAAATTTAAAAGCAGAAAAAGTAGAAGATAATGTCAAATCATCACTATCAAACACAACACATGATTAGTTTATTAGAATTATATGATGAAACAAACAAAATAGATGAATCGTATAATTCAGGAGAACATAAACATTTTTTAAGTATTTGAATGAAAAATGGTATTATAAAGTTCAAGATTTCCAGGATCACAATATGGTGTACCATAAAGCAAAGTAAAATGACATACACCAAAATGTAATTATTCTGTCAAGTTGAACATAATTTGGGATAGGTAATGGTAGGGAGGACATATATGTAGCAGGATGAATTTGGGGAAAAAAAAGTCAAAATCTGACTAAACTATAAAATACGAACAATTAAGAGATAATCAAATTTTAAAAGCTCAAAAGAGATTGATGTTGATAAAGTACTTAATTCTGAAATAAAGGAAAAATTACTAGTCCTACTTTATTTAAGAGATCATCTGGGGTAAAAGAGTCTAATAGTATATATACCTAGTGTTGTTTATTATTTTCTTCTAAAAGAAAGCAATAAGATTTGATGAAGGAGAAAAAAAAATTAACCTTAAATGTAAATGGGATGAACATGCCCATGAAACAGAGGAAGTTGATTAAAGGAATTAAAAAGCACACTCCAGGAATTTGCTATATTCAGAAAATACATAAGAAACACACAGAATTAAACAGAGGGATTTGAATAAAATTTATTATGTCTCAATTGAATACCAGAATGAATAACAACTATTATTACAGCTAAGGCAACATTTTAAATAAATGTGTGTATGTGTGCGTGTGCATATATGTATGTGTATGTGTAGTCAAGTAAGATGGCAAGGAAACTAAATGATGCTTGAATGCATTATATATAATTAAAAGCATCATCAATATTAAAATATAAATCATTTGGCATGATAATTTTGGGCTAGAAATGTCAGCTTTAGCAATCAAACAAGAAACAAGAAATTGAGGATTTAAACATAAGTAAATGGGACTTGTAGATAAATATATATTTATAAATATATATATTATAAATTATAAATAAAAATACTTGTAGATAAAACGATTTATTTGGAATACTGAAGAAAATAAATGAAAAAATGAACTGTGACAATTATTGGAATCAGTTGTTAGAATGCACATCATATTTTAAAATAATTAGCTTTTCTCTATAGGCAATGATGCAATGATGCTCTGTATGTTATCTGTGCTAACAAGCCAGGTTATTAGAGGAACCTCACCTTCAGATCTGATCTCCCAATAGGAGTTTTCCTTTACTCATTCCTTCAATTTATGGGGATTGAACTATATTTACAATCCTAGACAGGGAGACAACAATCAGGGATGTGATAACAGCCTCCTCTCTCACCATCAATAAGTTAATCACAACCTCTGATCCACTAAACCAGCAAAAGACAGAGGAGAGGGAAGAGAGAGAGAAAGGGAGGCTCACTTTTGTTCACTACCAAAACTGTAGACAGAAAAAAGAAAAATAGAACTAGCATACTAATAGAATACTGTAGTTCTAAATCTCTACTTCTTCTCTCCTAGGTATTACATTATTTCTTTTTTTGACTACACTTGGTGCTCAACCATGTTTATCATGAAGATGACTTTAAAGACAGATAATCCTGCAATCAGGAGGCCTCATCTTCATGAGTTTAATCTGATCTCTGATATTTACTACCTGTGTCACCCCATACAAGTCATATAACCCTGTCTCTTCAATTAGTCATCTTTAAAATGAACTGGAGAAGGAAATGTCAATTCTTTCTGGTATTTTTGCAAAAAATAAAAACAAAAGGGTCAATGCAGGAATAGAAATATATTTTTATCTGGAGTCAGAGCTTTTGTCGTTCCTTGAAAAATTAGCTACTGTACACAAGACATCTGCCATCATTTATCAAAGTATTATTGCTTCATAGAACAGGGATATTTAATCTAGCATTTCTTGTTTTCTTATCTCAATCTGCCAGTCATGGCAAACATACAAGAGCAAAACAGACAATACACGTAGCACAGTGTAGAACATCACTCAATAGGGTGCTTCAGTGATGATAGATCCAAGTGACAATATGAGACATGCAGTCTATGTACATCCATAGATGAAAGCAAAAGTCATAGGAGCAAAACAAAAACTCTCAATACCAAGAGATTTATGGAGTAACAAAACATTCACAAAGAGCACCATATATGTAAATAAACAGCAAAACAACATTTACAGTAAATGCCTGCTCCTAATACAGAAGCAAATAAACATGAGAAAAAAAATAAAGCATGCTCAAAACATGTTTTAACTGACACATTTATCAACTAACATATGAAAGTACATTCTAGGCGTGTATGACATATTTATTAGTATTGTCACCCATTGCCATATGTAATCACTTTTCCGTTTTCTCCCAGAACCTCATGAATTTGGCACCAGTTGAATAGACTTTGTCTCTTATGGCTTGCTTTCCTGTCTGCTCCTATACTTGGGACTATGATTGATCATAGTGGTCATCAGATTTAATTGTTTCTTCCTAAACTTTGGAAAGGGCCAAGCATGGCTAACAGCAGTTATATGCTGTGCAGTGTCTATGTACCTTAAGAATCCCTATAGCTGAAATTCTGGATATTGCCTTGCTTTCAGTCTTTTCCCTTTATTTAAATAAGTTGTTGAGTACATAGAGTCTCCTTGAAATATCTTTTTTGGGGGCCCATTTTGTTTGCTGTTCAATATGTTTATGTAAGCAGGCAAAAATTAAATTCTTGGTGGGAAATGTACTTTAGACCTTTTTTCCTTCTAAGGCTGCAATGATAAATGCATGGCCTTGCCTGCAGTTGTTTCTTTCATTCCTGTATCTATTATTCCATTTTTTAAGTGAAGGAGATTGAAATAATTATGTCCTAATAAGCTTCAGAAAGTCAGCAGAGAGAACCATGAGAAGATCTGGGAGCAGAGTCCATGACACATTTTGTGGTCAGCTAGTCCAGTATATAGATTCCAAGAAATAACCTTTGAGACCCAACTCAGCATTAGATGAGGTTAAGACAATGACACATTTTGGAAGTGAACTTGATAGGATCAAAGTTATATAGAACCTACTTTAAATTTAACCTCATTTCTGCCCAAGGACTGAAGTAGATTACAAAAGTGTTCCCTCTCTGTTTTCTTTTTCTTTTTTTGGAGAAAGGGAGAGAGGGAAGGAAAGAAACAAATATTTTTTACTTTATATGCATTATCTCATTTAATCCTGGGAGGCAGATACTATTATTACCTCAATTTTTACAATTGAGGAAACTGAGGGAGAAGGGATTTAAGTGAATTACCCAGGATCATGTAGCTCCTAAGTATTTAAAGCCAGATTTAAACTCAGTTCTTCCTAACTAAAGAGCCAGTGTTCTCTCTACTGTACCACTTATTTGGAGGAAGGGGATGGGGATGTTTGTAATTCTGTTCTTGCTAACTCTTGGAAGGTAATAATTCTATAGAAGCTTTTTTTAGCTATGATTTTTACACAGCTGATGATGGTCTAATCTTTTTTTTAAGTCTTTTGAGGTAACTGTTCATCAATTTTTGCCAACTCATTTGGAAGTTTCATATCTCTTCTATAGATAATATAGATTCTCCTGTCTCCAGTCTCTGAGGTATTTTATGAATATACAAGTCTTTCTATAACTTTCTATGACTAAGCATAGAGTAGGTCTCCATCTGTTAATTGTGTTTCCCCTGAAAACTAAGATTTATCAAATACATGTTTTCTGCCCTCAGGGAGCTACCATTCTAAATGAAGGAGACAACAAATAACTGTACATACAAGATATATACACAGCATAAATAGTAAGTAATCTTAGAGATTACTTCCAGTGGATGGAATTTGAAATGAATTTTGATAGAAGTCAGGGAAACAAGGAGGAGAAGGTAAAGTGGGACAGCATTCCAAGGATGAAAAAAAGTCATTGGAACAAAGATGTGGATCCATGCAAAGAATAATGAGACAAGAATTACCAAATTATAGAGTAAACAGAAGGAATAAAGTACTAGAAGACTATAAAGTTAGGAAGAGGCCAGTTTATTTTTTAAAAAATTTTAAAGTCAAACAAAGGATTTTATATTTGCAGGCAGTAGAGAGTCTGAAATGTATTGAGCAGAAGAGGAAAATGGTCAAACCTGTACTTTAGGAAGATTACTTCAGCAAATAAATGAAGGATCGTTTGGGATAGAAAAAAGACTTGAAGCACAGAGAACAAGCAGAGAAGCTATTATTGCAATAGACTTTAGAGCGAGACAATGAGGACCAGGAGAAAAGATGATTATATTAAAAAGATGTCATCAAGGTAGAAATTTAAAGAACTGACATTAAATTAGATACACAAGGCTACTGTGAGTGAAGATGAAAGGAAAAGAGAATATGCACATTTAGGCAACTGGCAGGATGATGGCACCCTTGACAGTAATAGAGAAATTTGGAAAAGAGAAAGGATGATAATGAGTTCTCTTTTGTACATGTTGAGCTTAAGTTTAAAATTAAAATTAAAAAAAAAAAACCAAAAACTGGAGGTCCAGGAGAGAGATTAAAGCTAGATAAGTAGATGGGACAATTATTTGCATGCAAATAACAACTGAGCCCATGGGAGCTGATACAATCACAAAATGAAATAGTGGAGAGAAAGAAGAAAAGAAAGTTCAGGATAGACCAGAATGTCTGCTCCCTCTCCTCCTCAGAGACTCTAAATAGACCTTAATTTCATTTTCTAAACATGAGTGAAAACCCTTTGTCATCATTACTGGTGATGAATGGGAAATAAATGAAGATAAATAAGGAAAGCCACATATTGATTCCACTGAGATTTTCATTCTTGTCACAGTGTTCCTAACATATTTAGCAGTGACATTTGAAATGTTCAGGCTGTGGGTCTCTTTTGCATAAAAAAATATAGTTCTAGATTTCTTGATGTCAGCCAATATTAACCTCAACAGTGAGCTTTCAAATTCTTTTCTCTGCTCAAACTGGATCCTGACAGGAAGCCTGCACAGTGAGAGATGCTCTTTCTACAATTACTTTAGCAATTGTGAGAAATTTCTGGTTTTTATATTGACTATGTGCCTGAATTGTGAACCACCACCAAGTTATGGTTTATAGTCTTATTATCTTTCTCCAATGAAAGACAATCAATGCAGATAAGATTCAAAAATTTGCTAATGTTTATTCTCCAATTATTCATTTTAAGTGGATAGCACTGTATTCTGTATACAAGAAATCTATCTTGCACAGTGACATATGCAGCCTTCTTGAGACAGAATAATTTGTTTCTTACTAGCTCTAGATTTTTTCTTGATTATGTGTCCAAAGTTATTATGTAAAGCCTGCATGGCCATAGAGTCATGTACTAGCAACACCAATTGCTTCCTCATGTTATGTATGGGTGAATGACAATCTGGTTCAGTATTCTATTGTTCAGATCTAACTTACACAATTTTTGTCAACAGCAGGGTATCCTGAGGATTATAACCATTTTGAATCACCGACTTACTTTGTGGCTTGGTATCACTTATATCACTTTTCTCAGACCTTCATCAACCATTGGCTTGTACCATTAATTAGCCATATGAACTGAGATAGATATTGTTAGGTTACTAAGATACCGATGCTGCTGGCATAATGTCTGATAGAAGTCCCTTCTCTCAATTGCATTGCTATTCTTTATAGCCCAACTCCCTGGCCTTCATTTTTTTTTTTTTTTTTTTTAGATATTATCATGATTTTAGTCTTATATAGTCTTAAGGCTAGGTCATTTGTATTAGCATTTCTTGAGCTTAGTTGGCAATATATGTTCAATTTCTAGTGGACCCATCTTTGCTGAAGTAACATATAACTAACCACTGATCAAGATATCAATCAGTCTAGTATTATTGGTTCAAATGTTCAATCACATTTCATATGGTCTTTGAACTTCTCAGTGATAGTCTCATTTCAAAGCTAAGAAATCCTGGTTGTCTAGATTAGATGCCCAACTTTTTAAACTGTTATCCAGTATCCCATATGGGGTCTTGTAAGTGAATGTAGGGGTTGCAAAATTATGAATTATTATCAGTAAATGTTTGGTTTGTATACCTATTTTATATACCTATATACCCTTCATGAGTTACTTGAGGCTACCTAGAGAATCTCAGAGAGACTGAGGAAAGAATCACTCTCCTTTTTAGGGCTCACTGAATTTTCTTAGCTTAGGGGATAATTCTATCTAATGAAGCTTTTTCACAGCTTAATTACATTACAAATTTTTCAGTATTTTCGTTTTGGTTACTGACCCCAATACATTTAGTAATGATATTTGAAATGCTCAGGCTATGCTCTCTTTAAGAGTGGTAAAATGTAGTTCCAGACTTCTTGGTATCAGCAAAATGTAACAGCTCCTTGAATCGGTGTGCTTTCAAAGTCCTGATCTTATGGCAGAAGCTTCTTACTCTTCACAGGGTAGGGAACCAAAAGAGCACTTGGGTTTGCTGTCATCCCAAAGAAATAAGTTCTTCAGAGGTAAACACGTGTTTTCCCAGAAGTAGCCAGGGCAACTCAGAGCACATCCCTGAAGGCTCAGTGCTACACATGTTTTAAGGGGTAGAAACCCTTTTACATATAGAAAAGTAATTATTCTTAGAAATGCTCTTTCGGGTATCTATCCCATATGCTAAAAGCATAATAATCTGAGGGCTGCAATTCATTATAATGACATGTTGATGATCAAATTCCAATTTCTTGATGAGAGACTCAAAATATGCCTCAGACTCTCCAAGTCAAGCCTTATGTACCAATTTTAGTCCCTCCACTATTCTAAATCCCATTGTAAGCATCGGGGGAGATATGAAGATAAACATGCTTAAGTATTGCATACATCATTATGGCCATCTGTTTTTATTTTTCTTTCTCATTTGTTTCTCATTCTTTTTAACTCCAACAAATAACACAAGCATAATTTTAAAATTAATTGTTGACCAAATCACAAGAATTGCTTTAAGTTAAATTAACATCTCTGAAGACTAATCAAAAACATAAATGCAGACAGTTGTTTTCATTTTGAAAAAAAATGTGTCAAATCCTTTCAAACAAATCCTATAATCCACACCCACAACTTCTGCTGCTTAGCAATATCTCAAGTGAAGTGTAACTTAATTACTTTATTTTTCAAACTTGAATTTTTTGTGCACTTTGAATTGTTTCCCCTTTACAAAGCCAATTATTATCAATGGTTTTAGCTATTAGAACACAGTATGTACATCTACTCCAAAAGTTTTTTACCCAAATGGCAACATGCAGATAAAACTCTGATAACTCTATGCTCCATAATCCAAGTATTATAAATCCAAGATGTTGATAAATTCTTAGGGAAATTTCAAAAGGCGTTTCCCAGTATATACTTCTCTGTAATAAAGGACAGTAAACTAAGAAAGCTGGTTAGCATTCATAAGTTTTTGAATGGATTATCTTTAGATGAATTTTAGTAGGAAGTGGGAAGAACAAAAATCTATCTGTACAGATAGATTTACAAAACCTCATGTTAATTAATATCAGTCAATACATATTTATTAAATCCCTTCTGTGTACGAGACATTGTGTTAAGCTCTGAAACAGCACTTTACTATTTAGAAAGCATTTTGGGGGCAACTAGGTAGCACAGTGAATAGAGCACCAGCCCTGAAGTCAGAAGGACCTGAGTTCAAATTTGACCTCAGACACACTTCCTAGCTGTGTAACCCTAGGCAAGTCATTTAACCCCAATTACCTGGGGGAAAGAGGGGAGGTGATGGGGAGAGAGGGGGGAGGTGGCGGGGGAAAAGTATTTTCTTCACAAGACCCCTTAGAGATATCTAATGTTGCTTTCCCTCTTTTCCATATGAGGATCATATTCACACATGTTTTATGGTAGAGATTAAGATTTGAACCCAGCTCTTATGATTATAAGACCACTTTTTTTTCCAGTGCTCCATGATATCTGTAAACGGCAATACCCAACCCCCATTTTATTTTCTAGGTATCTTGTAGTATTTCTATTTGCAAGGAAAGAACATTGCAATCCTTAAATTCTACAGAAATATGAGTTGTTAAATTATGCTATGTGAGTGGTTTGCAGGAATGAAATAAGTATTTAATAAGCACCTATTATATTCCAGGTATTGTGTTAACTGCTTTTACTACTTTTAATGAAATTATTTTATTTTATCTTAACAAAAACTCTGTGAGAAAGGTGCTATTATGTTTCCTTTTTTACACATGAGGAAACTGAAGCAGGTAGAGGTTAAATCAAATTGCCCAGGATCACACAGATATTAATTGTCTGAGACAAACTTTGAACACAGGTCTTCCTGACTCCAGTCCTGTGATTTATCTACAATGCTACTAGTTGCACCTAGTTAATCAGATTTTAAAGGATAAAATGAAAAATTGAGCAAAAAATTTGCCATTATCTGTTCAATAGATATTGTCAAAGTCCAAGAGAAATCAAAAATAGTCAATAAAGTATCTGTATTATGCTATTTATTAACCTTGTGATATGGAGTAAATTCCATTTAATATTTGTGGGCCTCAGTTTCCTTAATTGCAAAATGAGTTAGGTAATATGATTTCTAAGGTTTCCTCCAGCTTTAATGTTCTGTGAGTCTATGTGAATTCATCCTATGAATCAATGTGATTAATATCCACTCACTTTCCAAAAACAGCAGAACTTAAATCACTCATTTATTAAAAAAGAAAAATCTTATTTTTCTTAGTGAAAGTTATAGATTGTTTTATCACACTACTTTAATTGAGTGGTAACCTGAAACAGATTTCTTTTTTGTGAATTTTGTATGTCATGAAAATTGCTATTCTGAGAACCATTAGATGAAACATTTTTGGCATGTTTCACCAAGAACTAATATGATAACTTTTAAGGAATTGAACTGAAAATCATAATAGTTAAAGTCGATATTATAGTTTGTTTTACAAAATATTTTGTATACCTTATCTTATGTGATTCTTAAAACAATCCTGTGAAGTAGGAGCTAGAGGAATTGTAATTCTTCTTTTGAAAATACAGGTTAAATGACCTGTACATGGCAAGTCAAGAAA
This sequence comes from Sarcophilus harrisii, assembly GCF_902635505.1. Classification (NCBI taxonomy): domain Eukaryota; kingdom Metazoa; phylum Chordata; class Mammalia; order Dasyuromorphia; family Dasyuridae; genus Sarcophilus; species Sarcophilus harrisii. The sequence goes on from NC_045431.1 coordinate 153,446,856, forward strand.
TATGAAAGATGAAATTGAATTTCGGTCTCTGGATTTGAAATCAGGTCTCTATAAGCCCTAAACTGGGTATACATTCGTCTACATTTTAATGCCTCTTATCCCACACAAGACAATTTGCATAATCACCTTATTGATATTTATATCAACCTTAACTTGGATGAATGTTTAAAGTCTGAATATTCTCTTTTTTTCCTTTCACTTGGGTCACTACTTCACAAAACTCGTTTTAAGATGTTCCATTCTTCAACTTTCTTAGTTCTACTATTTGTAAAATATTGCCACATTATCCCTGTTTAAAGCTTCATTATAAACATTTCCCAAATCTACTTTAACGTCCTTACTCAATTCACATGTTTATTGATTTTACCTTACTTATTTCCCATTTGCCACAGTTTGAAGTCAGAGAAATCTGTGTCAGCCCCAGTTATCCCAGTTAATTAGCTGTGTGACCTTGAGTCATTATCTTCATCTAATGAGTTATATTACCATTGAGTCTCAGTTTTCTCTACATGCAAAAAATAATGTATTACCTACTGAGGTTTTTCTAGGATGTATGGAGGACTTCTCATATCTACTGAAGTGATAAAAGAGGATTGGCAGATTCTTTTTTGAGAATTTAGGTTGGGTATATGAGAGGCCAGGCTGGGCACAGACCCAGGGCATTATGGAGAGGATGGCATCCCCTCCCAACAAAAAATAAAAACAAACAAAAAAAGTGTGGCCTTGATATATATGGAGAACCTTGGGTACCAGTTATATGATAGAGTCGATAAGCCATAGCCTGAAGGTTGTTTCCTAAAATATAAATGAATACTGATTTCTACCAGGAAAGGATCACTGATGCCTATGGCAAATAAACCACGATTCCTTGAAATAAAAGTTGTGATAAATAAATAAATAAAATAATGTATATGACAGTGTCTTGTAATTGTCAATAACTTTATAGAAAAAAGCAATCAATCACCTTTGCCAATGAGTCACTTTTCGCTCTTTATCCTTACCTCTCATATCTCTACCAAATTACTTTGGTTCTAACTTAATAGCACTCTCAACTATGCCCTTCATTCACTTCATACTGTCTTCATCACCTCTGGTAAGAGATTGTTATAATAATCTCCTAATTGGTTTCCTTGCATCCACCTAAGCATCCCCTTCTGTAATCTACCACATAAACTGATAAAATGAATCTACATATAACACAGTTAGACTGTGTTGTTCTTCTCAAAAATCCTCAGCAGCCCCCCAAACCCCAAGTATAAAATACTAATGGTTCCCTTTATTATTTTAAGAACATTACAATTCTGCCTTTCGTTGATAATTGATTATTCATTATTTCCTTTCATAGGTTTTATTTACTAATAAAAAAAAATTCTTGGTTTGCTCCATATTTGACATTCTATCTCCTCTCCCTGTGCTTTTGCAAGGATATCCCACATTTCTGGGATCCTTTTCCTCTTCATTTAAACTTCTAGGAACAAAATCCTTTTTCCAGTCATGTTTAATCAAGCACCACCTTGTGTATATTTGTCTATACATAAAAATATCTATATCTTTTTACAAGATAGATTATATAGGATATAGTATACAGGGGACATGAACCTACCCAATATTTTCCATATAGTTTATGCTTAATAATGCTTGTTGAATTGAATTAAACTAATTATAAGTGACTGAGACTCAATCAGTGATTTCACTGTTATAGGGAACAGCTGGGTTAAAAAAAAAAAAACACCTTTCTAATATAGGTTGACACTTTCTCTGTAGGCTGGAAAACTAGTAGTTTAAGTGATTTGTCAGTAGTATTCCTGGATCACACAAATAACATATATCAGGGTTTTCTAGTTTAAAAACCAGCCCTCTGTTTACCTCTCTAAACTGATGATAATTGTGGTAAAACATAAAAATAAAGTCATAGATAATAAAGAAGAACATGTGTCTGTCCTTCCAAAGGGGCACCTACTCATACTTCTTGCTAATGGATATATGTGACCAGTGACTCCTGATTGGTCCCTGTAACTAAAAATTATATCAAAGAAGATGGGTGACAAAGCTAGAAAGAGCTCCTCTCTGAGGGCTCTAAGAAGTAAAGAGACTTTTTTTATTTTAATTTAATTTTTTTTTTTTTTTTTTGCAGAGGGAGATAGTTGATACCAGCTTTTGACTGGGCTTCTTATGGCAAAGGTTGGTGATTTCTCTCCTCTCCATCTCATTTACAGAAACGTTGATTGCAAGTACATGATAGCAAGAACATATGTTTGCCTAGACAAAACCTGAGATTAGACCTCACTCAAGTCCTTGGCTGCCTCTTTGTTTTGACTTTTTTACCAGTGGCCCAGACAATCAGTAATTGTGAGGAATGTATATTTCCATCCCTGTCCTTGTTGGTTGGTCTCTTCCCAGTTTAGTCCATCCTTGTCCACTCAGCTGCTAAAGCGATATTCTTAAATTGCAGATCTGACCGTGTCTCCCCCCCCCCCCCTTGGCACTCAATAACTCCAATGACCACTAATCACCTCCATATGTACAGAAGTTTTCTTTAATAAATAAAAAGGGGCTGTATTGTCATATAAGTCCACAGTGAAGGAAGAGATAATGAAAACAGATATCTGAATGACAAAATAGGGAAGAGCAGGAAAAGGAGCTTGTTAGTCTCAGTTAAGATGTGCTGTATAAGTTAATATCCTTAATTAAAGTGTGAGGAGAAAGATGCAGTGGGATGCTTAATGAGCCATCAGGTCTGAAAGATCTCCTGTGGAGAATGGGATAGTGAATTAATTACGAAGGAAATAAAATTGTTGCCTTTCTTTGGTGAGGGCTCAGGTAACGTTAAATAACAAACTGTAGTGAGCTCAGTCACCACTGTTTAGTGATTTCCTCCACCTGCATTTGGTAGCTTAAAAGTCGGAGTGAAGAAGGTAGATGGAGCTTGGAAATTCATGATCAGAATTAGGATAGGGACAGAGGAACAAGAGAATCAAAAGTGAAGGACAGCGACAGGTGCAGTGAATAGATGCTAAGTCTGAGACAGGGAGACTCATGTTCAAATCCAGTTACTAGCTGTGTGATTGTGGGCAAGTCACTTCATCCTGTTTGCCTTATTTTTCTCATCTGTAAAATGAGCTGGAGAAGGAAATAGCAAACTATTGCAGTATCTCTGCCAAGAAGGGGTCAGGAAGAGTCATGCATGGTTAAATTAACTACACAACAACATGGCCAGCCAAGGAGTTGACATAAGAAGAGAGGAAAATGTATCCATTGCAGTATTACTTGGGGATTAATTGAGGGGTAGAGGGCAAGGAGGTCACAGGGAGGACAAAGAACAGTCATAAAATATAGGAAGAGATAGAATTATAAGCAGCTAGGACTCAAAGTTTTAATTTATCCATAAGTGTTCATTTTCACTTCTAAGATTATAAAACGTGATAAACTTGTTGAGCAACAGAAAACAAAAACAAAAACAAAAACTCAGCTATTTGATAGTTTACCTAATGGTCAGATAAGAGAGAGTAGAATTTCCCTTTTGAAAGATGATAGAAATATTTATTTGACTAAGTAGAACTGGGAGCTAATCCAAGAGGAGGAAATGTATATGTATGTGTGTCAGGGGTAACAGGTGGGGGAGGGAAAGTGTTTAACTTTCATAAACCTTTTAAAATATTTAAGGTACTAATATTTAATTACTTCCTTTTTGGTAAGGAGGCAGTGAGTCAGAAGCTGTGTGTTGTTGGGAAATAGACGCCACTGTGTTAGTAAAAAATTTAGCACTTCCCTGAAGCATCTGAGAACCCAAGCTCTGAGAAAGGAATAAGGAAGTTATTGATGTAGAGTCTCAAAAATAATGATTCTCAATGATGCTACTAGGGACCAAACTTGGCCATGAATTACACGAGGTGACTAGATAAATGTCTGCTAATTCAGAGAATTAATCTATATTTTATTTTATTTTATTTTTTACTGAAGGAGAAAATAGCTGTCCTATGTACTTGATATGTATTGATATTGTGCAATGAGATCTATTCTAGAAAGAATCTCACTAATTTTACTTGGAAAAGCCCTAGATTTGAGTCATACCTCAGCCTTGTAGACTTTTCTATGTTGGAAAATGAGGATAAAAAATAGTGAGTTAGAGAATATCTCTCTCTTTTAGAGATCAGGCTCTTCTGGGATTGAATCTGGTCCATAGGAATCTTAATAGAGCTGATTTTGGGGGAATAAGTTTCCCTTGTACTATGGATGATGTCACTTATGGTGGGTAAAATATACAGTAAATAAACATTTACTAAACCATTGCATCTCTAAACTTAACTTGAAGAACATCATGTCTACTGTGTGGCTTTCTCACTACAAATGAAACTAGAAGTTAATTATATCTAAAGGGAATCATAGCACAGAGTTTCTCGGGAGAAGCAAAAACCCCTCTAAGAAGCAGACCATTCACAAATTTGTTTTTTTTTTTTTTTAAATTAGTGGACAACCAAATTACCAATGTTAAAAATGAAAAAGAAGTCATCACATATGAACAACACATAAGGAAAATAATTGAAAATTGTGGCAAATGAAATTGAAGAACATTTATAGAAATACAAAACAGACCATCAAAAAAAGAAATAGAGAATTAATTTGATCTCAGAAAAAGAAGTTGAACAAAATATATCAAAGAAAGGATTTACAAGAGAATTTTATCAAAAATTCAAAGAATAATAAACTTCTATTTTGCATAAATTGATTATACAAATAGGAAAATATAGCACCCTACCAAACTTTTATGTGATGAATTAGATACTGACATCTAAATCAAGAAGAGATGAATCAGAGAAAGAAAACTACAAACTGATCATTTTTAATGAATGCAAAATATTGAATATAAAATTACTAAATTAAAACATATTAAAAAGATTCACTATGATCAGATTGGTTTTGTGGCAGGAAGATAGAATTATTAGAATTATTATTAGAAAAACTACAACCTTTTTGGAGCTGGGGAAACTGTGGTAAACAGAAGTAACTTGATCACACCAGTAGTAAATGTTTGAAACTGTATATGAACAGTGTATATCTCCTGACTCCAGGTCAAGCATTCTATTTACAGCACCACCTACCTGTCTCACAAAATAGTGAAAAAACATTGAAAGTCATAAATGACACCAAATGGGGAAAAAAATGCCAGCATGTTTGTAATGAAGAAGGGAGTGGGACAGAGTTTGGGTATATACTCATAGTTATGGAGAATGATACAAAGAACTGAGAAGTGAAAGAACAGAAAGGCAATGCATATGGACAAGATTTTTTTTACTTTTGATGTTTTCTTTGTTTTATTTTTAATTTGACTGGAGAGGGGAAGGAAGGACATGTTGAGGTTTAGTGAATGTTTCAGAATGGGGGGAAAAGTGGGGGTATATTCAAAGTCTTCACTGAAGGAATCAGTACACATGGAAATGTTGAAGATAAGAAATGGAGGATGATTATGAAAGTAATCTCTAAAAGACATATGAAGGACTGAGATCACAGATACTGTAGAGGTTGACCCTGGTGAGAAGGGTCATCTTTTCAAAATAGACTGGAGTAAAAAGGGAGAAAATGAGGCATAAGGTAAAGTTTTCTTGAGAGAAAAGACAAAATAGGAGTTTACTATTAATGTTTGTAATTTTCTTGGAAACATGAGATAAGATTTAGAATGACTCTGTGGGGTGGGACTCAATCGGGCTAAGAGCCTATTGAGTTTAGATAACATAAATTTATGTTACTGATTGTATTACTTGTTGTTAAACAAGGCATAACAAGGATGAATGAGATGATAATAACTGACAATATAGAGGAAAAAAAAGCTATTCAATTATTATTTTGTTTCTGTTTTATCTGCAAAGAATGACTTTGACGCAGGAAATGAGAGAACAGAGAAAATTAAGGAGATCATAAATATGCCAAGCTGCTCTAAATAAATTCAAGTTACTAATATCAATAGATCCTAAAAAAACTGGAAGATGTGATTTCTAGGTCATTGCCAGTGATATATGAAAGATCATGGAAAATGGGAACCATACCATAAGACTGAAGGACAAATGTCCTGATTTTCAAAATATAAAGAGGATGACGTTTGTAAGTGATAGGTCCTTGAATTTTCCTCTAATTTATGAGAAAATCATAGATCACCTCATGAAAGAAGTAGTTAGTTGCCCATTAGGGAAGCAGTGATGACAAAGAACCATCAATAGCAGGTAATGACAAGTTAGCTTTATTTATTTATTTTTTATGAAAGGATTTCTAAACTAGGAGATAAAGGGGATGCCGTGGTATATAATTTGCCCAGATTTTGACAAAGCTTTTCGATAACACATGTAATACAATGCTTATGGAGAAGATGGACAAAAATGCATTAGATACTAATTCATTCATATTGATGGCTTAATTCAAAGAGTACAATTGGACAATGTCAACATATCAGAAGGTCTCCTGTGGAATATCCTTAGGGATCTGAGCTGGATTCTGTGCTATTTGACCTTTTTTTTTTTTTTTTAAATCAGTGGCTTGGCTAAAGGCATAAATGATATGCTCATTAAATTTACAGGTGATACCAAACTGGGAGTAATAGATAACATATTGGATGATAGAATCAGGATCCATAAGGATCTTGATAGTCATCAGCATTGGGCTGAATCTAATAAGATGAAATTGAATTTTGCTTTGGGGTACAAAAAAAAACCTTTCAAAAATGTGATGATTGCAGAAAATCTCTAAGGCACTTTTTAGTGGATTTCAACCACTTAATATTAATTAAATGTCACTTAATAGTGGGGTGTAGCTGCATTAAGGGGCATAGCTTCTCAGAACTGGGACTTGATAATCCCACTGTTATCTTCTCATAAAAGACCTCATCTGTCACATTGTGTTCACTTTGGGGCATGATGATAAGAAGGACATTAGTAAGCAGTAGAGGTCCACCAAAGGTAATTAAATACCTGATGTAGGGATTGGTTGAAATTGGGCATGTTTAGTTTGGAGTAGACTTGATAGATATTGCAGTTTTCTTTTGGTATCTGAAGAGCTTTCATTGTAAAAAAGGAACTAGATTTATTCTGTTTGGGTCCAAAGGACAGAGCCAGGATTATGACAGAAAAAAATATAGAAGTCAATTTAGGCTTGAAGACAGAAAATACCTTCACAAAGTGAAATGGACTAGGAATCTTCCAACAGAGGACAGATAACTATTTGTTGAATAACTTATAGTGGGGATTCTTTCTGTGAATAGGTTACATTAAATGGTTTTTAAGTCACTTTTATTACTGTTATTGTTGTTGTTGTTTAATTATTTCAGTCATGCCCAATTCTTTGTGACCCCATTTGGGGTCTTCTATACTCAAATTCTGTGAGTTGATAAAAAAAAATAGTCATTCAAACCTTAAAGTATTTAGACTTTAAACTAAAATTCTTTAATCTATATGATGTCAGATTTGTGAGTTAATCTTAAAAACATACACACATAAGATTAAGAAACCTAAGGTACATGGTTACCTCTCTCATTTCTCTACAAATGCTACATGGATAGATTTTAAGGGTTCTGTGAATGTGGATTGGGAAGGGAGTTACATCTTTAGTTCTTTATCATCTTATGTCTTTTATGCATTTAAAAACATCATTCTGAGTTTACTTGCTCAGACATTGCTAGACAGTGGCCAATGAGAGCCATCTTTCCCCCACAAAAAAAGATTAAGAATTCCTTAACTAATTTTTCTCTTAAATCTATAATTGCTCCCTCTCTATTACTTCCTTCCCCTCTGCATATGAACTTTCTCGTTTTCCCTTATCCTAAAAAACTAAAACAAACAAAAAACCCCAACCAAACAAAAAAACAAACCTTTCCCTTATCTTTGTATTCTAAAGTCAAAATTTTCTTTCTTCCTTTTTACTGCTTAAGGTAAACTTCTGGAAGCAAAGAATAGTTACTGTCTAATCAGTGTCTTATAGCATCCTTTGAAAACCCTTTTCTCTAAACTTGTCAATGGCATCTTAATTGCCCAATCTAATAGTTTCTATTCATTCCTTATCTTAACCTTTCAACTACACTTTACACTGCTGACCACTTTTCCTACTTGACATTTCCTTGACCCATTACTTCGGTTTTACTGCTTTCTCCTAGTTCTTCACTTTCTTCTTTGATCAAACTTTAATCTGCTAAATTAGTTCCTCCTCTCAACTAAATCTATAAACTTCTG